>NC_046156.1:162235619-162586226 GCF_011064425.1 Rattus rattus
TCTAGCCAAGGAGTATCTTAGATTCTACTTTTAGTACGATAATCTAGTTTGTGTATGTTGGTATGGTCAACGACCAATTCAGTAAGCATAGACATACCACAAAGTAGTGATGCTAAGGTGAGTTGACAGTATGAGGAATTGTATTTGGTGAATTTAACGGTGTCAAGCATAGAGCCCCTTTCTTTTTAATGTATGTACTAAATTATACACCCAAAATGTAGGGGTATTAGGAAGTAGGTGCTCTGGAAGCTGGTTCTTCAACACTGTTCCTACTCTCCAACCCCTAGACATATTACTGTGCCTTTATTTTATACTTAGCATGTTTGTTTTATTCCATCCTATTTTGCTTTACAATTGAAAGAGTTTCATTTAAACAGAATGGCATTGCCAACCTGCCTAATTTGATAATACTTTCATATGTTCAGTTATTTAATCAGTAAAATAAATAATTATTATAAAAACTCATAAAATGATGACAACAATGATGGTATTGGTGAAATTACTTAGAGCTAGTAAGATAAATATTATGACATAAGCAGATATTAGTGTACACCATGGGTCACAGTGGATTAAGTTGAAGGACTCTTCACCTAATTATTATTTTGAAATCCTTACCTTCTGTGACTCAGAAGATTACTTAAGTTGGAACTAAGGGATTCATAGATAAAACCAAGTTAAAATAAATTTAGAATGCATGTACTTCAGCATGCCTTTATATTTTTTATTAAAGTGATAAAGCTGAACATAAATCAGTGTCTAGGAACACAGAGAAATGACAAGTAAGCACTACACATGATCCAAAAAGCTACTTGGCATTCTACAGAACCTTAAGATACTTTTGACTGTGAAGTTCTAGCTCAAAGAACTATGGAAAGATACATTTATTTATATTAAATCACACAATAGCTTAGAATGATAGAAGAGACTCATCATTATAGTAACTAATATTTAAAAATTCTGCCTGGGGCTTCATCCCTGCCTTAGACCGTTTATGTTCCTTGATGTAAGACACACACAGACTTCATATTTTCAATAAGCCTTAGGCAGCACAATAGCTGGACAGCGCAACCCTCCATGCAGTAGAAATTTCTTTTTTATCTATAACCCCAAGGTATCACTTACTATTTAATATCTTCTACCTGGGCTGCTCTAACCCATTTGAGAGTCTCTGGGCCACATTCTCCTGACCCTTAGTAAATGAAGGCTCTCCTTCACCCTTCTGCATGTTCTTTTTCCATGGTGTTTTTTCTTTCTCTCTCCTTGTAGTTCTTTTCTTCCAAGCCTGCAAAACCTCAATCCTACCTATGTCTCTTCTGCCTGGCTATTAACTGTTGGCATCTTTATTCACCAATTAGAATTAACTAGGGGGCAGGATGCCAGGGACAATGTGTAGACTCCAGGTCTTGGGAACCCACACTTGGCATTACAATAGACAGTAAAAAACAAAACTTCAACACATTATGTACAATTTATGTTTTCTGATAAATATGGCTCCAAAGTACTAGAACATTAACACCAGTATAATTATGGATTTTTCTCAAATCAACAAGTCATTTCTACATTTTGTACTCTCTGAAGAGGATTAAAATGAGAATGTTAAATGTCCTGGAAAAGACTTGTACCAAAGACATACAATCCAGCCTTGATTGGTTCACTTGTGTTTTAAATTTTGCTATCAGTTTATTCATTTCTTTTTGAATTTTAGTAAGCAGTAATAAGGAACCACATCATATCTCTCAACAATTCCTTGAGAAATATGTAACCTCTCATCTTACTGATTAAATTTTCTGCTTTATACATATTTTGAAACTCAATTCAAGAATTTTTCTGAGTCTGTTGACCAATATTACATTTCCACTTATTTTCAATAGAAGGATTTTTTTCTTCAGAAAAAAATATTTCCAATGATATTTTCATGATTAGATACTATCAAAAACATACTCATTATATAATATAGCAATCTGACATATGGGTTTATATCTAAAGGCAATAAAATCACCCAAGTTATAAAAATAAGCTAATAGGTAAAGAGACAAAAGAAAGGTTTCAACACACACACACAAACAAACACATACACACACAGGCACACATACACAAACACACACACACAGACACACGTGCATGTCTTACTAATAGTCTTTTTTTTCATTTTTTATTGGATATATTTCTTTATTTACATTTACATTTCAAATGTTATTCCCTTTCCCAGTTTCCTATCCATAAGTTCACTATGCCCTCCTCCTTTTCCATACCGGTGTTCCACCATCCATCCCCCTTAACTCCTCCCCCGACATTCTCCTGCACTGGGGGTCCAACCTTGGCAGGACCAAGGGCTTCCCCTTCCACTGGTGCCCCAACGAGTTTATTCTCGGCTACATATGCAGTATGTAGCCTGGGACAGTCCATGTATAGTCTTTAGGTAGTGGTTTAGTCTCTGGAAGTTCTGGTTGGTTGGCATTGTTGTTCTTATGGGGTTGCAAACCCCTTCAGCTCTTTCAATCCTTCCTCTAATCCCCCCAAAGGGAGTCCTGTTCTCAGTTCAGTGGTTTACTGCTAACGTTGCCCTCTGTATTGGACATGCTCTGGATGTGTCTCTCAGAAGAGATCTATATCCGGCTCCTGTCAGCATACACTTTTTACCTTCATCAATCTTATCTAGTTTTGGTGGCTGTATACATATGGGACACATGTGGAGCAGGCTCTGAATAGCCGTTCCTTCAGTCTCTGCTCTAAATTTTGCCTCCATATCTCCTTCTATGGATATTTTTGTTCCCCCTTTTAAGAAGGAGTGGGATCATCCACAGTTTGGTCACCCTTCTTCTTGAGTTTCCTGTGGTCGGTGGATTGCATCTTGGGTAACTGCAGCTTTTGGGCTAATATGCAGGTATCAATGAGTGTATACCAAGTGTGTTTTTCTGTGATTGGGTTACCTCACTCAGGATAATATTTTCTAGTTCATTCCATTTGCCTATGAATTTCATGAAGTCATTGTTTTTGAAAGCTGGGGAGTACTCTATTTTGTAGATGTATCACATTTTTTAATCCATTACGCTCTTGAAGGGTATCTGGGTTCTTTCCAGCTTCTGGCTGTTTTAAATAAGGCTTCTATGAACATAGTGGAGCATGTGTCTTTGTTGTATGTTGGAGCAACTTTTGGGTATATGCCCAGGAGAGGTATAGCAGGGCCCTCAGGTCGTGGAATATCTAATTTTCTGAGAAATGTCCAGACTGATTTCCAGAGTGGTTGTACCAGTTTGCAGTCTCACCGACAATGGAGGAATGTTCCTCTCTCTCCAAATTCTAACAGTCAGTTTTTATTTGTCATAAATAACCTATGGATTTTAAATAAAGAATTCTGGATTTGTTTCATTGGTATTATCTTACACATAACCTGGAAAATGTATGCATCTGCTAATCTATTTTATTTCTACCAAAAGTTGTTAGTAAAGTCAACAGTAGCAGTCTTTACAGATACCAAATCTTTTTGATATTCCTTTGGTCTCCTCTAGAGTATCTGGACATTTGAATTGAGGATGCATTGTAAAATTAACTAAGGTTCAGAGGGCTTTTCCCCTGGATAAAAGTAGTAAGGAGTCTCGCTATGTAGGGTATAGCAAGATATCATTTTTAGGATTTTTTTTGCATGTGAGTCCTGGTAGAATATAATCAGGAGTGAACTGACTAATGAACTTTGCTTGAGATTTTAGTTACAGCACATGATTCCTCTGTGTGTTGGATGTTACACACTTCAGTTGTGCCCTAACTGACTGATCATATCCACTGAACATGAGATTTTGTGTTGATCCATACTGCCTGGGAAGCTGCTCTTCCCTTTGTAGCATATGCATTAGGGTATCTCATTTTGCTTGAAGTATAGTTGACACAGAGATGCATTGTTTGTGGCTGATAGACTTTCAAAGGTATTTTCAGGATTTTGGCAGCACAGTCCAACTTACACACAGTCAATACCCTTCTGAAAGACAGCTTTCATGTTGTCATATCTTATAACATCTAAGTGGATACTTTTCTAATTACCTGAATTGCTCAATGGGAACAGAAATGTCAATCTATATATTGTAAATAAAATTAAATAAAATTAATTAATAAAATTAATGTTGTCTAAGATGCTTATGAAAATAATGCAAGAAAATAAAAGATTTTTTCATTATTTTCTTGAAAAGAGTTCAAGTTATACATGAACTTTATTCACACACACACACAGAGACACACACACATATATATAAATCAATATATTTTAATGTTATAAATTTTATATGTACAAGTAAAATATTTATTACTAAACGTTCACTTTATAAGATATATTAGCCAAGACTTTTATTAAACACAAAGCACAATTAACGGCATGATAATTCTTACACTACTTGAACATTTATAGCTTGTTACATTCAGTAGTTTAACCAATAAGTCTGAATCAAGGAGGACATTAACATAACAAAACACTAGACTTTTAATTGTGTTTTGAAGACCCTCACTAAAGTTTATACCTTTGAAGAAGGTTTACCATATTAATTAAATCATTTTTTTCTTCTTGAGGCATGTTAGTACCAAACTAAACTTCAACATTTTTTTCCCTCTGCTCCTGCTTCATTAGAGTCATTTTCCTCTGAGGAGCCACAGAAAGCAGAGGGTCATGCTTTTTGAGTTAGGGAGTTTAAGTTATCTTCAAATACAAATCAAACATTTATATAATTTCCAAAAACATTTTTCATTTCTCTAATTGAAAGAAAAATTGTGTAAAGACATGTATATTCCTAAGCACTTTATCTCAGATCTAGATTTGGCATCAACTTTAATGAAAATTTTATAGGAGAATTACACAATGGATTAACTTCTGCTGAGCATTTTGTGCCCTAAAGTAAATAAAACCACTTACAGCCCTTGTAAAGGCTGTATTACACAGTGACTAACAATTACTGATATGAAATTCATGGTGAGTGTAATGGTCAAAATATTTAACCCAAGGTACAGTGAACTTCGAGGTTTTGTTTTTGCTTTAAATTGGGTATTGACTCACTTATGGGACATAAAATATTTCTGTAATCAGGTGTTATTGGATTTTTCACTGCTTTATTACTGAAGTTTATTGTTCAATCAAAAAAACATATATTTTAGTGCCTGGTTTGACAGGAAGTAATTCCAAATCCTTCATGCTGAAATTCCTCTTCCTATTTCTCCTGCTGCCCTTCGTGAAAGGAGGAGAACTAGTCAGCATCTTTTGTATTTTCTCAATTCATTTTTGTGCTTTACTTTGTATAATGCAGAATATTATTAAATGCATTTAAACAGATTTTGATGATTTTCAATATAGCAAAAAATCAATTTAAAGCACAAACATTGAAGTTTTGTGCAAGTTGTTCCTTTTCAAGAGTACTGATTTTGTTTAGTGATTGAAAAGAAGAGAATATAATCTAACAAAAATCAAGTGAATGTGATATTCTTGGTCCTACTGTATCACATTTTTAAGTGACATATAAAGCTGGAAAACTCAAAATCATTTCATTCTATATACAGTAAGTCAGGAGTATGTACCTATGTGTATGTTTGCAGAGGCCGAAACATCCTGCTCTATCACTCTGCTTCAGTCTCTTGGCACAGGATCTCTCATTGAAAAGGAGAAACAGGCAACAGCCTGTATTTGGCAACTCCAAATATTCCATTGTCTTTTCCACCCCAAGCTTTATATGTGGGTGCTAGGTCTGAACACAGGTCTTCTTGCGTTTTCTACTGATTACCCAGCCTCCAGACAAAGGCATATTTTTAAACTTCCATTAATTTACACTTGCATCCTGGCTGCTGCCCTGGCCCAGTTCCCCCTCACAGAGTACCTCCTACAAATTTGCCCTCCCATTCTCTTTTGTGTGGGTTGAAGTGTCCACCTCAAATATCCCACTACACTGGATTATCAAGTATCTGCTAGGTTAGGCTCATCTTCTCCCACTGAGGCAAAAAAAAAAAAAAAAAAAAAAAAAAAGCAGTTCAGCCAAAAGAGGCACTGCTATAGGGAGAGCAGAAGATAGAACAGAAGATAGAAGATTCAGTAGTTGGGAGATCTAGGAGAAGACTGAGTTGTACATTATATATATATATATATATATATATATATATGTATATAATGAGAGAGAGAGAGAGAGAGAGAGAGAGAGAGAGAGAGAGAGAGAGAGAGTGTGTACTCAGTCTCTCAGAGCTCTAAGCGTCTAGGTTAGTTGACACATTTTTTAGGATGATGTCTATATGCAGTTGAGGGCTGGCACAATTTAGGTCAAGGTTCTGATTGGATAGTAAAAAAAAAGGTGGGGACAAACCCTTTGTAAAGTGATAAAGAAGAAGGAGAAGGAGGAGGATCATCAGGAAGAGAAGCATCAAGTTAAAGATGGAGAAGGATAACCCAGACCCAGTGGTCTTCAATTGCCAAGATAGTTATGTATATTTCTTAATAGATGGATTTCTGTAGGCAAATTTGTCTTATTTAGGTGGGTGGTTTATATCCTTATCAATTGGTTGTGATTTTATTGTGTGGATGCGTTGTGGATTGAGAATTTAACAAATAAATCTGATTCTTGGGTTGCAGTTTGTTGAGTCTTCATTTTACCAGGTAGCTAGAACCAGAGGGTTCGTGGCCAGTAAAGAGCCACGGTGAGAGATACTAACCAGAGATAAATTATGGTTAGTTCCGTATGGCCCTATGGGTGCCATAACTGACTCAAGGAACCACTGTGCCAAGGTGCCATGCTGGAACAGCTTGTGGATCGCCTAAATCTGAGAGTCCTTGGGGGTCAGCGTGGAATCGCTGAGATAAAAGTTCCCAGTCTCATGTGGCCCAATGAGTGCCAGTGCTAGTGGGGGATTAAAGGTTCAGCCAATTTTTAATATTTACTGTAGCAGCTGTTGGTCTTCCTTGGGAGCTCCTATCCCCTTTGAGGTCTTCAATCCTTCCTCCAACTCTTTCATTTGAGTCTCTGAGCACCCACCAATGTTTGGACCTTATTTCTTGTTTAGTTTATCTGGGATCGTGAACTATAGGGTGCACATCCTCTATGGCTAGTATCCACTTATAAGTGAGGACATACCATGCATTGCCTTTTGAATCTCTGTTTACCTCTCTCACAATTTTATTTTCAAGTTGCATCTATTAGTCTGAAAAATGCATGATGTCCTTGGTTTTAATAGCTGGAGGGTGTTTCATTGTGTAAACGAAGCACATTTTCTCTAACCATCATTTGGTTGAGGGGCATCTGAGTTGTTTCCAGTTTCTGGCTATTAAGAACGAAGCGTCTGTAAACACAGTGGATCATATGCTCTTGTGGTATCGTGGGTCATTTTGGGGTATATGACCAGAAATGGTATCGGTCGTTCTTTAGGTAGAAATATTTCACATTTTTCTGTGAAACCGCTAGATTGATTTCCAGAGTTGTACAAGTTTGCAATTCCACTTGCAATGGGACAGCAAACTTGGCTCTATATTCTTTCCAGTATATGCTGTCACTTGTTTTTTTTTTTTTTTTTTAATCTTAGCCATTCTGATTGGTTTAAGGTGGAATATCAGGGTCATTTTGATTTGCATTACCCTTGATGACTAAGGCTGCTGAACACTTTTTTTAGGTGCTTCTCTGATACTGAAGATTCCTCAGCTGAAAATTCTCTGTTTAGCTCTGTACTCCAAATAATTGGGTTATTTGGGTTGGTGGTGTCGATCTTCTTCAGTTCTTTATATATTTTCGCTATTAGCCTGCGATGGTTTGTATGGGCTTATCCCACGGAGTGGCATGATTAGAAGATGTGGCCTTGTTAGAGGAAGTGTGTCACTGTAGGAGTGGGCTTGGAGACCCTTCTGCTAGCTGCTGGAGGATGCTCAGTCTGTTCCTGCCTTCTTCTGGTGAAGATGTAGAACTCAGCTCCTCTTGCCCCATGCCTGCCTGGATGCTGTGATGCTGCCTTTTTCCCACCTTGATGATAATGGACTGAGTCTCTGAACCTATAAGCCAGCCCCAGTGAAATGTTGTCCTTTATAAAACACATGTTGGTCATGGTGTCTGTACACAGCAATAAGGTGCCAACTAAGACATAGCCCTATGGGCTGGAGAGGTGGCTCAGCGGTTAAGAGCACCTGACTGCTCTTCCAGAGGTCCTGAGTTCAAATCCCAGCAACCACATGGTGGCTCACAACCATCTGTAATGGGATCTGATATCCTCTTCTGGTATGTCTGAAGACAGCTACAGTGTACTTATATAAAATAAATTAATAAATCTTTTAAAAAAAGACATAGCCCTATGTTAAATATATGGTTAATGAAGATCTTTTCCCATTCTGTAGGTTGGTCTTTTGTCCTATGGGCAAACTATTTTCTTGTGCAAAAACTTTGAAATTTCATGAGGTCCCATTTATCATTTGTTGATCTTAGAGCATGAGCCATTGTGGTTCTGTTCAAGAACTTGTCTCCAGTACCAATGTGCTCAAGGCTAATTGCCACTTTCTCTTCTATTAGATTAAGTTGATCCAGTTTTATATTGGGGCCTTTGATCCACTTGGCCTTGAGTTTTGTGCAAGTAATAAATATGGAACTATTTATGTTGCAGACATTCAGTTAGAATGGCACTATTTGGTAAAGATGCTCTCCCTTATTCATAGTATGGCTTTGTCCTCTTTTTCAAAAAATTAATTGTTCACAGGTGTGGTTTGTTGTTGTTGTTGTTGTTGTTGTTTTTAGGGGGGTATTTGATTAGATTACGTTGATCAACCTGTATATTTCTATACCAACACCATACAATTTAATTGCTATTGCTCTGAGTATAACTTCAGATCAGTAATGGTAATACCTCCAGAAGTTCCTTTGTTGTTCAGTATTGTTTTTGTCTATATGACATTTTTTCCCATATGAAGTTGAGAATTACACTGTCAAGGTCCATAAAAAAATTGTGTTGAAACTTTCTTGTGAAGTGCATTAAATCTGTAGATCACTGTCTTCTTTAGGGTTCTACTGAAGTGTATAGACAACATGACCAAGGCAACTCTTATAAAAAACATTTAATTGGGGCTGGCTGACAGGTTCAAAAGTTCAGTCTATTATCACCAAGGCAGGAACATGGCAGCATCCAGGCAGGCATGGTGCTGGAGCTGAGAGTTCTCCATCTCCATCTGAAGGCTGTTGGCAGAATACTGGCTTCCAGGAGGCTAGTATGAGGGTCTTAAAGTCCACACTCACAGTTCCATGCCTACTCCAAAAAAGACCACAACTACTAGAACAGGTTTACATCTTCCAATAGTGCTATTCCCTGGACTAAGCATATACAAACCATCATAATCACTTTTGTTAAAATGGTTCTTTTCACTGTTAATCCTTATCTTTGTTTATTAGTCAGTCTTCGGGTTTCTTCTTTAGTTTCTTTCTTCAGACAATTGAAGTTCTTGAAATTCAGTCTTTTATTTGCTTGGTTAGAGTTATGACAAGGTAATTTATATTATTTGTGGCTATTATGAAGGGTGTTGTTTCCATAACTTGTTTCTCAGACCATTTAACATTTGTATAAAAGAAGGCTACTGATTTTTCAAATAATTTTGTACCCATCCATTTTGTTGAAGGTATTTATAAATTTTAGAGTTCTCAGGTAGAATAATGGAGGTCATTTTTCTGTACCATCATATCATACATGAGTAGAGATATGCTGACTTCTTCCTTTCCAATCTCCTTTTGATGTCTTATCATTCTAACTAAAATTTTAAGTACTATGATGAAAGAACAGGGAGAGATTGGGAAGCCTTGTCTTGTTCCTGATGATAGTAGAATTGCTTTAAGTTTCACTCCATTTAATATGACTGTTGGCTTTGCCTTAATGCAAGTTAAGGCATCTTTAAACATCAATAACAAAATAGACTTTTCAAGAAATAAAGCTATTGTTTCATTCTTATTTTGAATATTAAAATAATTCCTTACAGATTATATAGTAAATTTCATTTATTTTTTTATCAACATGTCATTGAACACTGATGTATGATATATGTATGGTGTATCAAAATAATTGTAACTACACAGCTAGCATTTCTTTCTTTTCCTTTTTTCCTTTTTACAGATGACCTGTCTGTTGGAGAAATGAGCTAATAAAATCAACTTCTAATGCTGTTAGAGGGTAAATGTGTGTCTTTGTCCACTGGGTACGCATTTTATAAAGTTAATTATGCTAGTATGGTTCATACATGTTTAGCAATGTAATGTTTCCTGATACCTGCTTCTTATACTTCCCACTCTAAGGTGATTCAAGTCTCAGAAGGTAAAATGACTTCATTGTATACAACTAAAGATCAGCTTAGTTTCAGAATTTAACTGACCTGTGTCTTTTTTTTTTTTTTGGTAGTTAGAGGTATTAATATTTAAAGTAATTTTTGAATGCTGTGAGTTGACTGCTAACACATTGTTCTTTTGTTCTTCTGTTTGTATTCTTAGTTCTCTTTTGCATGTCCATTATCTCTTCAGTCCAAGCATAGGTATTTCAATGAAGTTTTACTTCATGAACTTTGTCATTCAGTGACTTAAATGTTTGTCATTGTTTGCTGTATTCTTATACCTTCGCATATGCTCCAGATTTCCCCAATAGGTTATGAGGCTGAGAGAAGACAGGATCTGTGGAGAATATTGTGTCTTTTTATTGTATGATAATGTTAGTATCTTATTATTGTATGATATTGTTAGTGCCTTTACCACCTACCTTCCCACTTTGACAATATAGATTCTCATGATCACAACTGTAAATGAGGCAAGGAACAATAGCACAGAATGGACAGAAGATCCTATTATTACTCTTCTGCAAAAAGGACATATCATTACAATGAATTCTAACCACTAGTAAATATAGGCACAGATTAGTGATTTTCAACCCTGATGAGAGAAGCTTTTATATATTTTTTTTCAGTGGGCACAGAATACTGACTGTCCAGTTCTCAGCCACAAGTAGGACATTTATATCATACCTTCTTCATCCAGAGATCAGAATTCATTATCGGACAGAGAGTAGAAAGCTGGTGAAAGACAGAAGTGGTAGTTAACAAAGAAAATAGGGTTTTCCTGGACATGTCAAGGAGTAGCTCAATGACTATAACAACATTTAGAGATCTGCAGAAGCTCAAAGCAGAAACAATTCTATTATGGACAGGTGAGGTGGCTATGTATTTCCACACTGGCTGAGGAATTGAGGGGTACTAGCAATTGGTAGAGACAGTTGGTTTTTGTTTTGTTTTGTTTTGTCTTTTAAAGAATATGGCTCTGGAATATAGCCCAAGGATTCAATTACTCTGGGGCTCAAAGGCTCAAAGAGACTGAAGCTGAAATTGTAAAGAGGAGGGGAGGGAGAAGAGGTGGGGGAGGGGAAAACTGGAAGGAGCAGAGAAATGTAAGACTGCCCTTGGAATTAAAGAAAAGAATAAATAAAAATAAAAGGAAAAGAACATTTGAAAATAAAATTGATGAATAAAAGAGAGAAAGGAGGAAAGAAGGAAGGAAGGAAGGAAGGAAGGAAGGAAGGAAAGATGGAAGGACGTCAAACAAGCAAGCAAGCACGAAAGAAAAAAAGAAAAAAGAAAGAAAGAAAGAAAGAAAGAAAGAAAGAAAGAAAGAAAGAAAGGAAGGAAGGAAGGAAGGAAGGAAGAAAGAAAGAAAGAAAGAAAGAAAGAAAGAAAGAAAGAGAGAAAGAAAGAGAGAAAGAAAGAAAGAAGAAACAGCTATAACAGGCTCCTGTCAGCAAGCACTTCTTGGTATGTGCCATAATATCTGGGTTTGGTGTCTGTATATGGGATGGATTCGCCAGATGGGGCAACAATATCAACCAACCCAGATCTCCCAGGGACTAAACCACCAACCAAAGATTACCATGGCTCTAGCTACAAATGTAGCAGAGGATGGCCTTATTGGACATCAATGGGAAGAGAGGCCCTTGATCCTATGAAAGCTTGATGCCCCAGGGTAGGGGAATGCCAGGGTGGGGAAGCAGAAGGGATTAGGTGGGTGGATCACCCTCATGGAGGCAGGGGGTGGGGGGAAGGATAGGGGGTTTCCAGAGTGGAATCAGAGAAAGGGGGATACCATTTGAAATGAAAAATAAATAAAATAGCCAATAAAGAAGAAGAAACAAAGAAAGAGTGTTGATCTTAGGAAATCAACATCTATAATCCAAGTATTTTCTTTTCTCTAACTGAAACTAAAAGGCCCCTGCTAAGAGACCCTCTCTCTCCCTCCCTCTCTCCCTCCCCACTCATCCTGCCCTTCTCCCTCTCTCTCTCCTCTGTCCTCTCTCTCTCCCTCCCTCTCTCCCCACTCCTCCTACCCTTTCCACTCTCTCTGTCATATATATGTGTGTAATTAAATGTATGATGAACCAAAATTACTAACTACAAACTAAACACTGTACCCACCCCCTCACCACCTTGAACTTAATGTACTTGACTTCACTTTCCGCTTTACCAAGTCTTACTTGCATAATCCGTGAAAGGGCAACTGAAAGCCAAGGTTACATCATCTGCCTTCTTTGACTTGAGATTCTTTATACCATTTCATTCATTATGAATTCAGCTTCCAGAGAAATAAACATATTTTGATTGATCTTCTACTTAAAATTTCAAATGATTTCTCACTTCAACATTTATCACCCTGACATTTAATACTGTTTAAACTTGGGCATTTATCTCCCTAAGCTAATATGTCTCTGGTTACAGCATTCAATTGACTTGTCTAAAAGAGGAATCCTAATATACTTTGATGTATTTATCACATAGTACCTTCGTATTCATGGCTTTTTCCAAATGAAATTCTATTTTCTTTGGAATCTACAGAAATTCAAACAAAACCACGAGAGGCAGATATATTCACAGTTTAGACATAAAATGGGTCATTTGAACCATGCTCTCTATTGACTGGTATGTCACTTATTTGGAGCAGTTATAGCAAGTGTAAAATACAGGCTTCTGCTCATAACATGGGACTCTGCCATCAACACTGTGTATACAGAAAGACAACAAAGTCTTGCTAGGACTTCATCTTTAGATCACTAAATTCAGAACACTGTTAACTAAACTTTTCTGCTACCTGTTTGTACTGCCTGAAAACTTTCTGATTTTCTTTTATACCATTTCAGCACTTTTCCACCATAAAGACATCACTTTTCACCCGAGGTTTATTCCATTTCAAAACGATGGAATCGGGGAAGTAAATGCTGTTTATATAATACAGACTTCCATTATGATTACTTTCCATCAGCAATTTTCAAAGGCATCCTCATTTACTCTTCCAATTGCTGTGAAAACCACTAAAATGGTCATTTATTCCCCTAGTCAGTACCAGTAATCTAGCCAATGTGTCTTTTCCAACTGCCAATAACACTGATTTACACATCCTGTTGGGGGTTTTCCTTGTTACAATCAAATAGCAATTTTATTTCACTGAGCACTAACTTGCTGAAAAATAATGGAATTTGTTTGTACTTAGCCTTGGTTAGAAAAAATAAATATTTTCTTTAAAAGCCTCCATGCAGATAGAATTAGTTTTGTAGTATAAGACATTCTCTCTCATTAACCAGAAAAGTAATTAGCCTTATTTAGGTGAGAATGAGACCTGTTTTTAGGAGAAATAATGTGTTTGTGTGGACCTGGATTTAAGGTGGTGTTACTTACAACCAAATGCTACTTTCATAAAAAGAAGTTAAACATTAGAATCACTTAGTAATGATATCATCGAGTCAGTCATCCACACCTGATAGAAGTACAAGCATTTCACATTAATCACTACTATGCATATTAGAAAATGATTATGATTTACATGAGAGTGTTTCTCCAAGGATGTATAAAAATTCAGAAGTAACTTTGGGAAAAAATGCATTTTCAAAGACATCATTTCTTTCTACAGAATAAAATTAAGTAAAATCAGTCACTTCAATACCTTAAAATATTATACACATCTATGAAACTTACTTTAGTGGAAGTGAACTAAGCAAGCATTATTGATTTTTTTAACCACTGCTGGTTTTCTTTACATGATGTGTGTTTAAAATTGTTCTCTTTTTTTTGCCCTAAATTAGTACAAGTATAAAGACCTCAAACATCTTCATTTATTTCCTATAATGTAGCCCACTTAATGTTCCCTTGAAATTATAAAACAGAATGTGTAATTGGAAAGATTTAGAGGTCATGAAAAGCAAATTACCTGTCAGTCTTCTTTCTTGTCATTTTAACCAAGAAAAAAAAATTTCTTGCACCTTGTAACGAAATACCTTGGGGGCATGTATTGTATTGGATTTTATGTCAGGTCATGCGAGCTCATAATGGACTTTAAGCCGTACAGTCTTTACATGACAGGGAATAAAGCTTTGAGTCCTTAAATTAGTTTTCTGTCATCTAGGCTGACACAAAATGACACTTGTTTTTTCAAAGTCTTTAAATGATTGATGATCCAATATTTAAAATGCTAAGAAAGAATCTGTAACTACTCACGCTAACTGTACGCATCAGAAATAATACATTCCTTGACTCTCTTCCCTGGATCCTCACTATCTGTCTCAGGGAAGCCTGAAATCTGTTATTGGAAAATTACATATCATGTAAATATGTAACAGATAGATTTATTTTAGAAACCGTGTAATCAAACAAGGATTCACTTTATATATTAAGTATGAATCTGTACTAATTCTTAAAATACATGTTTGATGCTAGCCTGCTAGTTAATGTTCCATGAATCATTTCTTTTGCATTTGTGGGCTGCCTTGTTCCTTCTTGAGTTGTTGCAGGAGGTCCCAACTATGACATGCAGAAATGCCAGTTCCCTCTGTAAACACAGGTTATTTCAAGCTTTTGTCAATGGCAACCACTCTTAGGCAGTAGCAATTGGTTTTGAAATGTCTGTGATGTCATTACAACCCAGATGTGGACCTTTGCTACTTGTATTAAAACAGTGGCCTCCACCTCCACATGAAACCAGATACACTCAAACTAATAGAAGAAAAAGTGGGGAAGCATCTCAAACACATGGGCACTGGCGAAAATTTCCTGAACAGAACACCAATGGCTTATGCTCTAAGATCAAGAATCGACAAATGGGATCCCATAAAACTGCAAAGCTTCTGTAAGGCAAAGGACACTGTGGTTAGGACAAAACGGCAACCAACAGATTGGGAAAAGATCTTTACCAATCCTACAACTGATAGAGGGCTAATATCCAAAATAAACAAAGAACTAAAGAAGTTAGACCACAGCAAGACAAATAACCCTATTAAAAATGGGGTTCAGAGCTAAACAAAGAATTCACAGCTGAGGAATGCAGAATGGCTGAGAAACACTTAAAGAAATGTTCATCTTTAGTCATAAGGGAAACGCAAATCAAAACAACCCTGAGATTTCACCTCACACCAGTGAGAATGGCTAAGATCAAAAACTCAGGTGACAGCAGATGCTGGCGAGGATGCGGAGAAAGAGGAACACTCCTCCATTGTTGGTGGGATTGCAGACTGATACAATCATCCTGAAAATCAGTCTGGAGGTTCCTCAGAAAATTGGACATTGAACTACCTGAGGACCCAGCTATACCTCTCTTACGCATATACGCAAAAGATGCTCCAACATATAACAAAGACACATGCTCCACTATCTTCATAGCAGCCTTATGTATAATAGCCAGAAGTTGAAAAGATCCCAGATGCCCTTAAACAGAGGGATGGATAGAGAAAATGTGGTACATCTACACAATGGAGTACTACTCAGCTATCAAAAACAATGACTTCATGAAATTCATAGGCAAATGGATGGAGCTAGAAAATATCATCCTGAGTGAGGTAACCCAATCACAGAAAAACACACATGGTATGCACTCATTGATAAGTGGATATTAGCCAAATGTTCAAATTAACCAACATGCACAGACCACATGAAAGTCAAGAAGGATGACCAAAATGGGGATGCTTCACTCCTTCTTTAAAAGGGGAACAAAAATATCCATAGGAGGGAATAGAGCGGTAAAATTTAGAGCAGGGACTGAAGGAACGGCCAATCAGAGCCTACTCCACATGTGGCCCATACTTATACAGCCACCAAACTAGATAAAATAGATGAAGCAAAGAAGTGCAGGCTGACAGGAACTGAATGTAGATCTCTCATGTAGAGACACAGCCAGAATATGGCAAATACATAGGCAGATGCCAGCAGCAAACCACTGAACTGAGAACGGGACCCCCGTTGAAGGAATTAGAGAAAGGACTGAAAGAGCTGAAAGGGCTTGAGACCCCATAAGAACAACAATGTCAACCAACCAGAGCCTCAAGGGACTAAGCCACTACCGAAAGACTATACATGGACTGACCCTGGGCTCCAAATTCCTAGGTAGCAATGAATAGCTTTCTAGGGTCACTAGCGGAAGGGGAAGACTTTGGTCCTGCCAAGACTCGGACCCCCGTGTACAGGACTGTTGGTGGGTGGTAGTAAATGGAGGGTGGATGGGCAGGGGAACACCCATATAGAAGGGGAGGGTAGGGGCTAGGGGCCTGATGGCCTGGAAACTGGAAAGGGAATAACATTTGAAATGTAAATAAGAAAGACCCAATTTAATAAAAATGGAAGGAAAAAACAAAACAAACAAACAAACCAAAAACAGTGGCCTCCTTTAGCTGTATCATTACAATTTGGATTCTTTAATTTCTTTTATTAGATTTTTTTTTCAAATTTAATCCCCTTTCCCAGTTTCTTGTCTATAACCACCCCATCCCAATCCCATCCCCCCTTTCCATTGTTCTATGAGTGTATTCCCCCACCCATCTACCCACCCTTTCCTGCCTCCTCACCCTGACATTTCTCTATACTGGGGGATTGAGCTTTGACTGGACCAATATCAATGTTTGAAAGGGTGTAAAGCTTGCACTCTACCACATGCCTTTCATTGATTATGTAAATAAAACTGTAGAATGACACATCAGATGAAGTCAATGAAATTTTAAATGTGTACTGCAACCAAGATGGAACCAGTTATTAATAACTTAGCATGTTACCTCACGACATTTAAGCAGTTAGTCTACAGTAATTCTGTGAGATAGTGGAGTAGGAAGAGGAGTACATTTCTCTATTTCAGGACCTCTTGGAATTTCAGAGTGGGTGTGTATGATTTCCTTTATTATTGTTTTGGGTAGTTTTTTTAATTTACCAGTCTTGTAAACAAATGTTTATTGCTGTACCCCTTAGTGTAAAATTATTTTACTGCCCTTGTAGCATTAGGTTTACTTAAAAAACTCATCGTAATATAAATTTCATATCACAAGGACATATGTAGGGAATAATTCAGTGAACATTAACTATTAGATATTTTCCATGTTTATTATTTTTCCAAATTGCTTAATTTTCATACATACATGCAAAAAGTAAAAACTTAAAATTAAAACATTTAATTATATGAAAATGTAACATTTTATCTCTGAAATTCAACCTCAATATATAGAATCAAATCAAATGGAATTCACTCACTCATGTCAAACACAATTCAGTGTCTATGCTAACACAATTTCCAATAAAACATATTTTTTAAAATTTGCCTTACTTTGCTGAAGTGTTTTAGAGGTTACCCCTCACATCATAAGCGTGTATTAATGCCAATGCATTTCACTTTATTGTATATCTTCAATATATATTTGTTTATAGTTTCAATTATAATCCTTTTTTATTTTTTTACTGGATGATTGCTTTTGTTAGAGATGTAATAACTCTGTGTACCCCATTTTACCCTCAAACCCAAGGGCTTATTTGATTCATATGTGAGATTGTTGGATCTCAAAATTACGTGAATCTGAAAGTTACATGGATCTCATAATTTATTATATTCATTTTGGGATTTTTTGGATAAAGGGTTTCTGTATGTAGTCCTAGTTGGGATTAAACTCTTGTCCACCCACATCAAGCTGTATTCCTTCATTTTATTTGTTCCTGTGAAATGAACATCACTAAAGCAGACAGCAGATGTATTCTGAAGTATATTCAAAGAGAATATCAATTGGTTTTGATATCAGTTATTTGTCTATCAATTCCAGTGTCATCAATTTCTAGTTACAAATAATAATATAGTAGATAACAATAGTTCATATTATGGTTCTATGGCTCTGTGTGTGTCTGTCTGTCTCTGTCTTTTTTCCTATATCTCTGCTGTTCTGTCTGTGTGCATGTATCTCTCTTTTTTGCTCTCTTTATGATACACTGATAAGGTTGAACTCAGGGACATGAGTATACTATCCTCAGCTGATGACTTATGTTGGCTGTTATGACTTATTTTTGGACACTTAAGAGAGTCCATATACTTCTGAAGGAGTCTGAGCAGGGGAAATGAATGTCATAGTGTCCTTTGACAAACTCAGTAGAGCTTTGTATTTGTTAACTTATCTAGATGGGCACAGCCCTCTGTGGACAATTCAACTCTCAGGAAGGTTGGTAACTAAGACCAATCAAAATGCAGTTAAAAAACAAGGTCCAAGTGACTATGTTTATAAAACTCCTACATATAAGGCCCAGGGAACATTTTGGGAGAGTGGAAAGATTATAAGAGCCATAGGAAGAGGGAGTTTGTAGTGAGATTGTGTCTTCTTGTAATGTCAGAAGTATAGTAACCATTTCCATGTCAATAACAGAATTATTATTAACTGTTTACTATGTTGCTTCTGGGATGGTCTTAGCTACAATTGGTCAGCTCTCTTATCCACAATTTAGTTATTCCTATACCATGGTTCCTTCTCTCTCTCTCTCTCTCTCTCTCTCTCTCTCTCTCTCTCTCTCTCTCTCTCTCTCCTCTCTTGCATGTTCTTCTTCTTTCATGGAAGCTTCCTCCTTTCTCCCCTCTATTCCTTCCTCAAAGCCTACCAAACTCCATCTATTTCTCCTCTCCTTAGCTATTGGCTTTTGGCAGCTTTATCCAGAGATCATAATCAACTGGAGGCAGGAGCATTCAGTATCAGAAATGGAGACTCTCTCATCTTTGGGGCAAACAGACTTGGGTACCACATATTAGAATTAGAATACAAGCAGCATTAAGCAACCCACTACACAGAAGCTACACACATAAAGCCTTACCAACATAACTGCTTAAACATGAGATGAAGACAGACAATATGAACAGATGTATCAAAACAGATGGGGGAAACACAAGGTCTCACCATAACAGTCAACAAAAGAGTGTTGAGAGTGGGAGAAATAGTCTTCCTCAGAGGACAGTCTATTAATTAACTATCTAATAACAAAATGATCATTCCTAAAAACCTGCACACAAGTAACATTATACAGACTGAGCAGGTAGAATTCGGAATATATAGGTTATAATGAGAAATATTTAATAAATTATATTATAATTTAATATAATATAATTTTTAAATTATATATTATATATGGTAAATATATGAATATATGTGCATATAAATATCCATATAACAACAATTAACAAGAAGGACATACATTTGAATGACAGCAAGAAGAGGCATATGGGAGTATTTAGAGAAAGGAAAAGAGAAAATTATGTGATTATATTATAATCTCAGAAATAAAAGAAGTGCTAAAAATAGAAAAATAGCGGAATATTAATATAAGAGAAGCCAAGTGAGACGCATTCCTCCTTTACTTCTGATTCAGGTTCCAGCCTTGTGGGAAGAACTTGCCCTAACTTCCTTCAAAGGTAGACTGCAACCTGTAAGATGAAATAAACTCCTGTCTTTCCAAGTGGCTTTTGATCAGAGCAACAGAAATGTAAAGGAGGACAAGTAGCCGCTGCTCTCTTTTGTTTGACACAGATAATCACTAAGTACCCAGGCTTACCTTGAACTTCTGATGTTTTTGCCTTAGTGTTCAACTAACAACCAAGTGATTTACTGTTTCTTCCTCATTTGTTTCCATCCTATTTTTTCTTTGATTATTTTTGCATCTTTCTGTGTGACCTAGGATAAGCACAGAAATGCTCAAACTACCTGACCTAACATCTAAAACTCTGGGATCGTAGCCTAGCACACCATGACAAATATAAATTTTTAAATATACCTAAATATTTTCTAAATATTTGAGGATCATTAGCAACATTCAGTATCTGTGATTTTGTTTATTTTTACTGCTAATGATATAGCATATGGGTGGTGATTTTGTTGTTCAAAGTTATTTGTGAGATGTAGCTCAGTTTTTAAAGGAATAGCAAAGGAGTTTGTCAGAAGAATTTTAAAGCTAGCAGTCCCTTCCCACAAAGCAAGGCCAGAAACAGGAGACACTGCCTTTGTTTAACAAGAAGAATACTGAGATACACTAAGTAAATTGAGGAAAATTGTAGGATGGAAACTCTAGATAAACCAGTTTTTAAAAAAGAAAGGTTTGAACAATGTACTTGTGGTACTATCTCAGTATCTAGTGTAGATGTGATTGGATTCAAATGTTTAAGAATAAAAATCAATATTGAAGCGTTAAAATAATTTACCTTTAACATTTTCTGATGGTTACTTCAAATGACTGGATTTGGAATTATGGAAGACACATTCTGTATACAGCATGAGGATGTTTCCAGACAGGCTTAACTGTGGTGTGAAGTCCCACACTGAAACACAGGTGGCTATCCAATAGACTCCAGGGCCAGAGAAAATAAAAGTGAGTGAGAAATAAGAGGGTGGCTGAGATCCAGTGTGTATCTCTCCCTGTTGCCTGAGTGCAGAGGCCACATGATCAGCTGTCTGACACTTGTGCTGCCATGTTGTGCTCTACAGTCAATCTGTGAGAAAAATGAACCTTTCTCTCCTTATGTTACTGGTCAGGAATTTCATTAACACAAGAAGCAAAGTAAGTAATGCAGAAAATTGCTACAAAAAGTTGATTGTTGCCACGCAGACTCTAACTGGATCTTACGCTGAAAGCTTAAGCTATTGTGGAGAAAGACTTACAAAATTGTTCAATGTCATTTTGATTGAAATGTGAAAGACTCAAATGCAGATAGTGATGCTTATAGTAAAGATCATGTTTCTGTTGTGGCAAAATCAAGGATTGTGCTAATGGCTAGTCATAATACCTTCTAAAGAGGAATGTGGAATATATTATGTACATCTCCTCCATCTTGAGAAAGACTGGATTTAAAATAAAGGCTTAAGTTTCAATGCAATATATTTAACATGTAGTGTGATTATTACTCACTGTGCCTCTTGTGCTTTCTAATTAAATTTAAATCATGAATATATGAAACTTTTGTCAATGAAAAAAGCATTCATGGATATAAAAGAGCTAAAGAGATGGTAAAAGATCGCTGTATTAGTTAGACATTATTGGTATTAAAAAAGAAACCTCATAGGAGCTGAAAACGTGATTCATTTGCTTAAGTGTTTGCCATATAAGCTTGTGCTCTGATTTCCAGCCCCAGTCAAGAGTGATACACGCCTCTAATTTCTGTCCTGGCAACACAAAGACAGTGGCATCCCTGGCACTGAGCTAGACAGTATGGACAATTGAAGATCTTTTGGTTCAACTTGTGTCCTAGTCAGTGTTCTATTGCTGTGAAGAGACACAATGGTGATGGCATCTCACATAAGAAAGCATTTACTTGCTTACTTCGGAGGGTTAGTCCACTGTCTTAATGATCGGGCCTATGAAAGCATGCAGGTAACCATGGTGCTGGAGAAGTAGCTAAGTGTTCTATATCCAGATCCATAAGCAAAAGGGAGAGTCCTTCCACTGGGCCTGTCTTGGGCTTTTGAAATCTCAAAGCCAATCCCATAGTAAAATACTTCCTTCTTCAAGGCCACACCTACTCCAACAGGGCTACACCTCCTAATCCTTCCCACGTAGCATTACTCTTTGAGGAATAAGCATGGGAACTTATGAGCCTATGTGGGTTATTCTTATTCAAACACATCACAGCACGTGCACACACACACACACACACACACACACACACACACAGAAAGTGGTCATTGAAGACATATAATCGACTTCTGGAAAAAAATCCCTGGCTCTCTATTTGGACAATGGAAAATTGCCTTGAAGCAAAAACCCCATCCTTCGAACACTCCAAATTATGAAATGCAAATTCATTTAAAAGTAGAGGACATGATTGAAAATTGCAATAAATTCCTTCTTCAACAACAATCCAAATTAATGTTTCTCTAAGTTCAAGCATTAAAGCATATGTAAAGGTGTGGACAAATATGATATAGCTATGCTACAGCTGTGATAACTGAGCTAGACATCATTATAAACATGCGAGGAATTTTGCCAATGTACTCCATATGGTAGAAGTTCTGTAATCATGTGAAGTATGAGGACTATGGATATTTGCACAATGGTTCTAGAAAATCGATCTGGCTTACTGTGTGAAAGGAACAAAAGGCCAGGGAAGATATTGGCGAGACACTTTGACAGTGAAATCTAAATTGGAAAAGGTGCCCAAGAATGACAAAGCAGTCAGCACCATTATGTGCCTATTGAGGAATGTGTGGGGCCACAGGCCCAAAGTGAATCCAGTCACAGAAATGTTCCTAGTATTCCAGGCACCAGAGTTGAAGGACTGAATGACTGAAGACTCTTGGGAGGCACATGATGACACTAAATGACTGAGATATCAGGCATGGAGCTATGCGGACTGGTCTGGCCTTAGTTCATTCCCTCCTGCTTGTTCTTCCCTTCTCCCTTTTAGAAGTAATGTATACAGTGTGGTATTGTATTTATGTATGTATGTCAATACCATACATACAGTTGGTGTAAAACAAATAAACAAACATGTATCTCAAAAAAGGCTTTGACTTTTTGAACAATGCTAAAGCTTTTAAAATTTGGAGGACTTCAATTTAAGTCATGTTTCATTTTAAGATAGTCCTAAGACATTGAAGACCATAAAAATCATGTGTTTGCCAAATTACAATGATACATTTGCATCGTTAACCTGCTTGTATTTTGAATCACGAAAGAGACACATTCTAGGCATATTCAGGAAGATGTTTAGGAAAGTTCAACTAAGTTGCAGAAAATACATTTTGAATTTAGATAGCAATATCTGATGGCAAGAACCTAGTTAAGTAGTGTGTGTGTGTGTGTGTGTGTGTGTGTGTGTGTGTGTGTCTTTGTGTATGACTTTATGTATATGAGTAAGGGTGTAAGAACTTAAAAGAAGCCATGGGAAGGAGAGGAAGCAAAGGATGGCAATACTTGATTAGTGTTGAAAAGGAGGAAGGAATGGAGGAAAATTATTTATTAACATTTAATTAAAAATAAAAAATATGTTTATCCCTTGCCTGTGTACACATTGTCATCATTTGGGTAGAATTCCTGGCTTCACACTTTCTATGCTCTGGAGACTACATTTCTAAACTATGAACTGAAACTAATCCTGCCTTAGCTTTAGGAAGATTCATTAAGCAAAAAGAAACTACACAAACCTTTTAATTAAATTTGATAACTTTAACTCCAAAAATTATAATCTATTACAAAAAACGAGATTTTTAAAAATTGGACATAATCAATTAGAAAGAGCAAAAAGAACTCACTCTAAGAAGCAGTTCCCACAATGATTATATTCTAGAGGAAGATTTATGTATTAAAAAGAAATTTGAACATTATCATAATAAATTTAAATTTCATGTTTAAAAACAGTTTCAGAAAGCAAGGATATTAACTCCCCAAAAATGACACATATTTTTCATAGACAGGCACAATTCTAATATGACTATAGAAAATTATTTTGTGTGTTTTATTAAAGAAAATATTCATGTACCACCTATGTCTATATCACTATATTTCCCAATTTAATAAAAAGAAAGTTCATGCAAAACCTCATGAAAATCTTTACTTTGGGTCATTTATAACTACCAATACAAAAATATCAAAATTAATGAAGATATTCTGAAAAGTCAATATGCTGTAATTTGGACATGGTCTAATTTTCAATGTACCATATATCAAATATTCCATCTCCACTACAGTGATTTGATAATGATAGGAATTTGAATCTGACTTTAATGTGAGTCCATAGGACATCAGTAACTCTCTATTGAAAAGGAATTAAAATATCATTCATGGTACAATGAGTTACCTCTCATACATATAATTTTTTTATGATTGAACGTGATCCTAGAAGTGCTCGTTTTGAGGCCTTTGTGGAATTTATGCTTGGAAAAGTAATTTTTTTTGCTCTCATACATGTTCCTACTCACTGAAAAGCCTTCATCATAGGTGAGCATATAATGGCCCAATGCCCTTTCAGTCATGAAAACTTAACAATATTAATTTCTTGAAAGTTCTTAACCTAGAATCAGGTATCTACTATTTTTAGTAATGCAAAATTGACTAAAACACCATGAATGTTATATTAGTCCATAATACCCTGTAAAAATAGCATTGCTATAAGTTAGACATTATGCTGTTTCCAAAATCACATCATTTGCAAAGTTTGGGCAAGAGAAATACTCTATTTTAGGGGTCTAGTTTGTCCTTAGTGTTAGTTCAGGGACCATCATGCTACAAATTCAAAACAAAAGAAGAAAAATAACAACATAGAGACATGCTAATATTCAATAGCATACATACAATTTCTATTACATCAAAAATAAAATGATCAAAAATAAACAAGTTGCAGAATCCAAAAGCAACATACTTTATTATGATATATATCATAATATATATGTAATATAATACACATAATAAAACCTATGAGCATATTATCTGGATATGGAAGGACAGTTGGGAACCAAATATATAAAGGAGAATGTAGAAGATGAAAAGAGTATTCCAAACTATGGTGTTAGGTGAGTTATATGAACATATCCTTCTTAAAAATTCATAGAACTTTATCCTACAAAAATGTTTACTGTTTGTAAACCATATATCTGTAAAATTGATACAAATAATGATGTTTAGTATCTGTGTCTGTGTTATTTCCTAATTTTTGTTTTCATTCTTAAAGACTCACGTTCTGTGTCCCTTGTTCTACCCCTTGCTTTTTTTATAATTAATAGTATTTTCTGTCAATATACTAAAATCTTAGCTCCTGATGCAATAACTTTGCAAATGTGTAAGTAAAAAAATCAAATGTAATCACGAACAACATAATCTTCAAATCGTCTATGACATTATGTTAAATACTCTGTAATATGTTTGTATGAAATCTTTTCTGTTACATATTAATGAGGCAGTTTTTGCTATTTACATAATCAAATGACAAACAGTAATAGTTTAACCTCAACTGCTTACACTCCAGGATCCAAAGGTTGATAATATTAAGTCCAACTATCAGCAGTGTAGTTTCCTCTGAGTCTCTCCTCTTGTTTCCTAAGAGATGTCTTGTTATGGAGCAGAACCATGAATTTTACTGATGAACCTTGATTCTGCTTTCTCTTGTTTGGAAAACACCAGTATATTACATTATATGGCCACTGTATATTTTGACACTGTTCGCTGTTAATATTCTCCTAAACGTTTATGACACCACATTTCATTCTTTGCCCTGGGATTTGGTGAAGCAATATGTGAGTTTGCTGGTGACACATTCCAGTTTTATGATAATAACAAATTAAGTCATGAGCAAGTCATTTTGTAAGGGTCTATTATATGGAATTTCAAATTGTATTTTCATTATTTCATGATGTGTCAAGAGTATGGCAGTTGTTCTAACTAAATTCTCATGTCTAATGGAAAGAGAATATGAAGTTTTTAAACAAACTTTTCTCAAACTACAAATAATATTTAATTTATGTTAAACATACAAAATTCCAATAAATAAGTCATTTTTTTAAAAGTAATGGTCTTTCATTTTTATAGAATGGAAAAAATTGAACAAAGTGTGGTTTTATTTTTGAATGTGATTTTCAAATATTAGTATCTAATTCCATCAAAATCTTTGTAAATTGTTTTCTGTATCTACTTTTATGCATCTTTACATGTTATGAATAAACTTCTGTTTCCTAAACTGTTCATATTCCTATTCCAAGTCCATTCTCATCTCTTTATTATCTGAATCCTTGCATTTCATAAATTTTATTGATATATAGAAATTTGAAATAAAATACATTAATAAAAATATAAGCATACTTATGTCAAAATGCATATTATATTAACTTAGTAGATCATATTAACATAGTGGAATATTTATAATAATAATGTATAAAATGATTTTCCATGAAAGAATACACTTATTAATATAGTCTGCTACATGTGTACATTCAATCTTACATGGGTTAATACATCCTCAGGGGTTCAGGGTACAACTCATGAGCCTCGCCATGAGATTTCCTAGCTTTCTTAGTATCACCCAAAATGAAAACATACTTGTGACCCTAATGAAAGTGTTGAGTTTTCCCTTTTATCAACAATATACAAATAGTACCTTTACAATAAATATTTAAATAATACATTACTTCCTTTTTAAAGATTTATTTATTTTATTTGTATGAGTACACTGTCACTGTGTTCACACACACCAGAAGTGTACAGATGGTTGTGGTTGCTGGGAATTGAACTCAGGACCTCTGGAAGAGCAGTCAGTGCTCTTAACCCCTGAGCCATCTCCCTAGCCCACTACATTACTTTCAAAGTCTAAAATTACATCTAATATTGGAGAATATACATAGGTTTCGTACCAAGAGGAGAGCATTTGATGAGAGAGGCATGACAGGTGTCAGTTTTTCCGTTAACAGAGGTGCCAGAATAAATTCTACAGAGATACTCTGGGATACATAAAATTTTAAGTAGTTTCTTCCCTTTATTAACTTTTTTAAATAACTAATTTTAATATTGGAACTCTTTTCTTCTGGAAATACATGTGTGTCCCTGTTTCACAAGAAAGCAATGTAAATATGCTTTCTGTTTTATCATGTAAATAGAAATTAATACTCGCATTAAAGCATCATAGAGAGAATTGTGAAACAGCACTCTCTGTAGTAAGCATCCACACTCCTCCTTTTGAGATGGTAGCCTGGTGGTCTTTACGACACTTCCAGTAGAAAAGTTGTCAATATTGCAGACAGAACTAGCTTGCTATCATAATCTGCTCAGTGAGCTTCTATATTTAACTGTCCCCAGCTGTGATGCATCTGGTTCTGATTTTCTAACAGGTCTGAGAAGGAAAGAGCAGCTACTGCCACAGCCATTTCCTCTGATTGCGCAGGAATGCCACCTAGTGTCACAACAGTTACTGAGTGCTAGCTGCTTTCTGAAAGAATTTAACATTCCACAGCAGACTCCTCAAGATTATACACCGAAGCAAGCAGGGTGGCATGACCTGATGTGACCTAACAGCACAGGGAAAAAACAGCTTTAGCAATTTGGAGCTTCATGTTTTATGAAAATTAAATTAAATTAAATTTAAAAAAGTATCTAACTAGTTTTCTCAAGCCAGGAGTAATAAAGAGAAAACAAATGAGCAATCTCTATGCAATCAACTCAATGCTTCATCATTAACATTTTGATTTCGTTTCAGAACAGTCAGAAATACAGCAAAAATAACTTTTATCTGCTGTTTAAACTTCTTTAGCTGTTGTGAATTTCTAGTGAAAATGATGAAAAGACTAGCACAACTCTGGTTCGAATAGTGTCTGGAAATAAAGTAATCATAATTGATACCATTCCTAACTGATGTTGCCTAAATAGAATATTTAATTTAAACTTTTAGTACAAATGCATCCATCTTTGGTGTGTTCATATGAGAAACACTCCTGTAATTTCAGTGGTATTCAAACAGAAAATTCAAAAAGAAAAAGAAAACAAATCCACTGGGTTTGTCAGTTTCTGTTGTGAACTTACATAAGTACAATTTTTAGACATTTCATTTTCACCCTTTGGAAGCCAGCTTCATTATACAAGTGCTCTAAAGAACTGATTTGATAATTTTTCACTTATAAAGTGGAACAGTGTTTGTAAAAATGGTAACAAGCACTTGAGTGGGAAGTGAGAAGAAGTTGCAGGTTGAAGTGAAAAGGGAGTTTAGTAGCTAGAATTATTTCACAATGGGAACAGCGAGAATATCTGACAGTGTCTTAATATACACAACCCAGTGTCCCATTTTTCTGTCTTCTTACAATGAACCTGTATTCACCATTACCAGAAGTTTTACTGTCAATTACAGCCTGAATAGGTACTCCTGACATCACCAAATCATCAAGCTATAGGACAATTCTGGGAAGAGAAACATAGTTGAACATTTGTAAATAGAATCTGGGCTGAAGGAATAACCCACGGGAGTTTGCCTGGCATCCAATGTCCTGATGTACGACTTCAGGCGCAGCTAAAGTCTGCTTTAACTCAATAAGAAATGGCAGAAGTTAGGCTCAAAACTCACTTTTAATGGTACATGCACCTGTTTGTTACCTTTGGTGCTCCCAGACACGTGTACTATGAAGAACTTGCATTCAAGATTAATTGAAAGATATGAGTTTTATTTTTATTTTTGTTTTTGTTAGTTTTTAATTATTTAATTCATTTTTTAAGTACAAACTTTGCATCCTGCTCATTGCAACCCTCCAGGTCGTCCCTTTCCGCAATCCTTCCCCCATCCCCTCTCCTATTCTCCTCTGAGTCAATGCCCATCTCCCCATATCCCCTCCTTCTTCTCCCACGGAGGTCAGACAAGGCAGCCTATCTAGAAGAAAACATCCTATGTACAGGCAACAGCTTTTGCGATAGCCCCCATTCTAGTTGTTCAGGACCAACCTGCACATCTGCTACATATGTCCGGGGAGGCCCAGGCCCAGGCCATGTATGTCTTTGGTTGATGGTTCAGACTCTGAGAACCCCAAAGTTCCAGGTAAGTTGACTCTGTTTGTCTTCCTGGGGTGTTCCTATCCCCTTAGAGGCAGCAATCCTTCCTCCAGTTCATCCAAGCTCCATCCTCTGTTTGGCTGTGGGAGTCTATATCTGTCTGAGTCAACTGGATGTACCCTCTCAGAGGATAACATGTTCCGGTCTGCAGGCATAACAATATCATTAATAGTGTCAGGGATTGTGCTTGCCAATGGAATGGGTCTCAAGTTGTGCTGGCTTTTGGTTAGCCATTCCCTCAGTCTCTGTTCCAACCCTTATCCCTGTATTTCATGTAAACAGAATAAATTTGTTAAATTTTGTGAGTGGGTTGTTCTCTCTATCACTGCACTAGGTTCCTACCTGGCTACAGGAGGTGGCCTCTTCACGTTCCATATCTCCAATGTTGTGAGGCACAGTTAAAGTCACCCACATTGATTCTTGAGCACCTCCCTTATCCCAAGTCTCTGTCTCATTCTGAAGGTGATCATTGCAATTATACTTCAAAGAAAAGAATGATTATAACTTGTGTTTCAAGATGATTTCATGTATTGGTAATAGATAGAAATCAGGGTTCAAATATAGTTTCAACTGGTCTTAAATTTAGCTTATCTACTGATGAAGCACTGCATTATAACTTACCCAAGTCTGTCATTTACTAAATAAGAAAATTACTGTTATCATTTCCTTCATTGATAAAATGAAACATGATGTATATTATCTAAAAATTTGGTTTTTAGTCATTAAAGAATTTCAATTCCAGAAGTGTAAAAGTTATGTATTTATTATTGCACATTATAAAATATGGGGTAAGTAATTGAAAGAAGATTTTAGTAAGGAAGACATAGGGACTTGTACAGCAGAAATGAGGAGGCTATGAATGAATTGCATATGTAAAAATTAGTGGTTACAACAAGACTAAAGAAAGTAAAATTGTCTCTGATTGAAGAAACAGCATGAATGTAAGCACAGATTTGCATGAACTACTTAGTATAAGAGCAGTTTATGGAGTTACTGAGGTTGGAAAACTTACAGGAGAAATTCATAGAGTGTACATTGGACATAGTTGCTGTCATGGTAAACAGAAAAATTAATTAGATTATATAATATGTTCTTGAACATAGCATGTGTCTGTGTGTGTGTGTGTGTGTGTGTGTGTGTGTGTGTGTGTGTGTTCATACATGAGTATGTGTATCCTTGGAGCAGGAGTTACTGAGCTTGGGACTAGAACCAAAGATCTTGTCTTCTGCAAGGTCAAGGAGCATTTTTAAACATTGAACCATCAATCTAGCTTTTTATGCTGGTGAACAAACTCAAATATCTGTAGCTTCTTCAAGGTCATGAAATATAAACATTTTAATTTACTTAATAGGAGCACACACACAATTTTGTCTAATAAAATCTCAGTTATTTGAGAAGAGCTAGTATAATGTGAAATAATTGCAAGATGTTTATTATAGCGTCCTTAGTCCTAAATGGACTGCAAATGAAAATAACAGTGAAATGTCAGTACATCACTGTCAAAGTCTAAAGCAAAAATAACATACTGCAGAGAATGTAGAGAACTAAATTACTCATATATAAATGGGTGAGACATAAAGGAGCTCATTCACAAATGTAATTTGACAGTTTTCTTTAAACTAAGCATGTGTGGACCATATGGTATAGCAATTGCACTTTCAAGAATTTCTGCTAAAAATGAAAATCAATGTTCACACAAAATCTTGTACATGATTGTTCAGTATATTTCAATTCTTTAAAAAAAAGATACAATCTTAGCAGAAGACAATGACTCAATCAGCTCCTTAAATACTGTGGATTATTTCTCTGATGGTTCATAGGTTCAATTCAACACAATGGAAAATTAACCTGGGAAACAAACTATGGCTATTTCTGTAAAAAAAAAAAAAAGTCTTGAGATCAGGCCTTTTAATGTGGGAAGACTAGCTTTAACTCTGGGCAGAATTATTCCATGATCTGGGATCTCAAACAGAATAAAAAAGGAGAAAATGAAATGAATATCGATATTCATCTCTACATTACCTGACTCCTGATACAGTGATCTACTGCCTCAATATTCTGCTGCCTATTCTCCCTTCCATGACCAAATGTACCCATAAATTCTCACCAGAAAGAAACCCTTCTTCCATTTAGTTGCTTTCACTAGAACTTCTTCTCTCTTAAAACCATCCTTATGATCTTGTGCTTACTTCTCACCATCTGGGTATCTCCAGTGCTACCTGACTTTGCTGTCTCTGACTGGAGCCTGTCCCTCCTGTGATTGGTTGTGTCAGAACTCTTCAGAGTCCAGCTGTCTCTGTGATCCTATGATTCTTGGATGCTGTGATTCTGAGATCCTGGGTGTGTCAGAGCTCCTGGGATTCTAACTGCCTCTGGGATCCAGAAACCCTGGTGTGACCAAGCTCCTGAGAAACGGTTGTGTCAGAGCTCCTGGGAATCATGTTTTCTCAGGGTGTTGCAGGAGTGGGTGGGGAGCCAGAGCCCTGGGTTTGCTCCAGGCACAGGTACAAGCTGGAAGGAACCCCTCTGACTGGTGAGGTTTGGGCTTCCCTGGTTCCTGTGGGGGTCCCATTTACACTGGATGTTGGGAAAGATGTTGTGGCCTCAACTTTGATCTTGAGTGTGCCAGAGGTATAGTGTTCCTGGTTGTATACGATCTCCTAGGAGTTCAGCTTTCTCTGTGATCCTGTGATCCTGGGTGTTTCAGAGCACCTCTGATCCTGGGAAGTTAGAGTGCACAGGAGTCAGGCTTCTTCTGGATGTTGTTGGACTGGATGCAGAGCCAGAGCCCAGGATCGGTTCAGGGCACTGGTTCAGATTGGACGAAAAAATATTTACATATATTAAATACACATACACATGTGTGTTTGTGTGCTTCTGTGCTTGTGTAGTGTGTGTGTGTGTGTGTGTGTGTGTGTGTGTGTGTGTGTTTATGTGTGTAATATTCACTATCAAACAAAAGAGGATACCAGGAAAGGGACACTGGAGGCTTTGGTGGTAGAGTAACTGATAGGGGCTGGGAAGGGAAAATGATGTGTTTCCAATTCAATTTAAAATACAAATCTTTAGAAAAAATCCACATCATATTTCAGTGACTGAGAAGAAAATATTTTGAAGACTCCTTTTTTTCTCATGAAGAAATTATGTTTTTGAGTATATAGGCAGGCATAATCTAATCACAACATTTACATAATATATTCATGTATTGAAAATCACACTGCCATATTTTAATGTACTATTTTGTGGTTTTTGAATATGAGCTAACCAATAAATTTAAATTTCTTTAAAAGGATAAATGAAGTTTAGTTTGTGCTGAAGTAATATTCAATCACAGAAAGCAACGGAGTGACTTGAAACATTATGAGATGTGAAGTAATGGCATTCGGACACAAAATATAACTTTCATTACATACAATTAATATCTATAAAAACAACATTGGAAATGAAAAATAGCTAGAACACTTGATCACAATTGACCTGAAGGAGATTTCCCATGCATTAAAATATAGTAAACATAACCTGTGAGACTAATTGTCCAACTTTGTACATCTAATCAATGTACTACGTTTATGTGGGCATGCTTTTACATCTTGATAAAAAGCACTAAAACAAAAAAGTGATGTATATTGTAGTAGTTATGACTATGTGTATAATCACAGTAAGAACTTGGTTTATACAGACTCAAGAACTATCACCAGTAAAACAAAAATATCTACCCAAACAGGCAAAAAAGATGCATGACATTTTTTCATATGTGAAGGTATTTTTGTAAAATAGAGTGAACTACAATGGTTCTTGCTTATTTCTAGTTATGATTTAAAGGTAGTCCATGGGGGTTGAATAAGAAATATCTGTTGTTGGCTTATGTATCTGAACATTTTGCCACCTATTGGTAGCTGTATTGATTTAGGAGATGTTGGCTTTGCTTGAGGAAGTGTGCAGCAGACGCTAGGTGGTGAATAACAGCTATCCTAACAATTGGGCCATCAAAAACACTGAAAGTAGGTTTTGATAGCGAATATAGTCTTCCTCACTTGCAACTGGTTCTGTTTACTCTTTGTAGGTAAAGATATAATCTCCCAGCTTTCTCCTCAGCTCTCTGTTGTCATTGTCCTCTCAGGCATTATGATATTTCTCTCTAAAATTATAAGTCAAAATAAATTCTTCCTTTAATAAGTTGTTTTCTGGCCATGATATTTTTAACACAACAATTGAAAAATTATTGAAAAGATGGCCAGTAGAAAGTTAATAAGACAAATCTAGAGTTGAATAATGTTAAGTTTGAAACCCTCCTGGAAGAATCTGTATGACTTATGGATATGTGTAGATTGAATACTTAACTTATCTTTATTGGGTTACACAAGCAAATTTGATTATGTCCAAAACACTATAAAATTCAGTCACTTCAGGAAAGCATTGATTAAGGTTCCTTAGACAATCATCTTTTTTTAAGAAAATGAGGGTGATAATATTTAGACAAACATTTTCTGTCAGTGAGAAAGAAACCCGGTTATAGGTGAAGATTTCTACCTGTAAATCTTTCAATTTGTGACATTGAAATTAAGAGTTTTACTTAATTCTCTTTTATTTAATGTGAGTATAGGATAGCCAGGCTACAATCCAGAGACCTCAAGTAACAAGGAGGTCCCAAGAAAGATACTTGAATCTCACTCAGAGGGGGAAATAAAATACACATCTAAAGTAGATGGAGGGAAGAAAAAAATGTCAAAGAGGAATAGGAGGGGGACAAGGGTAAGGATGAAGAGCTGGGAGAGGGAATTCTGAGAGAGAACAGAAATTAGTGCTTGGGACAACTCTGGGACAGGAGTCTTCCTTGAATCTATGATAGTGACCTGTCACCTTTACCAGCAAGGTATATGGAGGCTAAAGGGGTCACCTCCTGTAGATAGGTGGGACTCCCATTGGAGGGAAGGGGATAGCAACCCACTTACAAAACCTTCAACACAAAATCTCTCCTGCCTAGAAGAGGTTCAGGGATAAATAAAAGACAGAGATGTAGAGAATGGCTATAGAGAATGGCTAACCAATGACTGGCTCAAGTCCCCAGCAAAGAGAAGTTACCCATGACACTACAAATGATAGTCTGCTATGCTTGCTGATAGCTGTCTAGCTTAACTGCCTTCTGAAATACTTCATCCAGCAGCTGATCCAAACAGATGTAAAGTCTCAAAGACAAACAATAGGCAGAGCTTGGGGATCCTGTGGAAGAGTCGGGGAAGGGTTTAGGGAGACAGTCGCATCTAGGACAGCACAAGAATTCCTGCAGTGTAAACTAACCTGGGCCCATAGGGCCTCACAGAGACTAGGCCACCAACCAAAGAGCATGCAGGGGCTTGTCTTAGGCCCCGCAAATTGCAACTTGTCCTTCACACAGGCCCCCTAAAAATTACAGCAGGGCCTGTGTCTGACTCTTTTGCCTGCTTTTGAATCCCTTTCTCATAGCTGGACTTCTTTGTCTGGCCCCAGTGGGAGAGGTGATACTTAGTCCTGCTTCACCTTGATCTACCAGAGTGGTTGGGTACCTATGATGGCCTCCCTTTCTCGGAGAAAAGGAGACTAGAATGAGAGAGGGATGTGAAGGTGGACTGAGAGGAGAAATGTTAGAGGGGCAGTGATCAGAAAGAAATATTGTCTATGTCATGTTCTTTGGGTCTCAGTTTCTACTATTCTTTCATCGAACTCCTCCAAGATTCTCATACCTTCTCGAACACTTGCCTCCCTTCAATAATCACAGATACATAGTTCGATAGATACATAATAGTTAGTTAGATAGATAGATAGATAGATAGATAGATAGATAGATAGATAGATAGATAGATAATTTCATAACAAAGTAGGGAGCTCCTCTGTCTCTCTCCCTGAAGGAACACTACTAGCATTTTCAACATCCCTTTGCCTCCAATTCTTTGTTTATGAATAGGAGCCTGTAATAGTTTTTCTTCTATGAAAGCATGTCTATTGGTGGTGTTTTTATTCAGATCTTCTTTATGCTGTTGTACTGCCTGTGTTTCATGGATGAAGTCCCCATTACTTCTAGGAAACACACTCTCACAGATTTTCTAATATCTGACGCTGACAATCTTCCTTCCCCCTGCTGTGTTTCTTGAGTCTTTGGTGTGGTAGTTGTCGATACATCCACTGTGGTTGGGCATGCATTAATCAATTTTTGTCTGAATTTTGACCAGTTTTAATTTTCTGTGATGGTCTTTGTTGTGAAGAGCAGCTAATTTGTTGAAAACTGGAGGTACAGCTATCTACTGGTGTAGATGTGAGTATGTAGAACATAGTAATTCTGTTTGGTTAATAAATAACACTCGTTCATTTTCCTCTAAGATTTACAACCTCAAGAGACCCAGGTAGTTTGCTACCTTTTCAAAGTCAGGCTTGAATTCTCTCATATTGAATGGGGCTTAAGGCTAATTACAAGGTTTTCCATTATGAAAACAGACACCTTTAATATATTAATATTTTTTAAAAAGTAAAGTAATAAAATATTAAAATAACAATAATATTTATTTTTTCCTAATTTGGATATATTAAAATTTTATCTAAGAATATTGTACATATATCCATGTAAGCAAAGCATTTCTTGGTTATTCTATTTAAGCTTAACATTTTCTGGGGATGTCTCACTAGATAATGTCATGTGCACCCAAGAGTGATGACCTGTGTTCAATCCTCATGCTCTACATGATGTAAGGAAAAAACCATGTCCTTCAAGTTGTCACTTTACTCTCACACCAGCACAGTACAATGCATGAAGTTTCCACATACATAGAAAATAAATGAAAAGATGTAAATAAAAATTATTCTGTGCCTGAAGATGACACTTCTTGGCTTGGTAACTCAATGTTATTAATTATACCTTAATAATACTTAAATAGCATGAATATTATTCAGTCTTTTTTTACTTATTTTCTATAGTAACTAGTATTACATGATAATAAAATGGATACGCTTCCATTTAACAAGGAAGAACTATATAGTTGACCTCACTTCTGTCTCACATTCCAAATTTCCATAGAGAGCTCTCTGGGATGATTCTGTTTCCTTCCATTTTCCTTTGTAATCCAATTTTATTTGATTAAGCAATAGATAGTATTCTCCAAAAAATGCTAAAGAACCATAATATTCTTTTCCATTCATTTTCCCTTAGCCATTGGCAAGATTTTAAGTTCCACAATCTCATTAACTGCAGGAGAAAGAAACAAAAAAAATTCTAGATAACTCCTTTAATAGTTATTAGATGCCACTATTTTCAAAACAAATATGTACACTGTTATTTTCAACAGCATACCAAATCTATTTATTTTGCTTTTGCAATTTAGTTTTGCAATTTGATCTCTGCTTTATCATTTCTGTTAAGCCCCATCTCTATACTCTGTTGGGTTTCATTAGAGCTCTTTCTGTTAATGTTTCTTACAACCCAATTTATGAAACACGCTCTTAAACTAGCAAGCAATAAATGGTTCAACATAATGTCTTTCGAAATGTAAGTCAAGCACAGTCCATAGAATTTGAATTGTTTAATATAAAAATGATTAGACTGCTCTGTATCTCAGAGTGTGATTGAACATGCCTTTGAGGTTTTGCGGCATGTAACACTGTCAAAGTTTGTCATCATTGTGATCCTTTACAAAATGAACAACCAACATCTTTGCCTATGGCTTTTGATCATTAACCTCTCAGTGATCTGATTTTAATCACTTTTTCCTGCAGCGTAAACTATATTTACTATAGAAAAGAGCTGACATTTCATAAAACCTACCAATCACACTGCGGGAACATCTCTGAGGCATTTTCATCATTTTTCACATTTATTTTATATCTTCAATTGCTATTCGAAATATGATCCTGTTTACAATAAAAAATGAAAAGAAAGAAAATATGCAAATGAATGTATAGTCGTGACAAAATAAAACATAGTGAATTCCCTAAAGTATGTTCATTTAGTTTTGTATTCATTGGGTCATGAAATTAATTATGTGCTTATGAATAAGACTATTGATATCACATCTGCAAATGAGTACCAATCAATAGCAGTGATGCTTAGAGTTATTTGATCCATTCCAGAGAAGGGAAATCTGCAGAATCAATTGTCTTTGATCAGTTTTAATATTCTTAGGCACACATGAAAGCTCAAAACTTTTGCAAAGTAAATAGTGCAATATTTATTTTGATTGTTTGAAATAGGAAAGTACTGTTGGTAGAGTTATCAGTTACATTTTGTGTTAGTCGCTTTTGTCTCTATGATTAAATAGCTGCAAAGCGAAGCAACCCAAAACATCTTGAAATAGGAATTATTTACTTTGGTGCCTGGGTCCCAGAGATTTTTGTTCAAGTTCAGCAAACTTGATTATTTATGGAACACTTCAGAGTTTAACATAATTGTGGCAGGGCATGAAGTACTTTAGTTGCTCAACCCTGGACAGCATTGGATGTAGATAAAATGGATGTATTAGCAATCATCATTGTGCTCTCTCTATGTTCACATCATATTGAATGATGCCACCCATACACAGGGAGGTAGCTTCCAACCCTTGCCCTCTGAAAACAAGTTCATAGGTACAACCAACTGTGTCCATTCATAGTATCCATCTTTTATTTTTTATTACTGTTAGCAGTAGTATTTAATTTTTTTTAACAGTTCAGTAATTATCACCCTTCTAGTCCACCCTCTGACTGTTCCTCATCCCATAACTCCTCCCCTGTCTCCAAGAAGATGTCACCACTTTGCCACCTTTACCCCACTAGACCTCCCCACTTCCTGGGGCCTCAAGTCTCTTGAGGGTTAGGTGCATCTTCTCTCACTAAGGCCAGACCAGGCAGTCCTCTGTGGTATATGTGGTATGGGCCTGATGTATTCTGGTTGGTGGCTCAGTGTCTGAGAGATCTCAGGGGTCGACGTTAGTTGAGAGTGCTGGTCTTCCTATAGGGTCGCCATCCTCCTCAGCTTCTTTCAGCTTTTCCATATTTCAACTACAGAGGTCAGCAGCTTCTGTCCATTGGTTGGGTGTAAATATCTGTATTGGACTCTTTCAGCTGCTTGTTAGGCCTCTCTGAGGGCAGCCTTGCTAGACTCCTGCCTGTAAGCACACATGCCATCACTGTTCCGCCTTGGAGCCTCCCCTTGAGCTAGATCCCAATTTGTCATGCCTGTGTCCATATTTCTAACCTCCTAAAATTGTCCCTATATTAGTTACAAGTCTATTGCCCTGTCATGGTATGCTGTCCCCAACAAAACCCCATGGTCCAAAGCAACTTTTGGGGAAAGAGCTTATTCCAGCTTATGCTTCCAGAAAGATAAGTGTCCATCATCATGGTGGGGAGGGGAGAGCACAAGTAACAGGCCTGGTAGGAGGCGTAGGAAGCTACGCCTTACACCCTCAACTATAAGCATTAAACAGACATACAAATTATAAGTGACATTAGGATTTCAGCTCTCAAAGCCAACCTCTCCCAATAGATTCATTTGTTCAGTAAGGCCATACCTCCTAACTGGCCCCCCAAAGCCCCAGCAACATGACATCAATAGTTTCTGTATTTGAAGTATGTGATGGGACATTATAATTCAAACAACTACAACCCTCAAAATTAAGTATCACAGTTTCACTGTCAAAAATATAGCTCTTATTTGTTTTCCTTTTTTTTTTTTTTTTGGTTTCTTCCAAAATGATTGCTCTTTTTTAATGTCATGTATTGATGGTGTATAAGTCAGAATAAATGACTTAAGCCTTATCTGTAACTGGTTACTAAAATTTGGAAAACTATATCTCACATTGACAGTAAATTACAATATGAATTGTTGTCAAAATAACTTACAGCATTACCAAAGTTTCCATGAACTCAAAGTCCCTCAGTTTGAGCCTGGTGTAGCAGCTGAATATTAGTCATTTATTGGCTGGAAAGGTTAAGAGCAGGAAAATAGCATCTTAAAGTGGACTGAAGCCTCTCAGTTTCTATCTGGAGGCCACTTTCATTTTCTATCAACAGATATATGTTTTAATACAAACATGTTGGGCACATGCACAGCCTCCATTAATCTAGAATTTTACACATTTCTGGAACACTGTACTTGTTCTAAAATATCACATAAAGTGGTCTGATCTTGGTATTTTATTATCATACGTTTTCTTAGAGGTCCATCATTAATTTCACTGCTTGATTGCCTTTTTGATAACATTCAAGAAAAAGAACATTTTCAATCAGCATGGAAAGGGTATTCAATGTTTAGAAAATTAGATACTTAAAATATTGTCGGACTAAAAATTGATAGGGAGAATTCTGAATTATATAGTTTCTTTTAATTTGGTTTCATCCTCTTATTGCATATTAAACATACCTAAAGTAAAAAGATATGTGGTCAATAAGTGAATTCTTACAGTTGCCTTTAACTAAAAGTGTCAAAAAATACATGAGCATGAGCCATAATTGGATATTGATCCTCTAGCTGAGGTGGCAGAAATTAAAAATGGATTTTGAATGTAATATTTTTTATCTATTAAAACAGAAAACATGGATTTTGTTAACAAAACTATGATGAAAGATGCTAATATTTAAAATAAGAATAAATTAGTACCTTTATTTAAACCTTTATCTTCTTTTATGGCTAAAATAAGGAGTATTAAGAGCTCTGTAAAGCTCTTAAGGCAATATTGTTATGGCTAAAATTTGGAATTGCTAATTTTAATTTGTGAGTGTTCTGTGATACTTTACTTACTTCTTGGTTTTAAGTATAGGCAATACTGTGTTTTATGAACTTCCTCAGCAAAAGTGACTGATACTTTTACTTAATAATTTAATTTTGTTTTGTGTTCATCCATGTTTTGCTGTGTGTATGTGAAGAATTGTATTAGAAGTCCAGGAACTGGAGTTATAGATGGGTGTGACCTGTCCTTTAGGTGCTTAGAATTGAATCAAATTCTGGAAGAACGGCATATTCTTAAGCACTGAGCCATCTCTCTTGCCCTCTATCCCTGCCACCCCTGACAATTCTATTAGAAAAATTTCTCTATGCATTAGACAGATGATGACGACCGTTGTGATTACTCTCAGAATGATCTGACATCATTTCTTCACAATGGTGTAGGAGAAAATGGAAGTAACCAATTACAAAGAAGGAAAGGAAAAATGAAGATTCACAACAAAGAAAATATGCTTTTACTATTCAAACTCAGGATGTATGACAGGAACCTATGCAGAAGAGAAGACAACAAGATTGCATGCCAGAGGTAATAGAAACAATCTTCAAGATACAACACTATGGATCCACATATACACTCACAGAGAGTGTGTCAACATGCATAGGGCCTACACAGATTCAAGACAGGGCTTTGGGTGGGGATAGTGGTTCCAGTAAGGGGAAGGGAAAATGGACCTAAGTTTCTATTCATAATGAAGACACTATATGAAATAATACTCATTTGCAAAGCAAAAATATTAGTTTTCTCAAATGGAATCTTACTGGGTATATTAAGTTATGTTAACTTATAATCTTACTGGGTATATTCATGGTTGGCACATCACCCTCAGCCATTAGGATCCTAGGTGAGCAAAAAGCTAGTTCATCTTCCAAAGTGTCTGAATGGGAGCATTACTGGGTAATGGTCCATATTGGAATATTCTGAACATTTAATTAACTCTCTACATGTTCTTATTGATTTAATCATTAGTGTTGCTTCTTGAAGTCCATTCTCAGCTAGGGAACATGAAAAATTGTGAAATATTCAGCATGATTTTCCTATGCAATTCAAGATGTGTATTTTCCAATGCAACTATTTGTAGGAGAAATTATTGTGAAAATATATATGCCAATTCTGTGTATATTATCTTTGAAGTATTATATGTCATTTTACAGCATTCATACAAATTCCTCTCAGGAGTATTTATTTATGTTTATATTTACATAATTCACATTTGTAAGTATGTAGAGGCAGAAAGAAAGTGCACATGGATTACATTTGATGATAATAATAATGCATAATTGTTCCTAAAAAATATTTCAGATAATCTTCTAGCTCCAAATATAATTGATTAATATAAAATAATTTTAGAAACCATATATTTTTGTCTTTTTATAAATTATGGATAAAATAGCTTTGTAAAATATGGGATAAAAGACCTGTAATAGCTAAGAATATTTTCCAATATAAAGTAGTTCATGCAAATGATATGAATAAAGAATGTAAAATCAACTAGGTTGATTTTTATTTAAGTAAAAATTTAATATCAATCTAAAGGAAAAAAGCAACTGTATAAACAAAATTAACAGTTTTAAAATAGTGCGGAGTTACTAGTACAATTAATTTAGTATTTTTAAAATGTGTCAGTTTCATTCAGTTATTTTTTAATTACATAGGTTATGTTTAACCAATTGCAGTTGCAAATTGAGGTGACAAATTAAAGCAACGGAGGTAGCAAACAATCCCTTCTTCCTCCAGTGGGGTCACAATCTTGTGTATTAAGCTCATGATAAAGAATACATGGATTTTCAATGGAAAAGAATGCAAATACAACATATTATTTTGGTTTTGCTTATGCCTTTTGAGACAGGATCCATAAACTACAAGTAGTTCTCAAACTTTCTATGCAGCCTAAGCCAGCATTTAACACCACTCTTGCTGCCACTTGCCATGTGCTAGGATTACACATGAGTACCTCCATACCTGGATGAATTAGGAGTATGCTCATGTTAGTAGCAACTCTTATTCTTGAAAACTTCTCATCAGCACCTATCCACATTAATAGTACTTGCTTTCTGTATAGAGATTCTAATTGTTTTTGTTCTTTGTAGCATGATTTGTATTACAACTTAATCCAGTTGTGTATGTTGGAGAATAACATATTAAAATGCTTGAAAGCAATGATTTCCAACCTGAGCCTTTGAAACAATCCTTCATGTTGTAGTTTCTCTTAATCATAAAGTCATCTACTTCATTAATATAATTTTGCTACTCTTTTGAAACATAATGTAAGTATTTGAATTTTCTGACTGTGTTAGGTCACCCCTGTGAAAGGGTCATTTAAGTCCCAAAGGAGTCACAATCCATGATTTGACATCTGCTGACTTAAGTCAAATTGTTTTTCAATAGAATTTATTTTTTATGTATCCAGCAGATAATAAGTAACATATGAATATTATCAAGGATACCATACTGTCATAAAATATAAATGAGTAGCATGAGCTCTCCTAAAATGGACAATTATTTAATATATATATTTCCTCCAAAATTTCTATCCACAAACAGAAAGATCTGACCCATATTTATTTATTACTTATATTCTGTAGAATAGTATTTCACAGTAGACATTAGTGTTTTGTAAATTGAATATATAGTTGTTTTAAAACATTATTTTAATCCATAAATGTAAATGTGAATTATATTTAATCAACTAAGTATATATGTAATTCATATATAGTGTCACTTAAACATATGCACTGAATCTGAACTATTAACAATTATAAAAAATGCACCTGGATCACTTTAAATAAAGTCAATGTGGATTTGTAGCTGCTCCAAGGAAATCTACAAAATGTAACTGGAGGTAGTGTAATGGTTGCTAATTAAAAATAATCTCTAGAATTATCTCTTCATTTTTCATGTGAACACACTCACTGACTTTGGAATATGGAGAAATGTTTTAATTTAGCCATTCCACTTATAATAAGCCACATTTTAATTATGCTATTGTTCATTATGAGTAATTGAAAACCATATCTAATTTCATAGCAAGTTATTAAAGTAATGATAAAACCTTATTGATTATCTATAATATAGACAGTCTAAAAAACAGTTAAATTGCCATAAAATTATTAAAATTTTATAAGTAATCTCAATTTTGATATTGTAAGGCATCTCATAATCATACTTTGTAAAAGATTTTGTAAAAGAAAATGTATAGTAAACTTATTAGAATAAGTTAGATGCCTATCTCTGTTCATACAATAGTAATATAAAAGTGACTGCAACAAATATTGTAGACTGAAATTATTATATTAATTTCATTTGAATATGTTCTTCTTCTTGGTAGAAACAGTTGTTTTGTTCTTTAAATTATTCATAGTTCTATATTACTGTGTATATTCTTGAAAGTAGGATTATATAAGTAGAATGATGTGTCTTTCAATGTGTTTCCATAATTTTGAGATATATTTCTTTATTTTTATTATATATGACAGTCATCCATATAGTACCATAAATAAGTTCTAAAATATTAGCAAGGACAGTGATGACACCAGAAGAAAACAAGTCAAAGCCTCAGGTCCTCTGTGGTCCAGACACCACCCAGATCCAAAGGGACCCAATCAAAAGCTCCCTGCATCCAAATCCTGTGGGAGGGAGAGCTAAAATTTCAGAGGGGCAGACACGCCTGGGAAGCCAGAAGAGACTACACTCTGCCCACATTTCTGACTCCAGAAGAAAATACCTAACACTATCTGGGACACCGGTGCACCAGGGCTCCGGGAAAAGGCAGCGGAGGCCCTTCTGGTTGGCACCCTCACAGAGAGCTCAAAAGCAGCCCCCAGGAGCCACTTCAGCCACGGGACCACAGGTAGGACCAACTTTTCTGCTCCAAGAGACCTGCTTGGTGTTCTCAGGACACACAGAGGCAAAATTCCTCTGGGACCGGACACTTCCTGTTTTTAGCTAGAGTCCCAACCTCGCTGATATAGGAGCACAGTTCCCTGCTCCCAAACCCCTTGGGAGACAGAGCTCACCACCCGGACAGGTGGGCACTCCTGAGACTGCAGAGTGGGAGAGACCACCAATACTGCCCACACTTATCCACATCCCTGGTCCAAGAGGAAACTGTATAGGGTCTTTGGGAACAGGAAGATTGGGGCACTCAAGCAGCAGGTCCCCAGTAGTCCAGACACTGCCAGGACCTGAAGGGACCTGGACAAAAGCTCCCTGCACCCAAATCCCATAGGAGGGAGAGCTAAACCTTCAGAGGGGAAGACATGCCTGGAAAGCTGAGAGATAGGGTTTTAAATTAGCTCAAAACTCAGCAACAGGCTCTGACTCAGGAAGACAGATTGTTAAATATTCAGGAGAACTGGTTCAGACTCACTGACCCTCTGCTTATCACCTGATGTGAGTAAATGAGTAATGGGTTCTGTTCTGCCCCTGTGATGTTTGTTCAAGTCCGCATCGTGCCCTCCAGCCATTGTGTCCTGCAGAGAGAATTCCAGGAAATCTTCAGGCCAAGCCTTACCAGATGTGTTTCAGATGCAGATGCTTCATCAACTCTAACAAACATTTACCCTAAAGGACAATCAGGATCTGTTCTCAGTAGAATGCTTGACCTTTCCCCTCATTTAAACCCTAGAGTCTGAAGAACAATCCTGTGACTTTGAGAGTTTCCCTCTCCTGCTGTACTCTGCATAAAATTCCACTTTATAGTCTGTTTCTAAAGTAAGAATGGAGAATTAAATTTGTATCGAAGTAACTCTCTTGTAAAATTTCATTTATCCTTTTGATAAGTATGTATGAATATAAGCAATATTATAACTAGAAAAGACTTTCAGCAACTTTTTCTGCATAATAGCATAACATGTTTGAGTAATATACAACATGAGTCAGTATACAAAAGTGAATTGAAGAATGCACAAGGAAGTAGATGAGTAAGAGAGGAGTGCTTGTTAATGAACAGGAAAGGAATGGCTTACTGAGATAGCATGTAGCTTTATATATTAGACAATTCTGTTTGTAAATTTAACCAAGCTGAACCTCGCTGATCCCAGTGCACAGCTCAGTGCTCCCAAACCCCTTGGGAGAGAGAGCTCACCACCTGTACAGGTGGGCACTCCTGAGACTGCAGAGTGGGAGAGACTACCAACACTGCCCACCCCTGCCCACATCCCTGGTCCAAGAAGAAACTGTATATGGCCTCTGTGAACCGGAAGATAGGGGCACTGGAGCTGCAGGTCCCCCGTGCTCCAGACACCACCCGGACCTGAAGGGACCAGATCAACAGTTCTCTGCATCCATATCCCGTGGGAGGGAGAGCTAAACCTTCAGAGGGGCAGACACACCTGGTAAGCCAGAAGAAATTACACTCTGTCTACATTTCTGACTCCAGAGGAAAACACCTAATGCCATCTGGGACCCCGGTGCACGGGGGCTCTGGAAAAAATGGTGCACTCCCTCCTGGTGGCCACACTCACAGAGAGCTCAAAAGCATCCCCCCACTAGCAACTTAAGCCGCGGGACCACAGATAAAACCAACTTTTCTGTTCCAAGTGACTTGCCAGGTGGAATCAGGACACAGGCCCACAGGAAGAGCTGAAGACCAGTAGAAAGGAAAGACTACATGCCCAAAAGCAGAACACTCTGTTCCCATAACTGGCTGAAAGAAAACAGGAAAACAGGTCTTCAGCACTCCTGACACACAGGCTTATAGGACAGTCTAGCCACTGTCAGAAATAGCAGAACAAAGTAGCACCAGAGACAATCTGATGGCGAGAGGCAAGCCCAGGAACCCAAGCAACAGAAACCAAGACTACATGACATCATCAGAGCCCAATTCTCCCACTGAAGCAAACACTGATTATCCAAACACACCAGGAAAGCAAGATCTAGATTTAAAAACACATTTGATCATGATGATGGAGGACTTCAAGAAAGACATAAAGAACTCCTTTAGAGAAACAGAGTAAAACAAAAATAAACAAATAGAAGCCTATAGAGAAGAATCACAAAAATCCCTGAAAGAATTCCAGGAAAACACAATCAAACAGGTGGAGGAATTAGAAATGGAAAAAGAAGCAATAAAGAAAGCACAAAGGGAGACAAACTTGGATATTGAAAACAAAAAGAAGAGACAAGGAGCCGTAGAAACACAGATCACCAACAGAATAAAAGAGATAGAAGAGAGAATCTCAGGAGCAGAAGATTCCATAGAAATCATCTACACAACTTTCAAGGATAATGTAAAATGGAAAAAGCTACTGGTCCAAAACATACAGGAAATCCAGGACTCGATGAGAAGATCAAACCTAAGGATAATAGTTATAGAAGAGAGTGAAGACACCCAGTTCAAAGGACCAGTAAATATCTTCAACAAAATCATATAAGAAATCTTCCCTAACCTAAAAAAAGAGATGTCCATAAACATACAAGAAGCCTGCAGAACTCCAAATAGATTGGACCAGAAAAGAAACTCCTCCCATCACATAATAGTCAAAACACCAAATGCACAAAACAAAGAAAGAATATTAAAAGCAGTAAGGGAAAAAGGTCAAGTAACATATAAAGGCAGACCTATCAGAATCACACTGGACTTCTCACCAGAGACTATGAAAGCCAGAAGATCCTGGAAAGAGGTCATACAGACCCTAAGAGAACACAAATACCAGCTAAGGTTACTGTATCCAGCAAAACTATCAATTAGCATAGATGGAGAAACCAAGATATTCCATGACAAAAAAAAAAAAATTACGCAATATCTTTCTACAAATCCAGCCATACAAAGGATAATAAATGGCAAATCCCAACATAGGGAGGCAAGCTACATCCTAGAAAAAGCAAGAAACTAATCGTCTTGGCAACAAAACAAAGAGAAGAAAAGCAAACAAACAATCTCACATCCAAATACGAATATAACAGGAAGGAATAATCACTATTCCTTAATATATCTCAACATCAATGAACTCAACTCCCCAATAAAAAGACATAGATTAACAAACTGGATATACAATGAGGACCCTGCATTCTGCTGCCTACAGGAAACACACCTCAGAGACAAATACAGCCACTACCTCAGAGTGAAAGGCTGGAAAAGAACTTTCCAAGCAAATGGTCTGAAGAAGCAAGATGGAGTAGCCATTCTAATATCAAATAAAATCAATTTTCAACTAAAAATCATCAAAAAAGATAAGGAAGTACACTTCATATTCATCAAAGGAAAAATCCACCAAGATGAACTCTCCATTCTAAATATCTATGCTCCAAATACAAAGGCACCCTCAATACATAGAAGAAACCTTACTAAAGTTCAAAGCACACATTGCACCTCACACAATAATAGTAGGAGATTTCAACACCACACTCTCTTCCATGGACAGATCATTGAAACAGAAATTAAACAGAGACATAGACAGACTAAGAGAAGTCATGAACCAAATGGACTTAACAGGTATTTACAGAACATTCTATCCTAAAACAAAAGGATATACCTTCGTCTCACCACCTCATGGTACTTTCTCCAAAACTGACCATATAATTGGTCATAAACAGGCCTCAATAGATACAGTAAGATAGAAAATATCCCATGCATCCTATCAGACCACCACGGGCTAAAGAAGGTCTTCAACAACAATAAAGAAGAATGCCCACATATGCATGGAATTTGAACAATGCTCTACTCAATGATAACCTGGTCAAGGAAGAAGAAAAGAAAGAAATGAAAGACTTCTTAGTATTTAATGAAAATGAAGGTACAACACACCCAAACTTATGGGACACAATGAAAGCTGTGCTAAGAGGAAAAGTCACAGCTCTGCATGCCTGCAGAAAGAAACAGGAGAGAGCATATATCAGCAGCCTGATAGCACACCTGAAAGCTCTAGAACAAAAAGAAGCATATACACCCAGGAGGAGTAGAAGGCAGGAAATAATCAAACTCGGAGCGGAAATCAACCTAGTAGAAACAAAAAGGACCATACAAAGAATCAACAGAACTAAAAGTTGGTTCTTTGAGAAAATCAACAAAATAGATAAACCCTTAGCCAGACTAACGAGAGGACACAGAGAGTGTGTCCAAATTAACAAAATCAGAAATGAAAAGGGAGGCATAACTACAGAATCAGAGGAAATTAAAAAAAAAATCATCAGATCGTACTACAAAAGCCTATATTCAACAAAACTTGAAAATCTGCAGGAAATGAACAATTTCCTAGACAGATACCAGGTACCGAAGTTAAATCAGGAACAGATAAACCAATTAAACAACCCCAAAACTCCTAAAGAAATAGAAGCAGTCATTAAAAATCTCCCAACAGAAAAGAGCCAAGGTCAGATGGATTCAGTGTAGAATTCTATCAGACATTCATAGAAGACATCATACCAAAATTATCCAAACTATTGCACAAAATTGAGCAGATGAAGTGCTACCAAATTCCTTCTATGAAGCCACAATTACTCTTATACGTAAATCACACACAAAGACCCAACAAAGAAAGAGAACTTCAAACCACATTCCCTTAAGAATATCGACGCAAAAATACTCAATAAAATTCTGGCAAGCCGAATCCAAGAGCACATCAAAACAATCATCCACCATGATCAAGTAGGCTTTATCCCAAGCATGCAGGGATAGTTTAATATACAGAAAACCATCAACGTAATCCATTAAATAAACAAACTGAAAGATAAAAACCACATGATCATTTCATTAGATGCTGAGAAAGTATTTGACAAAATTCAACATGCCTTCATGATAAAAGTCCTGGAAAGAATAGGAATTCAAGGCCCATACCTAAACATAGTAAAAGCCATATACAGCAATCCAATTGCTAATATTAAACTGAATGGAGAGAAACTTGAAGCAATCCCACTAAAATCAGGGACTAGACAAGGCTACCCACTCTCTCGCTACTTATTCAATATAGTTCTTGAAGTTCTAGCCAGAGCAATCAGACAACAAAAGGAGATCAAGAGGATACAGATCGGAAAAGAAGAAGTCAAAATATCGCTATTTGCAGATGATACGATAGAATATTTAAGTGATCCCAAAAGTTCCACCAGAGAACTACTAAAGCTGATAAACAACTTCAGCAAAGTGGCTGGGTATAAAATTAACTCAAATAAAGCAGTAACCTTCCTCTACACAAAAGAGAAACCAGCTGAGAAAGAAATTAGTGAAACGGCACCCTTCATAATAGTCCCAAATAATATAAAATACTTGGTGTGACTTTAACCAAGCAAGTGAAAGATATGTATGATAAGAACTTCAAGCCTTATCATGAAGAAAGAAATTGAAGAAGACCTCAGAAGATGGAAAGATCTCCCATGCTCATGGATTGGCAGGATTGATATAGTAAAAATGGCCATTTTACCAAAAGCAATCTACAGATTCAATGTAATCCCCATCAAAATACCAATCCAATTTTTCATAGAGTTAGACAGAACAATTTGCAAATTCCTTTGGAATAACAAAAAACCCAGGATAGCTAAAACTATCTTCAACAATAAAAGGACTTCTGGGAGGATCACTATTCCTGATCTCAAGCACTATTACAGAGCAATAGTGATAAAAACTGCATGGTATTGGTACAGAGCAGACAGGTAGACAAGTGGAATAGAATTGAAGACCCAGAAATGGACCCACACACCTATGGTCACTTGATTTTTGACAACAGAGCCAAAACGATCCAATGGAAAAAAGATAGCATTTTCAGCAAATTGTGCTGGTTCAACTGGAGGTCAGCATGTAGAAGAATGCAGATCGATCCATGCTTATCATCCTGTACAAAGCTTAAGTCCAAGTGGATCAAAGACCTTCACATCAAAACAGATACACTGAAACTAATAGAAGAAAATGCGGGGAAGCATCTCGAACACATGGGCACTGGAGAAAATTTCCTGAACAAAACACCAATGGCTTATGCTCTAAGATCAAGAATCGACAAATGGGATCTCATAAAACTGCAAAGCTTCTGTAAGGCAAAGAACACTGTTGTTAGGACAAAACGACAACCAACAGATTGCGAAAAGATCTTTACCAATCCTACAACAGATAGAGGGCTTATATCCAAATATACAAAGAACTCAAGAAGTTAGACCGCAGGGAGACAAATAACCCTATTAAAAATGGGGTTCAGAGCTAAACAAAGAATTCACAGCTGAGGAATGCAATATGACTGAGAAGCACCTAAAGAAATGTTCAACATCTTTAGTCATAGGGAAATGCAAATCAAAACAACCCTGAGATTTCACCTCACACAAGTGAGAATGGCTAAGATCAAAAACTCAGGTGACAGCAAATGCTGGCGAGGATGCGGAGAAAGAGGAACACTCCTCCGTTGTTGGTGGGATTGCACACTGGTACAACCATTCTGGAAATCAGTCTGGAGGTTCCTCAGAAAAGTGGACATTGAACTACCTGAGGACCCAGCTATACCTTTCTTGGGCATATACCCAAAAGATGCCCCAACATATTGCAAACACACATGTTCCACTCTGTTCATAGCAGCCTTATTTATAATAGCCAGAATCTGGAAAGAACCCAGATGCCCTTCAACAGAGGAATGGATACAGAAAAAGTGGTACATCTACACAATGGAATATTACTCAGCTATCAAAAACAATGACTTGGTGAAGTTCATAGGCAAATTGAGAGAACTGGAAAATATCTGCCTTTCATAATATGTAGTTCATGGTTACCCATGTAAGATTGCAGTGCATGGATTGTATATATATATTATCTGAAACATAAGAACTATAATGTTTATGCACTCTAGCATCATTCTTTCAGAACTTTTAAGTGTGTGCTTTCTCAGAATAAAAAATAAGTGTCATTTACTGCCTTGAGTTTTTAAAGTAACCTACATCAAATATTTTTGTAAATTTAAATATGTTATTTCAAAACAATAAAATGAACTTTTAAAAAAGTAATCAAATACATACTTTGATGTCAAATTTGACTACCAAATTTAATTTTTTGAATTAGATAAAATGTTGTACATTAGACAGAATGGTGTGACTCCTTTCAGTAGCCACGATTGAAACATAAGTTAGGTGGAAGCAAACATAAGAGAATTGGTGTAATAGATATCTCCATCACAGTGCTAGATATATGTCATAAAATCATGTTTTATTTATACAGCCAATTATAAACAACTTGCTCAAAAGCAAAGGATCTGCTGTGAAATTGGGCCTCCTAGATATTAAAGAGAATTTTTATCCATGATACTTGAACAATATGACTGCCTAAACATCTGAATAAGGACACAACCAGTATCCAGGAGAAAAAGGAAGGGGCCCATCTCAGAAAGTCTCTCTCACAGACAAAGAACAACAGGCAACTAAAACCTGCTGAGAGTGCATCAAACAGTGAAGGAGCACAGAAGGGTCTGAAAGAAGCGAAGGGAAGGGAAGAATGATGTGATTATGTTAGCAATTATTTTTTTAATTAATAAATTACTCTAGACTCAATCTCAAAAAATAAACAAATATGAAATAAAAGATGCACAATCAGTAACTAAAATGTATTTATCACAAAACCCTTAGAAAATATAACCTTAAAATTGTTCACTCTGTATCTATACATAGAAACATTAAAAACAATAAGAAATGAATGATTCATGTTTCACTTTGATAGAAAGTGCTGTCCATACTATCAGAAGAGAGAATTTAATCATCAGTCTCACCCAACTGTGAACCCTGATCGATACAGTAACAATCTGATGGCAAGATATGCCATTGCTAAAATATAGGCATAAATGTTACCCAAGTAAACAACTACTTCTTTTGTTTGTTTCTTGTTTTTTGTTTTGTTTTCTCTTTTGTTTTTGTTTTTGTTTTCTCCATGATATGGAATCAGGTTGTGATATTTCAATGAGGCCAAGAACCTGATATGCCCAGGCAAAAAATTGCCTGTAACAGTTCATACAGTCATGTTTTAAAAAAAAAAGAAAACAAAACAAAAGGAGAGGAGACAAGAGGACAGGACAGGACAGGGCGGGGCAGTACAGGACAAGACAAGACAGGAAAGAAAAGGTAAAACAGTCAAAGCATGGGGAAGTGGAAGTGAGCTAAAAGACAAAGGCCCACACACTCCTAGCCAAGAAGCTAATTTCAACTGATAGATCCTGAGAAAGAAGACACTAATTTCCTGGACAGAGTGATGCTAGGCGTACCAAGTACACCCCAAGGCAGACTCCATGTTCAGAAATGATTACATGCTGCCAATTACAACTTCCTGGAACTCCTGTTTATCTTGTTTTCATTCTCACAAATTTAATACTGAAATATACTTTTATATATTTTAATACGCTTGTTATATGTAATTTATGTGTTTACAAGTTCAACTTTTTAATATCACCTCAGAATATTGGGATATTTCACTTATGCAATATTTATATAAATATAGAATGAGAATATGCAAAATTATTCACAGAGTAGTTCATAAATGATCTCTATCTCTGTGTCTAATATCTTTGAATTTTCCCTTAGGTATGAACTTAGCATGTGTTTAAGGCTACTGATGCATATTTTATAGATTACTTAAAACATACTTAAATATATTCTTTAATGTCTGTAGTTTTCTAGAATTCAAAGTATCTTTAACAACTAAAACAAACAAACAAACAAAAACAACATGCACCTGTGAATGAACAGGTTTTACACTTTGGAAATTGCAGGAATTTTATGAGGCTACTCAATCTAAGCTTGATTGGATCTCTGCACATAGACAAATAGGATGAATGGGAAACATACACTATTTTAAGTCTTGTATTTGGATAAATTTAACGCCATACAGCTTCTCTGTGTGTGTGTGTGTGTGTGTGTGTGTGTGTGTGTCTGTGTCTGTGTCTGTGTGTTTGTGTGTGTGTGTGTGTGTGAGAGAGAGAGAGAGAGAGAGAGAGAGAGAGAGAGAGAGAGAGAGAGAGAGTTTTGAGTTTTGTACAACAGGGTTTGATCATATATACCAAGCATGTACAAAACCTGTTAAATTCTGGGAAAAAAAACAAATCATTCCTTGGAGATTAGGAGATGGACACACAATCCTAGCCCTAGTCATAGGATGATTGGTAATTGTTAGACATTAGGAAATGAAAGACCAGTTTTCTCTAAGAGTACCGTCTTTGGTAGATTGAACATGCTTTGAAGAAAGACCACAGATCTTACAACTGGGACAGCACAAAACTGAGGTAGAAAAAACAAACAAACAAACAAAAAAAACAAAACAACAACAACAACAAAAAAAACCAGGATACCTAGTAGTGTGAATAGAGTAATGGGAGTAGCATTTGAAAAGGCTGTTGAACAAAATCAAAACTTCACAAAATTATTTTAAAAAGAATTGGTTAAAATTATCCAAGTGTAGACTTTATAACAGGGTCTACTTACATTTTTTTCTATATGCACACATCAAATCATGCTTGGATAGAATATAATCATAAATTGCAGCATTTTACAGAACTTTAATTGTGTTGCCAAAAATCTACCTTAGCAAAGCAATATGTAAGAATTGTAGAAGAAATACATGCAATCCAGAGTTGATAAAACACACATGGAACATTCCTGTTTGTCAACTTGATTTCATCTGGAATTAACTCATACCAAAATGTCAAGGTCACACATGTGACAGATTGCTACTTAATTTGAAGTGGAAAGGTTCACATTTTTATTTTTAATTTTTTAATTTTATAATTTTTGGATATTTCACGCATTTACATTTCTAATGTTATCCCCTTCCCCCCTCTTCTATATCCCTTTCCCCCCTTCTCGTATATCCCTTTCCCCCTACCCCTTCTTTTATGAGGATGCTCCTATTCCCACCTACCCACTCCAACCTCAACACCCTGGAATTACTCTACATTGGGTAAATAAACCTTCACAAGGCCAAGGGCTTTTCCTCCTATTGATTCTGGACAATGCCAGTATCTGCTACATATGTGGCTGGAGTCATGGGTCCCTCCATGTATACTAATTGATTGGTGGTTTAGTCCCTGGGAGCTCTGGTGGGGTCTGGTCGGTTGATATTTTTGTTCTTCCTATGTGGTTGGAAACTCCTTCAGTTCCTTCAGTCTTTCACTATCTCCTCCATTGGGGTTCCCTTGTTCAATCCTATGGTTATCTTCAATCATCCTCATCTGTGTCAGTAAGGATCTGGCAGAGCCTCTCAAGAGACAACCGTATCTGGCTCCTGCCAGCAAGTACTTCTTGGCATCAGCAATAGTAACTGGGTTTGGTGACTGCACATGGGATGGACTCCAAGGTGGGGCAGGCTCTGAATGCCCTTTTCTTCAGTCCCTGGTCCACTCTTTGTCCCTGTATTTCCTCCTGTGATTATTTTGTTCTCCCTTCTAAGAAGGAATTAAGCATCCTCATTTCCGTCTTCCTTCTTCTTGACCTTCATATGATCTCTGAATTTTTCTTAGGTATTCCAAGCTTTTGGGCTAATATTCACTTATCAGTGAGTGCATACCATGTATGGCCTATTGTGACTGGGTTACCTCACTCAGGATAATATTTTCTAGTTCCATCCATTTGTTTAAGAATTTCATGTAGTCATTGTGTATAGCTGAGTAGTACTCCACTGTGTAAATGTGCCACATTTTCTGTGTCCATTCCTCTCCTGAAGGACATCTGGGTTCTTTCCAGCTTCTCACTATTATAAATAAGGCTGCTGTGAACATAGTGGAGCATTGTTATTTATTAGAGCATCTTTTGGGTATATGCCCAGGAGTTGTATAGCTGAATCATCATGTAGTACTATGTCCAATATCCTGTAACCTCCAGATTGATTTCCAGAGTGATTGTACCAGCTTGGAATCCCACCAACAATGGAGGAGTCTTCATATTTCTAATCCAAGTCTTTGAAGTAGAAAGATATACCTTTAATCCACATCTTTAATCAAAATCTAATCTGGACCATGCATTTTGCTGGAAACCTATATAAGAACTTGGGAGAAGAAAGCTTTAGCTTTTTGTTTGTTTGCTCCTACCTCACTAGCATGTTATTGCAATTTGAAAAGTGGCACTTTTTCTCTAATCCAACTAGCTCCCAAATAAATGAGACAGAGACAGTAAGATTTATTTAATCATGTTTTAAGACACAATAGCTGAGCAGTGCTAATCTATTTTAATCTGATAATCTAATCTGTGATCTCCCAGCCAAAATCCCCAAGATATTTGCATTTTAGTATTGCTCTGGCTCCCTCTGCTAGAGTTATATTCCCATGTGGTCTCCTTGACCCCTTTCCTGTGGCAAATCATCACTTTCCCTCTCAGACCCTCCTATGGCTGGGGTCAGAAGTCCAGCTCTATTCTCTCCACAGATGAGACATTGGCAGATTAGCTTTTATTGATAAATCAGAGAATAAGTGGGGAGGGAGCAGTGTTTATGTAACATTTAGGCAGGAAACACTAAACAGAAGCCTTACTCTGGATGATATTTTCCACTTCAATTCATTTGCCTATGCAATTAATGTTGTCTTTGCTTTTAATGAGTGAGTAGTATTCTATTGTGTACATATACTCCATTTTTTTTTAAATCAATCCTTCAAATGAGGGATATCTGGACTGTTTCCAGTTTCTAGCATTTACAAATAAAGCTGCTATGAACATAGTGGAGCAAGAGTCCTTATGGGGTAGTAGAGTATCTTTGGTTATGTGCTCTGGAGAGCAGAGACTGAGGGAATAGTCAAACAATTACTGCCCCAAATTGATACCCATCCCATCAACAAGAAGTAAGCCCTGACTCCCATAGTCAGGGTTCTCTAGAGACACAAAACGTATGGGTAGTTGGGTAGTCTGAATATAGTAAGAGAATTTGTTGATGAATTACAGTCTGTAGTCCAAGACCCCAACAATGATCAGCAGCAGCTGTGAATGGAAGTCCAAAGATCTACTGATGGCAGATGAAAAAAAGAGACTCTTCCAATGTTCTTTTGTAGGTCTCCAGGAGAAGGTGTGCACCAATTAAATGTTTGTACCACCATGCCTGGATCTGGGACTTACTTGCTTTTCCCAGATGACCTTGAACTGAGAGATGTCCTTGCCTTGGGATCCTGGGATTCATAGCCAATTTGCCTCCAGATCTCCATACCAAGATTCATGTCAGAAACTTGTATCTCCCAGCCTCAAGATCAGGATCACAGATGAGCCTTCCAATTCTGGATTGTATTTCATTCCAAAGTTGACAACCAGGAACAGCCACTATATTGACAGTTTTAATAATAATCTGTTATACTTGCAGAGAAGAACATAGCATAACTATCCTCTGATAAGTTCCACTGAGGAGCAACTGGAAAGAAACGAAAAGACTCACACCCAAACAATAGCCGCATGTTGAGGAGTCTTACAAAAGAGTTAGGGGAAAGATTGAGGGTCCGAAAGAAGATAGGGACTCCATGGGAACATCAACCTCAGTCTGAAAGGTAACTCAAGAGGTTATAGGAGGTAGCTACCCAGATAAAGCTTGATGACTTCAGTTCAACCCCTCAGTCAAATGTAAAAGAAGGATTAAAAACAAATTTTGCTCTAGCTTCTACAAGAGTGCCACAAAACATGAGAGAGAGAGAGAGAGAGAGAGAGAGAGAAGGGCGGCAGAAGCAGAGACAGAAACACCAAAATAACAAAATAAGATTTCAAGTGAACGAAATTGGATACTAAAGACTACATATTATATTTCTATTTATATTGTTTCCTAAAATGCTCCGTTAATAGAGAAAGAAGATAGTCACAAGGGAAAGTGAGTGGAAATGTTGTTAACTGTAAATAGACATCTTACAGGAATAATGTGATTATTCTAAAAATATGTACCCAGCAAGTCCCCAGACCATTGAATTGTCTCCATTATGTTCATTATCCTTCTGACATCAACCTCAGATATATGTATTTGCTTTAAGATTGTGATGCCAAATTAAAGTGTACTTTACAAGATTCGTGGGTGGTTTGAAGGTTAGAGTGCTAGAAACTTCTAAAGCATCATGATTAGTGTGGGGAAAAAATGAAGGCCATTAGGAAATCTGGTGGGTAGGAATTGTATGAACTATTGTGGTGATAAATATGTTAAATGTTTTTTTTTATTTTACTTGTTCTTCTGCATAATTTGAAGATCTGAGGATGGAGTTGAAAGTGATTTTGAATGCAGTTAGATTATTTTATTTGGACAATAAAGTAACCTTGACCTAAAGAATATAATAAAAAAACAAGATTGTCTTATATTACCCATTTTTGATTTTTTAACTTAATGAAAATAGATTATTTTCTCATACAATATATTTTTTATTATTGTTTCTCAACCATCTGTTTCTCCCAGTATCTCTCTGTTTCCTTTTTCCTTCTGGATCCACTCCTTTTCTTTCTCTCTTAAAGAGGAACCACTTTTAGAAGGTAACAACAAAACATGACCAAAAATATAAGATAAAACCAAAACCATCACATTGAACCTTGACAAGGCAATGTTACTAAAGGAAAATCCTGTGAAGAATAGACATAAAAATCAGAAATATATCTATATCTATATATATATATAGATAGATATATAAATATATATCACATATATATGTGTGTATGTGTATGTGTGTGTTGTGATATAATATATATTTGTGTGTGTTTCATGAATATATATTCATAAATACACCATATGTATATATGACATATATATATATTATATATGACCTGAAACAGGCAGACCCTTGTAGGCTCTGTTCTTCCTGCTTCCATTTTGCTGAGTTTATGTGAGCCTTGCTCAGTTGATTCAGAGGGCCTTGGTCTATTGATGCCCTCTATCCCAATGACTCTTATACTCTTTCTTTCTCCTCTTCTGCAGGATTCCCTGAGCTGTGAGGAATTTAATGGAGACATATAGGGCTGTGTGTCTCTATTTTTTTCCCATTTGCTACAGGAAGAAGTCTCTCTGAGGATAAGGCACTCATGAGAATAATGCCATATTTTTTGCACATTATTTTAAGTTAGTTTGTAGAGAACAAGCCATTATCTTAACAACATCTTGGATTGTTTGAGGATTTCAATAGGACCCTGTGGCTAACAACTCAATTGAATTCGATCAAGTTCTGGTACTGGAAGACTCATTTTGTGAGAAGAGATTGCCAGTTGGGACTGTATCTTTCCTGTGATTAGTAAACCTCATTGGGAATGCATATATTTTATATATATATATATATATATATATATATATATATATATTGCTGATTTTCCACAACACAGGGTTTTCATACCATCTCTCAGTGTTTCACAACTCTACCTTGATCTCAACACATTCATTCCTTCAATCCTCTGAACCCTCCCCCTCCTTACCTGATCATCTAATTATCTTCCACCTATAAAATGCATTCAATCTTCCCATTCTAGGGGACTCCTGGCATAATCTTTATACCTAATGACTCTGTGTTTATGGATTATATGTTGGTTACCAATAAAGTAATGACTAATATATAAGTATAAGTAAATATATATTCTATATTTCTGGTCTCTATATTTCTGATCTCTATATTTCGGGGTTACCTCATTCAGGATGACTTCTAGTTCCATCCATTTGACTGTGAATCTCATAGTGTCATTCTTTTAATAGCTGAGCAATATCCCATTGTGGAAATATACCACAGTATGTTTAACCATTCTTCTCTTGGGAGACCTCGAAGTTGTTTCTAGCTTCTGACCATTATGAACAGAAAGTCAATGAACATACTTGAACAAGTATTCTTGTATTAGAAAGAAGAATTCTTTGGATTTATGTCCAAGATAGGTATAAAGCGGTCTTGAGTTAGACCAATTCTTCAATATCAGAGAAACTACTATTTTGATACCCACAACTGCTGTACAAATTTACACTCCATTCAACATTGGAGGAGTGTTCCTTTGGCTCTGCATACTTGTCAGCATCTACTGTCACTTGGGATACTGATATTTTGAATATTAACCCTCTATCAGATTGACACTGGTCAAAGTCTCTTCCCTTTGTAGGCTATGAAGTGGAAACTTAAGGGTTCTTTGGAAATTCAGTATAAGGATGGTGTTTTGCTAAGGCAACACCTGAAGGAATGTTTCACTGAAATAGACACAGGTGAAAGCATGTTCTGCAAAAGCAAGCCCATTTAAGGACAAATGATGAAGATTCTTCGCTAATAGCCTGGATGTGGTGGTGTACCTTAGATTTCGTAGGTGAGCTCCAGTTTGTCTGGATTCCATAGAATGAAATGCACCAAAAAATTCTGGTGATGTGCTACAATTTCATGTTGCTTTCGCAGACTTAGGCTGATTGACAAGAGTGATGTCAACATGCTAAGGCAAAACAAGGTGGTGAGACAAGACTCATGGAGGACACATGGTGTTTGGAAGAAATATAAAAAGGACTCAATTTTCAGTGACAGAGGTTGAGCTTGGCTTGATTGCATAGCTAAATGCTCTTGGTCTGGCATCTTCATTGGTCTTTACTTTGCTGAGAGAGGCACAGTCAAGAACTATGGCTTTTCTGCTGGTCCGTCCTGTTGACTCATGCCAAGGTTGAGGCCTGGCTATCTCTGCTAGGTCCTGTCTTTGCTACTGATTTGTGTTTGCTACCCTGACCCTACCTAACTGTATTGCTGGTGTATCCATGGTGTGCCTGCATGTGGATCATGCTGACTTGTGAACTGAACTTATGATTTCCAGATAATAGAGATGGAAGTTGCTCCAAAGAACCATTTGTAAACAGGTCCACTTCCCTGGATAATTTCTTTTCCACTACCTTTGGTTGGTGATAGGCTAAAAGGACAGTTAAAGCATTTAAAAAACATCACTAAAAATAGACTTTGAAAAAATTTAAGTTAAAAGGCAGCCACTCTTTCCTGGTGATAGAGCTCTTTGCATTGGAGAAGGGGACTTCATGAAGTCCCCTTTACTAATTGTTGATCTTAGTGCCTTCACTATTGGTGTTCTGTTCAAATACCTTCTATGCTAATAGCTTCAAGGTTACCTTCTCTATCAAGTTCAGTATAAATGGTTTTATGTAGGTTTTTGATCCATTTGATGTGAGATTGAGCAGAGTGATAAGTATAAATCTATTTGCATTCTTCCACATTTTAGACCCTATAATAACTTTGGCATTATGTTCTATTCTTACTGATCCCCCTCCACCTGCAGCCCCATTGCCAAGCACATTCAAGCACATTCTGTATTCACCTACAACCTGCCTCTGGAAACTGTTCTGGAAAGCTGCCTCCTCACCTCCCCTCTCTCTGCCCCTCTCTCCCTCTGCCCCTCACCTCTCCTTGCCCACTTCCTCACCCTCTCTCCCTCTCCCTTATCCTGTCCCTATTCCCCACTCTCTCTGTCTCCCCTGACTGCACTGCTCTCTGAAATTGCTTCTCTTTCCAGTCCACCTGAGGGTTGGGTGTATCTTATTTCTGATTCTTCTGCTTAGATCATTCTCTGGTTTGTTACTTTGATTAAAGCTGTATACTAAGACTTGGTCTGCATTCCAGACAGATGGTTTAAAGATGTGTAGTGTGCCTGCTTTCTAGCTGGATCACAGAGACCTAGGTCTTTGGATGTGATTCCTTTCCAGACCAGCCATGATGCTGAATTAAAATTCCCTATAGATCAAGGAAGTTCTACACTTTTTCTTCTATCAAATTCATTATATCTGGTTTTATGTTGAGGTCTTTTATCTAGTTTTTGCAGGGTTATTAGCATAGATCTACTTATAGTTTTCCACATGCAGACATCCAATAATTGAAGATGTTATCTTTGCCCAGTGTATATTTCTGGTTTCTTTATTAAAAAAATTTAAGTGTTCAGGTAGGTGTGGAGATTTATGTCTAGGTCTTCCATTCTATTCATTGATCGATGTTTCTGTTTTTATGTCAATACTGTACAACTTTTCTTACTATTGCTCTGAAGTAAAGTTGACTTCAGAGATGTTGACACCTTCAGTTCTTTAGTTATCAAGGACTGTTTTAGTGATACTGGTTTGCTTTGATGGTTTTTCACATGTGAAGTAGAAAATTGTCTTTTTAGCTCTGTGAAGAATTGTGTAGAAATGTTGATGGAAATTGCATTGAATCAGTATATTGGTTTTGGAAGGGTGCATATTTACAATGTTAATCATACCTATGCATGAGCATGGGATCTCCCCAACTTCTAATTTTTTTTTCATTTTCTTTTTTTCAATGACTTGGCGTTTCTATCATCAGCATCTTTACTTGCTGGGGTAAAGTTATCCAAAGATAATAAATTTTTCAGTCCCATTGATATTTTTATATAAGAAGATTACCACTGAACTGAGAATGGGATCCCTGTTGAAGGATTCAGAGAAAGGACTGAAAGAGCTGAAGGGGCTTGAGACCCCATATGAACAACAATGCCAACCAACCAGAGCTTCCAGGGACTAAGCCACTACCCAAAGACTGTACATGGACTGACCCTGGGCTCCAACTGTATAGGTAGCAATGAATAGCCTAGTAAGGGCACCAGTGGAAGAGGAAGCCCTTGGTCTTGCCAAGGCTGGACCCACAGTGAAGAGGATTCTTGTGGGGAGGGCAGTAATGGGGGGAGGATGGGGAGGGGAACACCCATAAAGAAGGGGAGGGAGAGGGGTTAGGGGATGTTGACCTGGAAACTGGGAAAGGGAATAACATTTGAAATGTAAATGAGAAATACCCAATTTAATAAAGATGGAAAGAAAAAGATTACTGCTTTTTTTCTGTTTTAGTTTATTTTGTATGATTACCTCAGTCAGCTACTCAGCTGATGGTGTATATCAACACTGTGAGTTCACTGGTGGAGCTTTGTAAGCCATTTATGTTTTCTATCATATCCTCTCCAAATAATGGTACTTTAAATTCTTCCTTTATAGTTTGGATCTTCTTGAACTCCTTCTGTTGACTTATTATTCAAGCAAACACTTCAAGTACTAAATTGAATACATGTGGAGACAATGGATAGCCTTGTCTTCTTTCTGATTTTACTGGAATAACTTTGAGATTTTTCCACAACATTTTATGTTGGCTATAACCTTGCTTGAAACTATCTTCCTTATATTTATACATGTCTCTTGTATAATTATTCTCTCTAAGACTTTTATCATAAAATAGTGTTGGATATTGTCAAAGGCCTTTCATGTGTCCAATGATTTAAGCTTTTGTTTATTGCCTTTGAGTTTGATAATATATAGGATTACATTGACAAATCTGTATATGTTGAAGCATCCTTGAATTTCTCGGTTTCAACTTGTAAGTATTTTATTGAGTATTTTATATCAATATTCTTGAGGAAAACTGATCTTTCTTTGTTGAATATGTGTGGTTTGGGTATCAGAGTGACTATGGTCTCATAAAATAATGCTCCTGTTTCTATTTTGTGGAATAACTTGAGGAGCATTAATGTTAACTTGTATTTGAAAGCTTTTTAGATATTCAGCAGTTTTAGCATGGCCATGGGCTTTATTTATCTATTTATTTTGTTGTTGTTGGGAGAGCTTTATTTCACTAGTAGTTATACTTCAATTTACATTGTTTACATGATCTTAATTTATCTTTGGCAAGTGCTAGTACCAATTGGGAAAAGAATCATTTGTTTTAGATGTTCCAATGTTGTGGAGTATATGTTATTAAAATATGAGCTAAGGTTTTGAAGGGATTTCTTCTGTGTCTGTTGTTATGTCCTCCTTTTGATTTCAGATTTGTTAATTTGGGTGTTCTCTCTGTGTCTTTTATCTAGTTTGAAAAATTTGTTGATTTTTTTGAAGAACCACAACTCTTAGTTTCATTCATATTTTTAAGTGTTCTCTTTGTTTCTATTTTATTGATTTCAGCCTTCAGTTTTATTAGTTCTTGCAATTTCTGTCTCTTGGGCCACCTTCCTTATTTTGCTCTCAAACTTTCAGGTGTGCTGTTAAATAGTAAGAGATCTCACTGTTTTCCCGAAGTCTCTTAGTGCTCTGAACTTTCCTATTAGCACCACTTTCATTGGGTCTTAGAAGTTTGGGTATGTTTTACATTCATTTTCAGTGAATTCTCTGTGTTACCTGTTTTTATGGCCCTGCTCAACAAGTGCCTTCCCAGTAAATGCTTACTGGTATTGGAGGCTGCTATACTATGATGAGTTAATGGAAGGAGGTTGGAGGATAAGATCTTTGTGATCTTTTGGGGCTGAGCTCAGAGAGGAAAGGAAGAACTCAGCAAGTCTTCTGCTACCTGTCTTGGGATGAGACAAGAGAAATTATGTCTGGAGGAGTAGAAGGAAAGATTATTAGGGTCCAAGTATTTCTGAAGAATGATACCCTAGGCTCAAATAGTATGCCAAAGCAAAGAGTGTTTATGTGACTAAATTTTCTGCATGCAGAATGGAGATATCTAATGGACTCCTAGACCCACTTTTATTGTCAGTTAGGGCAAATTCTGGGAAGTGTATGTGCCCTTTTATCTTTATTGCTTAGCTCTATCTCTAGGGATCTAACTGATTCTAGAATTGGTTAGGCTCTGGAGACCTCCCAGAGGTTGCTTACTCATTCTAGCTACCTATTATTACTTTAGGCAAGATGACAAGGTGTCCTCTGATTGGCTCCCCACAGCTGTAGTTGGATGATCATAGCTTCCTTGTTAGTCATCTCTGGAAAATGAGGACTTAAGCCTGATATCCCAAACTCTCAGTTTAAAACCTGTCCTGGAGTCCGCTTGGCTTTGGCTGACTCAGTCCATTTAAGATATTTCCTAGGTTGCTAGGTTTGCTTAAGATTATGAAAATTATACTTAAGATTGATGGGTTTATGATATGTTACTTTTCTTCAACAATAGATAATGCTGTCCTTTAAATTTTGCATATATATGTTTTGAAAAAAAGTTTTCAAACAGAATTAATTTCACCTGCAACCAGAAGTATACAGTAATTATTCAGGTAAAATTTGATAATTGTTTTCACTCTTCAGACTCTTGACCCCAGAAAAATTTTAAAATAAATGGTCAACAAACCTGAACCCCTGGGAGCTCTTAGTATCTGAGCCACCAATGGCACATATGTAGTAGACAGGCAGCACAGTCTTCATGGCTGCCCTGCCTGGCCTCAGTGGGAGAAGATTCTCTTAATCTGTCAGACCCTTGATATGCTAGGGTGGGAGATACCTAAGTGGTTCCTGCCCTCTCAGAGGAGAATGGGAGGTGGATAAGGGTGAGAGTTTGTATATGTATGTGCATATATATATATATATTATATATATATATATATATATCTTTGCAGATGGAAATTCTTACCACTATGGATGTCATTGGGCTTCCTTCTCACTTCCCCTTGCTGTGTTCCTCCCACTGAAATGTGAGCTTGCTGTTCAGACTATTCTGTTGACCAGTGTGAACAAATCATGCCAAGCCCGAGGAATACATTCCTCAATGAAATCCAAGGATTTTTGTAGATATTCGGTGTGGAAATTAGGTCCCTTTGCTTGCGTATCAAATGTTCTTGCTGACTGAGTCTTTCACCATTCATCTTCTCAGTCCATGATGTACGTTTTTATTATTGATAGACTTCGCTATTTCAAATAGAGCAAGTTGGAACTCAAATACTTAGCAGTCTGCCATGACCACAGAAGCAGAGTGGAAGGTTTACAAATGGTTGGAAATAATTACAAATATGTATTTTTCAAAAATAAGAAGAATGAGTTATCTTAAAGCCAATGAAACTTTGAGTGTTAACTACAGCATTGCTGACCTCGGAGAACAACTCTGGAACTTTATACCCATAAACAAATTTTGCCCTCTATCCCTTCTATTTTTGAATAGGGTTGAAGAGTGCTCACAGTTGATATTTCTCAAAGTAATTTTCACAATCATTCAAACAGTCTGATAGAGAAAATAGCACAATCCCATACAGTAAACCTAATAAAAGCCATGGTATCCAATATTGAAAGGAAGGAAGTACTCATAAGAAGTAAACTTAGCTACAATCAGTTAAGGCAATCTTTTTGTCTAAGAGATGAAACTAAATGCTTAGAAATATCAACCATATTTCTTTTTTTATTTGTTTGTTGATTTTCTCTTTTTTCTTTCTTTTTTTCTTTTTTCTTTCTTTTTTTTAAATATGATGGTTGTTGTTTGAAAACAGTGATCGTATTTTGTTATAAGACATTTTTTCCTCCAAATTGTTCTTTCCACTGTGAGAAGGAGATAGTTTAAAGGGCAAAAGAGACTTGCAAGATCTGATTATGTTGAAGCGCTTGATTTTGTTTTCTTTTTTCCCAAGCAGGGTTTCTCTGTGTAGCTGTGAGAGGAGTAAGTTAGCCAGAGTTAGGTTGAATCCATGACAGGCTATGAAACTACAGTTTGGGAGACTAAGCCTAAGTTTCTCTTTCCCAAAACTGGAAAAGTCCAAAATAAGTCAATTCTAGATAAAACTAACAAACAAGCAAACAAACAAAAAGACAAAACCAAAAACAAAAAGCAAACAAACAAATAAAACCCTCATGGGTAGCCAATCAGGGAGCTGCTCCACCACCTGACCTGAACCAACCTTATAGGCACCTAATCAGGGGCTATAAAAATGGCCCTACGACCTAGCTTGAGCCTTGGATAGTTAATCAGCAAAAGTCCTCACAAAATCTCTGAGAGCCTAAACCAATTACAAATACATCCATACTCCTAGAGATAAATCCAACCAATCAAGAGAAAGAAAGGTAAAAGTCAACCACTCCTGCCCTGACAGGCTTTAAATTGACTCAGCAATGTCCACACCTCTGTCTTCCATCCCTATGTATGGTGGACCCCTGCAGGTGTTTTGCAGAATAAACACTCTTCACTATTGCATACTATTTGAGTCTGGGGAACCATTTTTTTTTCAAATCACTGACCCTTACAAATGGAACAACACTATCATGTGATCTATCTTCTTCTGTTTCAAAGAACAGTGCACACTACAACTCTTCTTCTAACATTGGTTGAACTTTGGACTTATTGCATGTAGGTATTTCAAAATTGAAATAATTTCTGATTTGAACTGATCTGCAGATCAGACATTCTGCAGCTGTACTCTTGATGTAGAAACAAGGAGCTAAGCAGAAATAGGGGTTACAATAATTTGCAAGGTGTGGGGCAGAAATAACAGCAGCCGTGCCTTGTTTCTAGTGCGTTATTTCCCCAGTTTAAATCTTTTATTTGATTCCATCTGCCTTCCTATTTTACCTTGCCTTTCCATTCTGACTTTAACACGGTCTGTGACTTTAACAGCTGGGTTATTGGTCATGTGTAAAGCAAGCACAGATTGAAAGTGAACTTGCCCATTTCTACATCCGTTCTTACATTGCTTTAAGAGTAGCAGTATCAAGATAGTCTATGCATTCTAAGGAAGAAAGAGACAAATACAAAACAGTGACAGGCCATCCCTTTGTCAACAACTTCAGAATCTTCCCTCAATTATTAGTAATCATGTTTGAACCTAATATAAACACATTCTTTATAAACATAGGCACCTTGCCAAGGTCCTGAATATGTTTGTATATGTTTCTTTTTGTCAGTAACTAAGGGATTAACATCATTTAAATTAGTTTTGATGATACATTTAGGCAAAGCCACTTCATTCTTATAAGCAGTCATAGTATATTATCAATAATATATTAGCCAGCAATGTCATCATTTTCATTCTGAGCACATATAAATAGCTTAGCTCCAAGATCTTCAACATATTTTACTTCATCTTAATTGTCTTTTATCTAGTATTGGCTAACTCATAATGAATATTTTAGTCTGCTACCATTTAGATAGCTCATTTTTTGCCATTTGAGTGTACAAAGTAATGAATTTTAAACAGCGAAAAGTTACTCAAGCATGAAACTGTTTAACAAAATATTGCTTCTCTAACTGCAGATATTTAATTTCCTAGGAAAGGTCACTGAGTATAAATATGACATTTTGAAGAGTGTGGTAATGGTAAACCAAAATCCATTTTAGAACATTTATCAAATGGTAATAAAGTCCATGTCTATCTCATTCTCATTATTGGTTAATTCATACATATCTATATAATTAATAGTTCTGAATCAGAGTTTTTTTTTGCTTTTCATAAAATTCATAATATGTTTGCTGGTGCATAAGATCTAGTCTCTCTTTGGTTTGAGTTTTACACTAAAATTTACATTAAGCTAGCAGAATTTCTATACCTATTGTTATATAAGTCCTGTTTTCTATTTGCATATTTAATTAATAAATGGTAAATGTTTTTATCTAGAGTTTCATATTTAAAAGCATGGATTTATAATATATCTATCGATATTTTTTGGATAAATATCTATTTATTTATATATGTGTTTACGTGGTTATATACAACCCTGTATGTGAGGGGATGTCCCTTTCTATTTATGCAAACAACAGAAGAAGGTTTCGGGTGTTTTCTATATTTTTCTGCACTTATTTTTATGAGAAGGGTATCTCCATGAATCTGGAACTGGCATTTGTTGCCTAAACTGTTGCTGTCATGACACAGTGATCCTTCGGTTTCAATCGACCGGGGAACTGAGGTTTTAAGTATGGCTGAGACTCAGCTTATTATTTATGTGCTGGGACTCCAAGCTCTGTTTCTAATGTTTGAGTAATTACCATTGCCCATGGATTCATCTCATCATCTTTACAGTTTTGTATACCAAGCCAAGTACTAGGAACCAACAAAAAATGAGAATGAGTTTTCTGCCATTGTTCCTTTATTTTTATATTTCTCTGGTAGTTTGTAAATTAATTTTAGTCTAGTATGTGAAGCCTTAAAGTTGCTTGTTTTATACTCATTTCCACCCTGACATAGGACAGCAAACTGTTAATTTTCTTCCCATTAGGAAAAATACATTAAAAAGCAGACTTCAACATCTTTACTCACAAATGCTTCAGGCTTAAAGAGACCCATGTCAAGTTCTCTTTATAATTAACATGCAAATTGCTGTGCCAAACTGGAAATTAATTCCCATATCATGCAGGAAAGATGGGCCCTTTATTTCTAAGTTACAGTAAAGCTGCGTTTCTTATTTTTTGTAAGATTTATCTATATATTTATGTATATGAATACACTGAGCTGTCTTCAGTCAGACACACCAGAATAGGGGATCGGATCCCTGTCACAGAAGATTGTGAGTCACCATGTGGTTGCTGGGAATTATAGTCAAGACCTCTGGATAGCATTCACCCAAAACTGGGTTTCTAGTGCTACTAAATGTCATAGCAGACATTAGTAAGTGCACAAACATGTGCCAATCCACTAAGTCCAAGAGTGAAGATTCTATCTTATAATCTTCAAGATTTCTGCTTATACAAGAGAAAGAGAGAATAAGCTGATAGGTTTGCATCACTTGATGATATGATGTCTTCTAATAAACCACGAATATGTTATTGATCAATAATCTGATGCTTGCTTTAAGATGAAGAATAGAACATCCATCTTCTGCTTTGTATCTTATTGCTGGATTGTTGGAAAGAAATGTCTGTTATTGCTTATGAAAAGTAATTTTCTGCAATAATTATTTTAAAACAACTGGTTTCCTGTATTACAGTATTAATAAAGTACTTTACCAAACATGAATAGGATGAAGTAAACTCTTAAAATAAGTAATTACATAAATTAGAATTATATTTTATTTAATCTCTATATCTCAGAGATGTTTGAACCTTAATTAAATCTATGAAACCCTTTTGATATGTAAGGAAATATGCATTATCTAAGAGCTAGAAGTCAGACATTTGGTAGACAATTATTTTATCTTTTATAGACAGTTGAAGAAGCATTATTGCTACTAGCAGAATCAAAATATTTGTAGATATTTTACAAAAGGAAAAGAATCTTTCCCAGACATACTGTATGTGGAAGTGCTTCAGTGTAAAATCTTCATATATCAATTTTCAATATTTCAGAGAATCTACCACTTGGCTAGTATGGGTTAATAGTGTTGTGATGGTTAAATAAAGACATTTTAAGAGAAACCAATAATACATTTACAGTTTAATTTAATTTTAACATTTTCTAATCAAACATAATTCGTTACAGGAAAATCGTATTATATGTCTCTCTCTCTCTCTCTCTCTCTCTCTCTCTCTCACACACACACACACACACACACACACACACACACACACACACCATATGCACATTTCTGATTTTCTTTGAGGTCTTGATAGACTAGATCTGGTAAAGGCAATGGTATGTTTAGATAACAGTAATAAATGGGAAGTATATATTTGAGCCATATTTAGGAGAATAAATGAGCAAACTGGATGATTGGAGAAACCTGTACCATGAAATGCCATCTTTTTGGGAGAGGATATGCTTAAAACTCACCTGTAAACCTTCAGCTGTGGATTGTTGAGTCACTGAAAAATGGACCATATTATTTCGTCAATAAATGTAATTGCTATAGCAGAAATGGAAGAATGCAAGTCATGTGCTGCTGGCTATGAAGCTTAGACAGCCTCTTCATTGGCAGTGAGATAAGGACTAGTTTGTAGCACTCTGTGATGCTGACTCACTTTTGGCATCAATCTATGCCTAAAGGTGATTTAATCTTTTTGTTCCTCCACACATTTGATTGTTTAAAAATATCCAGTGTTTCTAAAGACAAGTCAAAAACCAAGAACATTTATTAATCTTAGAAGTTTAAAGGATTTAAGTATGGTTAAAGACTAGAAACATAACACTGTATGAAATCATTATACTTTTGAGGGAATTCTAGGTTAAAAGAAACAATCGATTTTTTATAAAACCTACATTTTATGACATAGATTTTTAAGGAAGCCTCAAATTCTCAAATTGCAGGTCAAGAGCCGTACAAAGGGCAACCAATGGGATAAAATCAGAACTGAATCATTTAAATTGGGGTGTGTTGCATCGTGAAACAACTTGGATCATCATGAAAAGAATATGCACATGGGAAATGACCAGATTGGTATATGATGAAAAGTAAATTGGTATGGACCAGTTGGTGACGGTCTGTGTATTACATATAGTAATATTGTCCATACTACATATAATAATACTCCCTATTCCTGAGACATTGTTTTATGACAGTTAAATGATTAATAGAATCTGTCACATTATAAATTTCTCAAGGGGAATTGCTTGCTTTTACTCATTGACTGGATATCAGTTATGTAACATCTTCATGGCAATACTGTAGAGAAGTAAAAATATTGTGATGCAACTAGATCTCTGAATACCTAAGTGAGGTTACCTAAAGTGCACATGAATTAAATTATAATTATATTGTTAGGTAAGTCACTGCTTAGGGTACATTACATGTTTCAGAAATATAACTATGTACTTCTATTATATTTACTAATCATTACTTCCTGGTTCCCTTTCTCTTCAAGATTATTCATCTTTTCCTTCACATAGTACGTGTGTGTGTGTGTGTGTGTGTGTGTGTGTGTGTGTGTGTGTGTGTGTGTAAAACAGTTACCAGTTTTATATACAGGGCATGGAGGATTTGGAGGCAAGAGATAAGCAAAGAGCTGGAGGGAAAAAAAGAAAAAGGAAAATAAAGTGATTATGTTTTAATTAAAAAAATACACAAGATTACTTAGAGAAAGGGCAAGGAAAATTAAGTGGCAGAATTATAATATAATCACAAAAATACAAAAAATATTTAATAATTGAACAGACTGTTGGTCTAAGTTCCATTAAAATGCAGAGTGCTTGACTTTGTTGACCCTGAGTCACTGCCCTTGGATGTTCAGCTTTAAGGAAGTGTCCAGACATGGGTCAAGAAGTAGGAAAACACAGTCTAAGCAGGGGGAGGCCAAAGTGGGGTTTCCTGACTCCCAGGTGTGCAGTCACCTCTAAGGCTATGCACAGAGGAGTCGTGAACAAATGATCAGAGATCCACAGGCCCACTATGAGGCTGGAACCATTGGGGACCTGCAGGCTGAGGTCTTCAATGTGTATGAGGTTGTTTATAAGCACAAAGAGGGTTTCTATGAGAGAGTTAGGCAGTAACTCTCTATGGGAAGACCTCCATGCTCTCCCTGGAGGCAGGAAATGAAAGAGACAGTCCATGTATATTTATAACATTTATTGACTGTTCATCGTGGAAAAGGGATGCATAACAACTCCTCAGGGTGGACCAGAGATTAAGTACACTTTGCAGGGAGGAATGTCTGGGAAGGGGATCATATTGGCTAAAATCTCGAGACTTCTAATTCCTCATTAACATGGAGAACTCTGTTTTGGGCTTTGTGACCAATGTTGGGAGTGTAGATATGTGTTCTGCATCAGGAATCTAGTAGAGAGTAGGGAGGAGCTTATCTTCTCAGGTGGGTACCTGGATACCTGGGTCTCTAAATTGATCTACCTTGCCAAGTTTCCTGGCACAGTTCACTGTCCCACAATAGATTAAAAATATATTTACCATTTTATTATTCCTTTTTTCTATTATGGAAAGTACAAGGCGGGGGGCGGGGGCTTCCTACCAGCCTATATATGTTGTTGAGTTGGCGGCTCAGCCTGTGAGAGCTCCAAGAGGTCAAGGTTAGTCATCTCTGTCAGTCTTTCTGCGGTGTTCCCTTCCTCTTCAGGATCTTCAATCCTGTTCACAGGTCTTCCATACATGTCTCCAACCCCATTCCAAATTTTGACTATGTGTATCTGCATCTGTTTTTCTCCACTGCTGGCAAAAACCTCTCAGAGAAATTTATGTAAGGTTCCTGTCATACCTCTTTTAGGGAATCTGGATCATTTCATTCACGATGATATTTTCTAATTCCATCCATTTGCCTGCAAAATTCATGATGCCCTTGTTTTTAATAGGTGAGTAGTATTCCGTGGTGTAAATGAACCACAGTTTTTTTCTGTATCCATTCTTTAGTTGAGGGATATCTGGCTTGTTTCCAATTTCTGACTATTACAAATAAAGACATTGTGAATACAGTAGAAAACATATCCGTGTGAGACAGTAGACTATGTTTTGGGTGTATGCCTAGGAACTGTATAGCTGGATCTTCAGGTAGAATTATTTCCAGTTTTCTGAGAAACTGCCAGAATGATTTCTAGCATGGTTGAAAATGTTTGCACTCCCACCAGCAATGGAGGAGTGTTTTCCTTTCTCCAAATCCTAGCCAACATGTTCTGACCCTTGAGTATCTGATCTTAGCTATTCTGATTGATAAAAGGTGGAATCACGGTGTCACTCTGATTCGCATTTCTCTGATGACAAAGGATGTTGAAGTTAAGTGCTTCTTGGCCATTCAAGATTCCTCTGTTGAGAATTCTCTGTTTAGATCTCTACCCTTTTTTTACCTGGATTGTTTGGTTTGTTGGAGTTTAACTTCTTGAAATATTTATATATTTTGAATATTAGCTCTTTGTTGGGTATAAGATTAGTGGCGTTCTTTTCCAAATCTGCAGGATGCCATTTTGTTCTGTTGACAGTGTCCTTTGCCTTCCAGAAGCTTTGCATTTACCTGAGGGCTGATTCATCAATTGTTGATCTTAGTTAGTGCCTGAGACACTGTTCAGGAAATTGTCTCTTGTACCAATGGGTTCAATGTTTTCTCCCACTTTCTCCTCTGTTAGAGTTAGTGTATTCAGTTTTACATTGAGGTCCTTGATCCACTTGGACTTGTGTTTTGTGCAGGATGATAACTATTAATTCTTCTAAATGCAGACAGCCAGTTAGACCAGCACCATTTATTTGAAGATGCTTTCTTCAAAAATTGTATGTTTTTGTCTTCTTTGTCAAAAGTCAAGCGTCCATAGATATATGGGATTTTTTTCTGTGACTTCAATTCTATTCCATTTATTAACCGATTTCTGTATCATTACTATACAGGTTTTATCACTATCGCCTATAATACAGCTTGAGGTTAGGAATGGTAATTCCCCCAGAAGGTTTTTTCTTTAATTGTTTTTGCTATCCTTAGATCTGTTTTTCTCTATAGGAAGTTGAGTATTGCTCCTTTGATGTCTGTGAAGAATTGTGTTCAAATTTTAATGGGGATTACATTCAGTATGTAGATTGCTTTTTGTAAGATGGCCATTTTCACTATGTTAATCCTGCTGATCCATGAGCATGAGAGACCTTTCCATCTTCCAAGGTCTTCTTCAATTTCTTCCTTCAGAAACTTGCAGTTCTTGTCATACAGATCTTTCAGTTGCTTGGTCAGAGTTACACCAAAATATTTTATACTATTTGTGTATATTGCGAAGGGCTATTATTTAATTTTCCCCTGCTCATTTACCCTTGGTATAAAGAAAGCCTGCTGACTTTTTTGAGATCCAGCTTCTTTGCTGAAATTTTTTATTAGCCATAGGATTTCTCTGGTAGAATTTTGGAGACTGCATATGTAAATTATCATATTATCCCCAAATAGTGATATCTTGACTTTTTCCTTTCCAAATTCTATCACTGTGATCTCATTTTGTAGTCTTATTGCTCTAGCTAGAACTTTGAGTACTATATCGAACAGATGGGCAGCCTTATCTTGCCCCTGGTTTTAGTGGGATTGCTTCAAGTTTCTCTACATTTTGGCTTTATATATATTACCTTTATTATATTTAAGTATGTGCCTTGAATCTCTGATCTTTCTAAGACTTTTACCATGGGGAGGTGTTGGATTTTGTCACAGATGCTTTATTTTTTTTTTTGCATCTAATGAGACAATTGTGTGTGTGTGTGTGTGTGTGTGTGTGTGTGTGTGTGTGTGTGTGTGTGTGTAAATGGAAAAATTCAGACATGACCCTATGAGACAAAGAATCCCCCAAGAAGCCACTGGGTTTGTTTTCTCTTGGCTGTATATTGATGGTCAGGCAGTCAATCCTTAGGATTAGTTAATTTCCCCAATGATGATTTAAAATTTAAACCTTTCTTGCATGAAGTTTTCAATTGGAGATAGCTTCTATTTTAGCAATAGGGACATGTGTTCACTTCTTTCAGCTCTTGAACTCCATCAGGTACAGACCCATGCAGACCCTGCACCTGTGGCCTCAGACTTGTGAGTTTATATGTACATTGGCCCTATTGTATTTACAATGCCTTATTCCAATGTAGTTATCCAACTTCTCTGGATCTAATACTCTCTGGATCTTTCCAGGTCTTCTGCAATGCTATAGGAGTCCTAAGGGGAGGGATGTCATGAAGTCATGCTATTTCTGGCTGCCTGTTTCAAGGTTTTCAGTCTGCATATTATCTGACTATGAGTCTGTGTATTTGTTCGCACCATCTACTGCAAGGGGAAGCATCTCTGATCATGTCTGAGCGAGGGACTAATTGATTAGTGTAGTAGAATGCCATTAGGAATCATTTTATTGCTACATTTGTTCAGTGCAACAGTAATATGTTTTTTTTTTAATCTTTTGTTCTTTTGTAACAGCTTATATCCTAATGCTGATCATGTCCCTAAAACTGTTTATAGGAGAGAGTTTATACAATCTTCAAGAACCTGCCCCCAGTTAATTCTTATTGATAAATAAAAATGTCAGCAACCAACAGCTAGGGAGGAGTTACATAGGTGGGGCGGGGGGTGGTTAGGGTTCCAGGGCTTAGAACCAGGAGGAAGCAGAAGAGGAGAATGATGCCATGCCGTAGGAGTGTGCAGGACAGAGATAAGGGTCACTATGAAGAAGAGAAACAGAGAGGAGGTGAGCACCCTGGGCTCTGGGCCAAGAAAACATAGCCCAGAGGGCTAACTGCTTGGAGTTAAGAGCAGACAAATTGGACGATAGAAATCAGTAAGTGGTAACTGGGAGTTACTGGTGGGAGGTAGATTCTATCTAAATGCAGGTTGGGCAGTTTCCCAGCTATTTTGTTGTTTAAGGCATGTTAAAATATAAAGGTTGTGTGTGTTTTCACCTTCAAATGTAAAAGGTGGAAAGGAACTCCTTGCCAGGATTTATTCAAATATTCATACTACAAGTTTTAGCCTGACTCATAGTTTCTTAGTGGACCAAGGGATGCTGGGTTCTATTTTGTGGAGTGGGCCTTAAGTCAAATTAGATATTGGTTGTTTACTCCCACAAGGTTTGAGACAGCATTATACCAGGATATATATATTGTAAACAGAACACATTGTAGATAAAAAGGTTTTGTAGATTGGTTGGTTTTAATATGTTTACTTTAACTTCTCGCACAATCCCTTTCTGTACCAAAAACACTAGTACTCATTAATTTCACTTCTCTGTGTTTAATGAGTTGTGTAGGTGTTGTCATCAGCAATGGAACCTTGCCAAAATTTGTGGAGGGCAAGTACAGCCTGGCAACAGACTAGGGGTTTTGGGGGAGGGGGTTTGAGGGGTGGGGAGGGAGGTTGCTCTGAGACAATTTTTATAACTCCACTAAATTTAACCCTTCTCCAATACTGGAAGCTTTATTTATTAACAAAAATGTCAAGCTGGGACTATTCCCATTATTTGGCGATTTCATTAAGAATTTCATTTTATGTATATATTTTAAGGAACATCAACACTATTAGCTTTCCATACTACATAAAAAATGGTCCCTAAATTTTGCTATTGGTTTCCATATTTCCTCCTATTCTCTACCCTCCTACTTTGCATTTGCACCTTTCCTTCTAGACTTTCCCTTTCCCTGGTCATTCCAGAGCTATTTATTTTCCTTTCCTAATGAGAATTGTTTGCACCCTTACTCTATACCTACCCTCTGTGGTTCTATGTATTGTAGCTTTGATTTAACTGGTAATATCCACCTATAAGGAAAATATATACCATATGTGTATTTGTGGGTCAGCATTACATTACCTAGAATGATTTTTTTCTAGTTCCACACATTTTCCTGCAAATTGATTTTGTTTTATTAATAGCTTAGTAAATACCACATTGTGTACACATACCACATTTTCTTTATATATTCATCTATGGAAGAATATGTAGGTTGTTTCCAATTTAATGCTATTATGAATAGAACACCACTGAACATGATTGTGCGAGTCTCTGAGGTAAAATGAAGTGAACATTGGGTATATGCCCAAGAGTGTTATTGCTGGATCTTGAGACAGATTGATTCCTGTATTCCCAAGGAACCACTATACCAATTAATACAACAGCTGTACAAATTTATATATGTTCCTCTTTTGTACATCCTTTTCAGCACAAACTGTCACTTGTTTTACTCATCTTAGCCATTCTGAAGTTAAGGGAAAATCTCAAAGCAGTTTTGATTTGCATTTCCCTGATGACTATGGATGTCGAACACTTCCTTAAGTGTTTCTCACCCATTTGAGTTTCCTCTTTTGGTAATTCTCTGTTTAGAAATGTGCCATATTTTTGTCATTACATTTGTTACTTGATGCCTAGGGTTTTTTTTAAGTTTTTACATAATTTTAATATTAAACCTCTATCATATATGTAGTTGATAGAATGTTTTCCCATTCTTTAGGCTTCTACTTTGTTCAAAGTACAGTGTCTTTTGGTTTACAGAAGCCTTTCAGTTTAATGAGGTCCCATTTATTAGTTATTGATTTTAATGCATGTACTATTGGTATTCTGTTTAGAAATACCTTCTCCTATGTCAATAAATTCAAGGCTGTTCCCCCATTGTCTTTTCTCTTGGGTTTAGACTTTTAGGTAACATATTAGGTCTTTATCCATTTTTGCTTAAGTTTGTGCAGGATGATACGTTCTTCTCCATGCAGCCACCAAATTTGAGCAAAACAGTTTGTTGACAGTGCTATCTTTTTTCCAATGTTCTTTTCTGACGTTATTATCAAAAAACAGGTGTCCATGGGTGTGTGGATTTATGTCTGTGTTTCAAGTCAATTCCATTAATCAATGCATCTGTTTTTGCATCATTATCCTATTGTTTGTATTACTATAGCTTTGAAGTAATACTTAATATTGGTGTTGGTGATATTTCTAGAAGATCTTTTATTTTTTAAGATTTTTTTCAGGTATTCTTGGCTTTCTTTTATGTTTTCGTATGAATTTAAAAATTACCCTATCAAGACCTCTGAAGACCTGGGTTAGAATTTTGTTGGGGGGGGTTGCACTGAATCTGTATGTTGACTTTGGTGGGATGAACGTTTTTACACTATATATCCTACTTACTGATCCATGAGTTTAAGACATCTTTCTATCTTCTGATACTCATTAGACCTTTCATTTGCTTGGTCAGAGTTACCCTACAGATATTTTATAGTTCGTGAGTCTATTTGAAAAGTGTTGTTTCCCTGATTTCTTAGTCAATTTGTCATTTGTATATAGAAAAGTTATTAATATTTGTGACTTAACATTGTATCCCACTCCATTGCTCAAGGTGTTTAGCAGTTGTTGGGAGTTTCCAGGTGGAATTTTTAGGATCATTTTGAAGAAGAAGCCTGCCTCCATCTTAGTCTTAAAAGTTATAGCAAAGACAAATCCTATTAATGATTAAACCTCTGTTTCTAAAGCATTGCAGTATCCAGCACACGTGCACATATACACACACACACACACCCCCACACACACCCCCCCACACACACACACACACACACACACACACACACACACCACCACCACCATACCACAGCACATCACACCACACCACACCACACCACACACCCTGTAACTTTAGCTACAAATGATTTTGTGCTGCATGTTCCAGGAATGACAAACAATTCTTTGTTTCAAAATGTTGGTTATAACAATCTCCCAACCATACCTTTTGTTAAAAAGATTATATTCCCACCTATGACTACCTTGTTATGACTATGATTACCATCTTTGGCCCACCTTGCAACTCTGTTTTTGTTTCAGGAAGAACTAACTTATTATACTTATATTCTGTTGCTATAACCATTTATTTTGCCTGCCACATTGCCCATTTGGGAACCACCTATTCGAGCATTATGAGCATTTTCTTCCTCACATATAACACTTACCTCTTGAATACCAACTTAGGTGGAGATGGACCATATTCAAGAATAACAAAAAAAACTTGCTTTAATTAACTTGGCCATGATGATTTGAGTCAGTGTTCTTTCTCCTCCCATTTTTGTGTTTAACCACGGACGTATACTATTTTATACTCTGCAACTAATGATATTTGACTTTTTTCTTTCCTATGTATATCTCCTTGGTATTCTTCAGTTCTCTTTTTGTTTTAGAGAGACAGAGGAGGGAGGGAGGTGGGAGAGAGAGAGAGAGGGGAGGGGGGAACAATCTTGCCTTGTTTCTTATCTTGGTAGAATTGTTTTGAGTTCCTTTACATGTAAGTTAATGTTGGTTATGAGCTTGACATATACTGCCTTAATTATGTTGATATGTGTCCATTGTATGCCTAATTTCTCCAAGATGTTTATCATGAAAAGGTATGGATTTTGTCAAAGACATTTTCTGCATCTAGTGAAATGATGATGTAGTTTTGTCTTTCCATTACTTTATACGATTAGTGTATTTATTGATTGATATAGGATAAACCATCCTTACTTCTCTGGAATGAAACCAACTTGGTTATTGTGGACATTTTTGATGTGCTTTTGGACTTGATTTACAAGTATTATTTGAGATTTTCTTTTTTTTTCCTTTTTTTTTTTGCCTATATACAGCATGTATTTTTCTAGCTTTTTTTTAAATTGGATAGTTTATCTATTTACATTTCAAATGTTATTCCCTTTCGTGGTCCCCCCTCCCATGCTCCCTCCCCTTGCTTCTATGAGGATGCTCCTCTTCCCACACACCCACTCCCCCATCAACACCCTGGCATTACCCTATGCTGGGGAAAATTGTCTTCACAAGCCAAGGGCTTCTCCTCCTTTTGATGCCAGACAATGCCATCCTCTGTTACATGGGCACCTGTTTGTACACTTTGTTTGGTGGTTTAGTTCCTGGGAGCTCTGGATGTCTGGTTGGTTGATATTGTTGTTCTTCTTATGAGGTTGCAAACCCCTTCAGCTCCTTCACATATGTGTTCATAAGAGATATTGCTCTGTAATTCCCTTTATTTGTTCAGTTGTTATATGGCTACCAGTGTAAGCATGACTTCATAAGACAAATTGGAGGATATTGCTTTTGTTTCTATTTTGTAAAAATTTTTAAGGAGTATTGACATTAACTCTTTGAAAGTCTCATAAAATTCTGTGCTAAAACCATCTGACCTTGTGGCGATTTTGTTTGTTTGTTTAGTTTTGTTTTTTGTTTGTTTTCTTGTTTGTTTGCTTGTGTTCATAGTCTTTAATTTGCTGCTTATGTTTCACTTGGGTTTGTATTTCACTACCGACTTGTTTTGAACACAATGTTAAATTCACTAGTGAAAATAACCATGATGAAAAAAACCATTATATTTTTGTAAGATTAAAAAATATTTTATTCTTTAAACTACATAGTTATTCCTTTGACTTTTTAACAAAGTAAGCTTTATAATCAGTCATTAGTGACTATTAAGTAAATAAGTAAAAAGAAGAACAATTCTGTTTAGTGTAAAGAATCAACTGATATACCTAGTAGGAATACCTTAAAAACTAAATCATGCTTACTTATGAAGAGGATATCTAGTTTCTAAGCATTTTTGTGTCACAAAAATAAATACTATTAGCACTCACAGTCAAAATATATAAAATATTTTAGTCTTTTTGTATACATTCTGATTTATCTTACTTGTCTAATCAAATTAGCAAGTTTTCACTAAAACAGAATAATGTAATTTCCTACATATACAAACATACTTCTATATTTGTTGACAAATTTCATATATAGAACTGCTCATTTAAGTATAAATGTATGTATAACTTTCCATATAAATAAAAGTCAAGATTACTGAAAATGAATTTTCCCAAATATTAAGTAATCCTTTTATATCCAGTGCTCAGTGACAATTTAAATACTTCAGGGATGTTTTCCTGGTAATATGTTAACATATTTGATTAAAAGTCTGCCTGGCTGAGGTTTATTAATATTATGCTTCACCAGAAACCCCTGGAGTGAGTCTGTTGCTTAAACTGTGGAAAGGTCACACATTTACATCATATTACTCCGTTTTAAAAATAATTACATTCTTCTTGTCTATTGGGGAAATAGAAAGAAAGATAAGGTCAATAATATATGCAATTAAATTCAACCTTCTAAACGGAACATTAGCGTTCTGTGTTTACTTCCAACATTCATTAAGAAGGATCTGACTTGTGAATACGTGCTCATAGCATGTGTACCTAATCTCTTTAATGGGGGAAAGGCAATGTTCTGTTACATTGTAGGCTTGAATTATCACATGCTTCTTTAACAGATTGAATGATTTACAAAATTTCAAAACACATAATACTTAGTGACTTCTGTCCCTAGAAATGCAGAAATGAATGATCAGGAAAACTTCGTCAGTGCAGATTCATTCACTTATTTATGTAACAGTGTAAGTACAAACATAATTTTAATTTTTGATTCAAAGTCCAAAATTCTATTGCGAATATTGCTAGCCACATTGGACACTTTGGAGTGACTAACAAAGGGAAATACCAAGCATGAGAATTTGAGGATGGTCTGAAGAATAACAGATGAGCTGGGCATTTATCAGATAGACTCTGTCAATATCCCACAAAGATGCCATCACATCCATGCGTACTATGGCTCTAGTCTCGATACCCAATATGTAGAACCAATCTACAGATTTACCAATAGGTGAAAAAATAAATATTATGTGAAACATGAAGTGTTTGTGGGTGTGTGTATGAGTGTATATGTGGGTGTGCATATGTGTGTGCGTTGCATAAGTGTGTGCATGCTTGCGTGTATGTGTGTGTGTGTGTGTGTAAATTGTGACATATAGACACACCAGAGTTACATTCAGGCATAAAGAGAAATAAAATTATGCCTTTTTTTAAGGAAAAGGTATAAGGATTGATATTATCATGTTAAGTAAAATATGCCAAACCCAGCCTAAAAGGACCACATTCAGAATATATATATATATATATATATATATATGTATATGTATATGTATGTGTGTGTGTGTGTGTGTGCCTGTGTGTGTGTGTACCATGCAAGTAGAATAGATCATGTAGGGGATGGCAGAGGTCTATGATTTGGAGGTAGTGAAAAAAGAGGGTCATTTTGGGAGAAAAAAATCTGCAAATATCATGTTTTCTCTCATATGTAAAGTACATATTTAGAACTTACATGTAGAATTTATATATGACATGAAAGCATAATATATACTGTTCATGTTTAAGGGATCAGTGAATTTGAAGAAGAAAAAATAACTGATAGTTAAAAAATAATTGAGGCATAGATAAATTATTTGTGTGTGTGAAAAAATATAAAACCCATTTTTACACACTAATCACGCATTTAAAAGAAGCAGGATGGAAAGGCATTTCATGTTTCAATTTTTAAAAATAACAGCTGGAAATGTAATAATTTACTTTATTCTAAGTATAAGAATTTGTAATCTGTATTTGGTTTTTAGATTTATTTTTTATAATTGTATATTTCTATTTTCCTTTCATGTATGTCTGGGTCCTCTGTGAAAGCAACAATGCTCTTAACTGCTGAATCTCCAGTCTCACTATTTTGTACTTCTAAACAAAAGTACAATGCAGTTCAAAAAATTAATACAGAAAACACCAACTTTGTAATATTTTAACATACTACATAGATCGAATGTGTCCTTTCTATGTCATTTTTCAAAGTCATCAGAAAATATTTAAATGTAAATAAGATTATTCACTCAATTACAAAGTGTGACACTTAAGTAAAAGAATCCCAAAGTGTTAGTGTTTCTTTTTCTTTTTCTTTTATTTTCCTCTGTCTATACTGTTACATTTTCATATCTTTTTGAACAAATCTTACATTTAACAATGGGTTTCATTGTGATATGGTAATTATTCTTATTTTCTTTTATCTCTAGAAGCATACATTTTATATAACACTTAAAACTATTTTTGACCATAAAGTCATTCTTTCTTCTTGGTTATGTAGAAATCTTATTGTGAGATATTCATCTTTCATCTTTATTGTTTGGTAAAAATGTCTCAAGCTCACGTCTTCTAAATAAAGTCGTCAACCACATCATAACATTGTACAGTAACTGATTTGAATGTTAAAATTAATTTTACTAGTGAACTGTGCATATGTTCTTTCTTATAAATGTGTATGTGTATATGAGAGTAGATACACTACCAATTAGTTACACTCAAATGTAAAATGTCACTCACTCTTTATGGTGGTTTGAATGAGAATGGTCCTCATAGGCTCAAATGTTTTTATTGTTTACTTCCTAGAAAGTGAAACTGTTTTGGGAAGGCTAGGAGGTCTGACCTTGTTGGAGATGTGTTACTGGGAGTGGACACTGAAGTTTCAAGCACAGACTCTCTCCCCCTCCCTCTCCCCTCCCCCCCTCCCTCTCCCCTCTCCCCCCTCTCCTTTTCCTCCCCTCCCCCTCCCCCTCTCCTCTCCCTCTCTTCCACCTTTGTGGATCAGATGTAGGCTTCACCTAATGCTCAATCCCTGTGCTTGTTTGCCTGCTGTCTAGCTCCTCACCATGATGGTCATGGACTTATCATCAGAAATTTAATCAAACTCTCAGATAAATATTTTTGGAAGTTGTCTTTGTAATGGTGTCTCTTCATAGCAATATAAAGAATAGCAAGAACTCCCCCTGAAATATTTGGTCCATTGCAAAACTATCTGTCCTTCAGGATGGGTTTCAGCACATTTGAATGTTAATAACATTGCATGATTGTTTGTCTTCCTAATCTCTCATTATATTTGACCAGATATCACTATTATATTTTGAGAAATTTCTAATTCTCTTATTATTCAATTTACCTGGGATGTTTAAATCAGAAGAAAGTAAAGATTACTATTACTATTGCTAGTAAGCATACAGAATAATGGGTTTCTCTATGATATCCTCAAACTTAGATGTAATCATAACTTTTCTCCTATCTGGCACTTACTGCCTTTTTTCACTCGTACATGAACCCTTTTTCCAAAACTCTCCATCCTCTTTAAATCACAATATTTTTATAGACATGTATTATGTCCAGATTCTACATATAATAGAGAGAAATATGGCCTGTACTAAGCATTCTCTATGAGGTATTTCTTCTTACTCATAAGTATTTATAATGAGAATATCCTTATTTGGATGGCTTTTAATATTTTATAACCTTCAAAGGTCAGATTTATTTGAATAGAATTTATATCTGGCCACTTTACTGAAGTTGTTTATCAGCTGAAGAAGTTCTCTGGTAGAATTTTTGCTGTTGTTTTTGTATATTATCATGTCATCTTCAAATAGTGATACCTTTATTTTTTCTTTGCCAACTCATATCCCCTTGATTTCTTTTTTTCTTATTATCTGACCTAGCACTTTGAGTACTACACTGAATAGATATGGGGAGAGTGACCATCCTTGACGAGTCTTGTTTTAGTGGAATTTCTTTAAATATCTCTCCATTTAATTGGATATTGGCTGTTGGTTTGCAGTGAATTGCTTTTATTATTTTTAGTTATGGCCCTTCAATCCATGATGTCTCCAATATTTTTAACACGAAGAGGTGTTGTATTTTTTTTTGAGGTGTTGTACTTTGTCGAATACTTTTTCTACATCTAGGGAGATGATCATGTGATTTTTTTCTTTGAGTTTGTTTATATGGTGGATTACATTAATGGATTTTTGTATGTTGAACCAACTTTGCATTCCTGCGATGAAGCCTACTTGGTCGAGGTGAATGATGGTTTTGATGTTCTTGAATTTGGTTTGCAAGAATTTTATTGAGCATTTTTGCATCAATATTCATAGGAGAGATTGACCTGAAGTTCTCTTTTTTGATAAGGTCCTTGTGTGGTTTAGGTATTAGACTACTTTTGGCTTCATAGAGGAAATTAGGTAGTGTTCCTTCTGTTTCTATTTTCTATTTGAGAAATATTGGTATCAGGTCTTCTTTGAAGGTCTGAACTAAATCGATCTGTTCATATAAAATCTGGACTTTTTTTGGTTGGAGTATTTTACTGACTTCTATTTCTTTATGGGATATGGGGCTGCTTAGATAGTTTATCTGATCTTGAATGAACTTTGGTATAGGGTATCTGTCTAGACCAGGATCCATTTCATCTAGATTTTCCCACTTTTGTTCAGTATAGGTTTTTGTAGTAGGATCTGATGATTTTTTGAATTTCCTCCATTTCTATTGCTCTGTGTTCCTTTTCACTTCTGATTTTAATTTGGATACTGTGTCTGACCCCTTTACTTAGATTGGCTAGGGATTTATCTATCTTGTTGATTTTCTCAAGGAACCAGCTTTTGGTTTTGCTGATTCTTTGTATTATTCTCTTTGTTTCTATTTGATTCCAGCCTATTTCCTGCCATCTACTCCTCTTAGGTAAGTTTCTTCTTTTTATTCTAGAGCTCTCAGGTGTGCTGTAAGTTGCTAGTGCAAGATCTCTCCAGTTACTTAACCAGTGAGTGCACTTAGTGCTATAAATTTTTCTCTTACCACTGCTATCGTTGTGGTATTTGGGTATGATGTGTCAACATTTGCATTAAATTAATATCAGTAGCTTTCCTTTATACAAATGTTTAACAGGCTGAGAAAAAAATAGGGAAACAACTCCCTTCGCAATAGCTACAGATAATATAAAATATCTTGGGGTAACTCTAACCAAATAAGTGAAAGATCTTTATGATAAGAACTTCACATCTCTCCAAAAAAAAATCGAAGATGGTCTCAGAAAAAGGAGAGATTTCCCATGCTCATGGATTGGCAGAATTAACATAGTTAAACTGGCCATTCTACCAAAGGCAATCTACAAATTGAATGCTATTCCCATTAAAATCCCAACCCAATTGTTTGAAGGCATAGAGAGAACAATTCTCAAATTCACCTGGAAAGGGAACAAACACAGAATAGCAAAAACAATTCTTAACAATAAAAGAACAGCTGGGGGAATCACTATACCTGACCTCAAGCTCTACTACAGAAAAAAAGTGATTTTAAAAAACTGCATGGTATTGATACAAATACAGACAGGTTGATCAATGGAAGAGAATTGAAGACCCAGAAGTAAAACCACACACTTATGGATACTTGATATTTTGAAAAGAAGCCAAAAATATGCAATGCAAAATAGAAAGCATCTTCAATAAATGGTGCTGGTCTGTTTGTAGAAAAATGAAAATAGTCCCATATTTATCACCATGCACAAAACTCCAGTCCAAGAGGATTGAGGATCTCAACATAAAACCAGATATACTGAATCTAATAGAAAAGAAAGTGGGAAAGAGCCTTGAACTCATTGGCAAAGGGGGAAATTTCCTAAACAGAACTCCAATGTCTCACTCTCTAAGATCAAGAATTGATGAATGGGACCTCATGAAACTAGAAAGCTTCTGTAAGACAAAGACTATTCAGGAAGACAAATCGGCATCCTATACATTGAGAAAAAATCTTCACTAACCACACATGCAATAGAGGGCCAATATCCAAAATATACAAAGAACTCAAGAAATTAACCACCAGAAAATGAAACAACCCAATCAAAAAAGAGGGTATAGAACTAAACCAAGAACTCACAACAGAGGAATATCAAATGACTGAGAAGCACTTAGAAAAATGTTCAACATCCTTAGTCATCAGAGAAATGCAAACCAAAATGAGGGTACAATTCTACCTACAACAATCAAAGTTGCTAAGATCAAAACCTCAGGTGAAAACACCTGTTGGCAAGGATGTGGAGAAAGAGGAACACTTATTTGTGATAGCCAGAAGCTGGAAACAACCAAGATGTCACACAACAGAATGGATACAGAAAATGTTGTCCATTTACACAATGGAATAATTCTCAGCTATTAAGAACAAGGACATCCTGAATTTTGCAGGCAAAGGGATGGAACTAGAAAATATCATCCTGAGTGAGGTAATTCAGACCCAAAAGGACATGCATGGTATGTTCTCACTAATAAGTGGAATATTAGCCAAAAAAAAAAAAAAAAGAGTACAGAATACCTAAGATACTGTCCACAGAATTCAAAAAGGTCAACAAGCTGAAGGGCCTAAGTGAGGACACCTCAGTCCCACTTGGGAAGGAGTAGAAAGCACCCACAAGTGGGGAGAGAGTGGGGCACAGGGGAGAAAAAGGAGATGGGGTTAGGGGAGAGATGGTAACATGATGTGATATTGGGTGGGGGAAAAGGACTAAAGCCCTTAGGGCCAGCACAAAGAATGGAAACAGGTGACCTTGGAAGGAAGGAGGTTTGGAGGATGTTCTAGAATGTACCAAACACCTGGGTAGTGAGAGAACTTCGGGATTCAAGGGGGGAGGGCCCTCGGTGAAATGCCCTTTAGTGGGGAGAGGCAACTTATTGAACCCACCACCAGCAAAAAGTCAGGGCATCAAATGAGGGATGGGGATACTATCCCACAGTCAACACTCTGACCCATGATTCTTTTTATCTGAAAGAAATTCAGGAATTGAAATGGAGGAGAGCATGAGGAAAAGAAGGTCCAGTGACAGGCCCAAAATGGGATCCAGCTCAAGGGGTGACCTCAAGACCTGACACCATTAATTAGGCTAAGGGATATTCACAGAAAGGTCCCTATCATGACTCCCTCCAAAAGACCCAACAATAAGCTGGAAGAGTCAAATACAGATATGGGCACCCAACCAATGAAAAGAATCTGCTAACCCCTCTGGTTATATTAGGAAAAGGCTGGAGTAAGCTGAGGAGCAGGCAACCCTGTAGGAGAACCAGCTGTCTCAATTAACCTGCCCCTCCCCACCCTAGAGTTCTGTCAGACACTGAATCACCAACCAGGCAGTATACAGCAACTGAGATGAGGCCTCCAACACATAGACAGAAGAGGACTCCTGTGTCTGGGTTCAGTCAGAGAAGATGTACCTACCCCTCAAAAGATTGTAGGTTCCAGGAAGTTTAGAAGTCTGATGGGGTGGGGACATCCTTCTGGAGATGGGGGTGAGGGGAAGGAGGTATTCCATGTGGAACAATTGTGAGGAGGTGGATATGGAGGGAAATAAAATCTGGAGTGTTAAAATCAATAAATAAATTAGTTAATTTTTTAAAAAAGTTCAGATGTAGATAGGAACATCACTAAGATATATATCAAGATCTGAAAGTAGTTAATGACTGGGCTTTGAATAAAATTGATTTTAATTTTTCACAATCTCTATGTGGATTCTGCTCCACTTTCTCATGACTAAGCTAAATTTACTTTTTAAATGAAAAAGTTATTTACTTTACATCACACTTTTCCTCACTCTTTTCCCATAGTTTCTCCCTCTCACCTGGCCGTCCTTCATCCATTCCTCCTCCCCTTCTCTTCAGAAAAATTAGGTCTCCCGTTAATCAGCCATGGCACATCAGGTTGCAGTAAAACTAAACACATCATCAGCCAGTAGATGTGACCTACATGTTGCTCCACCCCAAGTTCTACTCCAATATCTGCCCTCCTGAGGAGGCATGTTGGCCCCAGAAACATCGAGCCTACACTCCATCCCACCAATCTGGGTCTACCTGGGAAACAGCCAACAGAAGTACTCTGTCACATAAGCTCCATTAGCAGTCCCATTGCTCTGCCTACCTTTCCAAGGAGACCTTTAGGATGCCAGGAACACCCGTAACACCTGGGCATAGCCAGCAGAGGTGAGTGTACCTGGGCTCATTGTCAGGCCTGAGGCTTTCCCTGTCTCCCCAAGAAATCCAATGTGTATCAAGATCATTAACCCCACACCAGGGGTAACCAGATGATAAAAGACCAGCCAGCACAAGAACACAATCAACAATAGACAGGTCAATATTCACTATCAGCACTAAGCTAGCCCTGGATATCCTACCACAACCAAAGCACAAAATGATGACTTAAATCCAATTATAAAAATGATGGCAAAATTTAAAGAAGAAATTAATTAATCCCTTAAAGAAATACAGAAAAATACAATTAAACAGGTAAATTAAATAAATAAAATTTTCTGTGACCTGAAAATGTAAATAGGAACAATAAAAAAAGACCCCACAAACTAACATTTTGGAGGTCAAAAATCTATGGAAGAGAACAGGAGCTATAGACACAAGCATCATTGACAGAATAAAAGAGACAGAAAAGAAAATCTAAAGTGTAGAAGATACAATAGAAGTTGATACATTAGTCAATTAAAATGTTAAATCCAAAAAGTTACTATCATTAAATATTGATGAAATCTGAGATTTTTATCAAAGACTAAACCTAATCATAATAGAGAAGACTCACAAACCCAAGGCCCAGAAAATATTTTCAAACAAAATCAAAAAATAAAACTTTCCCAATGTCAAGAAAGAAATGCCTATAAACACAAAAAAGAACGGATGAGAAAAGAAAACAATTTCACTGCATAATAATCAAAACACTAAGTGATAGAACAGAAAATATTTTTTTTAAAAAAGGAAAGGCCAAGTAACATATAAAGGCAGATCTATGAAAATTATAACCAACTTCTCGAAATAGACTCTAAAAGCCAGAAGAGCCTGGGAAGACACCTAGCAGACCCTAAGAGACGACAGACATCAACCCAGACTACTATATCCAGCAAAATACTTGATTACCGTGAATGGTGAGAACAAGATATTCCATGACAAAACCCAATACATCTACAATATTTATCCAGCCCTAAAGAAGATATTAGAAGAAAATTTCAACCCAGCAGGCTAACAACACCCAAGAAAACACAGGAAATAAAAAAGCCATACCTTCAAAAAATATAAAGGAAATGAAGTCAAAGTATTGCTACCTACAGATGATATACATAATTGAACCATAAAATTCTACCAGAGAATTCCTCCAGCTGATAAACATTGTCAGCAAGTTGCCTAGATACAAAATAATCTCAAAAGAAAACAAACAAAAAAAAAAACAAAAACAAAAGCTACTGAACTCTCTTTCCACAAACTATAAATATTCTGAGGGAAAAATAGGCAATTAACTCTATATGAATAATATAAAATACCTTGGCATATATGTGACCAAGCAACTGAAATACATGTATAAAAAGAACTTCAAGTATTTGAAGAATAAGGTTAAAGAAGACACCAGATGTAGAGACTTCCCATGCTTATAGATCAGTAATATTAACACAGCGCAAAAAAAAAAGATGACCATTATATCAAAATAAATATACATATTCAATGCAATTTCCATCAAAAACACAACAAAATTCTTTATAGGCAATGAGAAAACAATTCTCAACTTCATGTAGAAAAATAAAAACCCAGGATAACTAAAACAATCCAATGCAATAAAACAACTTCTAGTGAATCACTTAATGGATTTTCATATGTTGAACCAACTTCATCCATCTCTGGGATGGAGGTTACTTGATCTTGGTGGACGATGATTTTGATGTGTTCTTGGATTTGGTTTGTGAGAACTTTCTTGAGTATTTTTTCATCAATATAAGCAAAAATGGACCAAAATTTTCTTTTATTATTAGGTTCTTGTGTGGTTTAGGTATCAAATTGTGGCTTCAAGAATGAATTAGGTAGTGTTCCTTCTGTTTCTATTTTGTAGAATAGTTTGAAGAGTATTAGCTATTCTTTGAAGGTCTGATAAACCATCTGGCCCTGGGCTTTTTTGGTTGGGATGTTTTTAAGACTTCTTCTATTTCCTTAGGTGATATGGCCCTATTTGGATGGTTTATCTGCTCTTGATTTAACATGGGTATGTGATTTCTGTGTAGAAAACCATCTATTTCTTCTAGATTTTCAGTTTTGTTGAGTGTAGAATTTTGTAGTAGAATCTGATAATTTTCTGAATTTCCTCAGTTTATCTTGTTATGTCTCCCCCCCCCTTTTTTTTCTAATTTTGCTAATTTGGATACTGTCTCTGAGCCTTTTAGGTAGTTTGACTAGGGGCTTATATATCATGTAGATTTTCTCAAAGAAAAAAAACAGCTTTTGGGTTGTTAATTTTTTTGTATAGTTCTTCTTGTTTCTAATTGGTTGATTTTGGCCCTGAGTTTGATTATTTTCTGCTTTCTATAGCTCATGGGTGAGTTTTCTTCTTTTTGTGCTAGAGTACTCAGGTGTGCTGTTAAGTTGCTAGTGTAGGATCTTTTCAATTTCTTTACCGGGGCACTTGGAGCTATGAATGTTCCTCCTAGCACTGCTTTCATTGTGTCCTATTAGTTTGCATATGCTGTGTTTTAATTTTCTTTGAATTTCAGGAAGACTTTAATCTCTTTTTTTTTATTTCTTCCCTGACAAACTCAAAGAAAAAAAATCACATTAACATTTCTCTAGATGATGAAAAAGCATTTGACAAAGTACATCACCCCTTCATGTTAAAAGTATTGGAGAGATTGGGAATTTAAGTCTTGTACATAAATATGATAAAAGCAATATACAGAAAGGTAATAGTCAATATCAAATTAAGTGGAGAGATACTTGAAGCAATGCCCTAAAATAGGGACAAGATAAGGATGCCCATTGTCACCATATCCAATCATTGTAGGATTTGAACATGGAGCTGAGCAGTAAGACAACAAAAAGAGTTCAAGAGAATGTAAATTGGCAAAGAAGTCAAGGTGTCATTATTTGCAGATGGTATGATAGTACAAATAAGCAACCACAAAAATTCTGCCACAGAACTTCTATAACTGAGAAACAAGTTCAACAAAGTGTCTGGATATAAAATTAAATCAAATAAATCAGTAGCCTTTCTTTATACAAATTATAAATGGGCTGAGAAAGAAATGAGAGAAACAACAATCTTCACCATAGTCACAAATCACATAAAATATATTGGGATAACTTAATCAAACAAGTGAAAGATAGGTATGATAATTCTTTCAAGTCTCTCAAGAAATTATAAAAGACTTTAAGAAATGGAGAGACCACCTATGCTCATGGATTGGTAGAATTAACAGTAAAAATGGCACTTCTATCAAAAGCAATCTATAGATTCAATGCAACCCCCATCAAAATCCTAACAGAATTCTTCAAAGACTTAGGGCAATTCTCAAATCTAGGAAAACAAAAATCCCAGAATGTCAAAAACAATTCTTTACAATGCAAGAACTTCTGGGGAAAATAGCATCTGACCTCAAGCTTTAATATAGAGAGATAGCGATAAAAACTGCATGGTATTGATACAAAACAGACAGGTTAATCAATGGAAGAGAATTAAAAAGCCAGAAATAAAACCACACACTTATGGGCACTTGATCTTTGACAAAAAAAATAATAAATGGAAAAAGAAAATATCATCAATAAATGGTTCTGGTCTAACTGGATGTCTGTAGGCAGAAAAATGAAAATAGATCCATATTTGTTACCTTACACATAGCTGAAGTCCAAGTAGATCAAGGAACTCAATATAAAACCAGATCCAATGAATTGAATAGAAGATAAAGTGGGAAAGAGCCTTGAACTCATTGGCACAGGGAGAAATTTTCCAACTAGAATTCCAATGCCTCAGGCTTTATTGATTAATTTATTGATTAATTTATTATTGATTCATTATAATATTATAATTAATTATTAATTTATTGATTAATAATTGATTCATGGGACCTCATGAAACTGAAAATATTCTGTAAGGGAAAAGACACAGTCAATAGGACAAATCAGCAACAAATCAATAAATCAGCAAATAGGGAAAAATCTTTACTAACCTCATATCCAGCAAAGGACTAATATTCAAAATATATTAAAGATTAAAGAAGTTACTCTCTAAAAGACCAAATAGCACCATTCAAAAATGGGATAGAGACATAAACAGAGAATTCACTACAGAAGAATCTTGAATGGTGGAGAATCATTTAAAGAAATGTTCAAAGTCCTTAGTCATCATGGAAATGCAAATCAAAGCAAACTTAAAATTCCACCTCACATCAGTCAGAATTGATAAAATCAAAATATCAAGTGACAGTGTATGTTGGTGAGGATGTGAAGAAAAAGGACACTCCTTCATTGCAGGTAGAATTGGGAACAGGTACAACGACTCTGGAAATCAATCTGATGGTTCCTCAGAAAACTGAAAATAATTCTATCTGAGGATGCAGCTATCTCACTGCTGGGTGCATACTGAAAGGATGCCTCACTATATCATGAGGACATATGCTCCACTAAGTTCATAGAAGCCTTATTTGTAATAGCCAAAAGCTAGAAGCAACCCACATGTCCCACAACTGAAGAATGGACACAGAAATGTGGTTAATTTACACAATGAAAATCTATTCAGCTACTAAAAATGAAGACATGAATTTCGCAGGCAAATGGATGGAACCAGAAAATAACATCCTAAGTGAGGTAACCCAGACCACAAAGAACATGCATAATATGTACTCAGTGACTAGTGGACATTACCCAAATTGTACAGAATACCCAGAACACAACCCACAGACTACAGGAAATTTGACATGCAGGAAGGCCCACGTGAGCATGTTCCCACTTAAAAGAGGGAACTATATAGTCATGGGATGCATAGGGAAGGGAGGAATCTGAGTAGAAGAGGAGAGCAGGAGGATAAAGGGGGAACAGGATCAGGTATTGGACAGGGGTGGGATGTTGAACATTTCTTTAGGTGTTTCTCAGCCATTCAGAATTCCTCAGCTGTGAATTCTTTGTTTAGCTCTGAACCCTATTTTTAATAGGGTTATTTGTCTTCCTGCAGTCTAACTTCGTGAGTTCTTTGTATATTTTGGATATAAGCCTTCTATCAGTTGTAGGATTGGTAAAGATCTTTTACCAATCTGTTGGTTGTCGTTTTTTCCTAACAACTGTGTCCTTTGCCTTACAGAAGTTTTGCAGTTTTATAAGATACCATTTGTAGATTCTTGATCTTAGAGCATAAACCATTGGTGTTTTATTCAGGAAATGTTCTCCAGTGCCCATATGTTCAATATTCTTCCCCACTTTTTTCTTTTACTAGTTGAGTGAATATGGTTTGATGTGGAGGTCCTTGAACCACTTGGACTTAAGCTTTGTACAGGGTGATAAGAATGGATCGATATTCATTCTTCTACATGCTAACCTCTAGTTGAACCAGCACCATTTTCTGAAAATGCTATCTTTTTTCCATTGGATGGTTTTGGCTCCTATGTCAAAAATCAAGTGACCATAGGTGTGTGGGTTCATTTCTGGGTCTTCAATTCTATTCCACTGATCTATCTGTCTGTCTCTGTAACAATACCGTGCAGTTTTTAGAGCTATTGCTCTGTTATACTGCTTGAGTATAGGGATAGTGATTCCTCCGGAAGTCTTTTTTTTTTTTTTCAAGTGGCAAAAGCAGACTCGTTTATTGCAGGAACTGAGCAAACCTTTATACCCCTTCCCAAGCAGCCAGATGTGGCGGTCTCTTTCTTTCTTTTTTTTTTTTTTTTTTTTTTTTTTTTTTTTATTAACTTGAGTATTTTTATATACATTTTGAGTGTTATTCCTTTCCCGGTTTCTATGAACATCCACCTAATCCTCCCTCCCTCCCCTTCTTTATGGGTGTTCCCCCATCCTCCCCCCACTGCCGCCTCCCCCATAGTTTTAGCTCTCCTGAGCTTTTTGTTATTCCAGATAAATTTGCAAATTGTTCTGTCTAACTCTTTGAAGAATTGGATTGGTATTTTGATGGGGATTGCATTGAATCTGTAGATCCCTTTTGGTAAAATGGCCATTTTTACTATATTAATCCTGCCAATCCATGAGCATGAGAGATCTTTCCATCTTCTAAGATCTTCTTCAATTTCTTTCTTCAGTGGCTTGAAGTTCTCATCATGCAGATCTTTTACTTGCTTGGTTAAAGTCACAATGAGGAGGTATTTTATATTACTTGAGACAATTATGAGGATGTCATTTCCCTACTTTCTTTCTTGGCTTGTTTCTCTTTTGTATAGAGGAAGGCTACTGATTGATATGAGTTAATTTTATACCCAGCCATTTTGCTGAAGGTGTTTATCAGGTTTGGTATCAATTTTGGTTCTCTGGTGGAATTTTTCAGATCACTTAAGTATAAAATCATATCATCTGCAAACAGTGATATTTTGACTTTTCACGTTCCACCCTGTATCCTTTGATCTCCTTTTGTTGACTGACTGCTTTGGCTAGGACTTTGAGAACTATATTGAATAAGTAGGGAGAGAGTGGGCAGCCTTGTCTATTCCCTGATTTCAATGGGATTGCTTCCATTTCTCTCCATTTAGTTTAATATTAATTACTGGTTTGCTGTATATGGCTTTTACTATGTTTAGGTATGGGCCTTGAATTCTTTTTCTTTCCAGGACTTTTATCATGAAGGGGTGTTGGATTTTGTCAAATGCTTTCTCAGCATTTAATGAAATGATCATGTGGTATTTATCTTTCAGTTTGTTTATATACTTTATTATGTTGATGATTTTCAGTATATTAACCATCCCTGCATCCCTGGAATGAAGCCTACTTGATCATGATGGATGATTGTTTTGATGTGCTCTTGGATTTACTTTGCAAGAATTTTATTGAGTATCTTTGTTTCGATACTCATAAGGGAAATTGGTCTGAAGTTCTCTTTGTGTGGTTTAGGTATTAGAGTAATTGTGGCTTTGTAGAAGGAATTCAGTAGTGCTACATCTGTTTCAATTTCGTGGAAGAGTTTGGATAGTATTGGTATGAGGTCTTCTATGAAGACCTGATAGAATTCTGCCCTGAACCCATCTGGACCTGGGCTCTTTTTGGTTGGGAGACTTTCAATGACTGCTTCTATTTCTTTAGGAGTTATGGGGTTATGTAAATGGTTTATTTGTTTCTGATTTAACTTCAGTACCTGGTATCTGTCTAGTAAATTGTCCATTTCCTGCAGATTTTCAAATTTTGTTGAATATAGGCTTTTGTAGTGGGATATGATGATTTTTTGAATTTACTCTGGCTTTTTTGTTATGTCTCCCTTTTCATTTCTGATTTTGTTAATTTGGACACACTTTCTGTGTCCTCTGGTTAGTCTGAGTAAGTGTTTATCTATCTTGTTGATTTTCTCAAAGAACCAACTTTTGGTTCTGTTGATTCTTTCTATGGTCCTTTTTGTTTCTACTTGGTTGATTTCAGCTCTGAGTTTGATTATTTCCTGCCTTCTACTCTTCCTGGGTGTATTTGCTTCTTTTTGTTCTAGAGCTTTTAGGTGTGCTGTCAAGCTGCTGATATATGCTCTCTCCTGTTTATTTCTGCAGACACTCATTGTGTCTCATAAGTTTGGGTATGTTGTACCTTCATTTTCATTAAATACTAAAAAGTCTTTCATTTCTTTCTTTATTTCTTCCTTGATCAGGTTATAATTGAGTAGAGCATTGTTCAACTTCCATGTGTATGTGAGCATGTTTTCCTTTTTGTTATTGAAGACCAGCTTTAGCCCATGATGATCTGAGAGAATGCATGGGATTATTTCTTTCTATCTTTATCTGTTGAGGCTGGTTTTATGACCGATTATATGGTCAATTTTGGAGAAAGTACCATGAGGTCGTGAGAAGAAGGTATATCCTTTTGTTTTAGGATAGAATGTTCTATAAATAACAGTTAAATCCTTTTGGTTCAAGACTTCTCTTAGTCTGTATATGTCTCTGTTTAATTTCTGTTTCCATGATCTGTCCATTGAGGAGAGTGTGGTGTTTAAATCTCCTACTATTATTGTGTGAGGTGCAATGTGTGCTTTGAGATTTAGTACGGTTTCTTTTACGTATGTAGGTGCCCTTGTATTTGGAGCATAGATATTTAGGATGGAGAGTTCATCTTGGTGGATTTTTCCTTTGATGAATATGAATTGTCCTTCCTCATCTTTTTGGATGACTTTTGGTTGAAAATCGATTTTATTCAATATTAGAATTACTACTCCAGCTTGCTTCTTCAGACCATGTGCTTAGACAGTTGTTTTCCAGCCTTTTACTCTGAGATAGTGTCTGTCTTTGTCTCTGAGGTGTGTTTCCTGTAGGCAGCAGAATGCAGGGTCCTCATTGCATATCCACTTTGTTAATCTGTGTGTTTTTATTTGGGAAATGAGTCCATTGATGTTGAGAGATATTAAGGAATAGTGATTGTTGCTTCCTGTTATATTCATGCTTGGATGTGAAATTATGTTTGTGTGCTTTTCTTCTCTTTGTTTTGTTGCCAAGATGATTAGTTTCTTGCTTTTCCTAGGGTGTAGCTTGCTTCCTTATGTTGGGCTTTACCATTTATTATCTTTTGTAGGCCTGGATTTGTAGAAAGATATTGTGTAAATTTGGTTTTGTCATGGAGTATCTTGGTTTCTTCATCTATGTTAATTGAGAGTTTTGCAGGATACAGTAAACTTGGTTGGCATTTGTGATCTCTTACTGTCTGTATGACATCTGTCCAAGATCTTCTGGCTTTCACAGTCTCTAGTGAGAAGTCTGGTGTGAATCTGATAGGTCTGCCTTTATATGTTACTTGACCATTTTCCCTTACTGCTTTTAATATTCTTTCTTTGTTTTGTGCATCTGGTGTTTTGACTATTATGTGACAGGAGGAGTTTCTTTTCTGGTCCAATCTATTTGTATTTCTGTAGGCTTCTTGTATGTTTATGGGCATCTCTGTCTTTAGGTTGCAGAAGTTTTCGTCTATGATTTTGTTGAAGATATTTATTGGTCCTTTGAGTTGGGAGTCTTCACTCTCTTCTATACCTATTATCCTTAGGTTTGATCTTCTCATTGAGTCCTGGATTTCCTGTATGTTTTGGACCAGTATCTTTTTCCGTTTTCCATTATCTTTGACAGTTGTGTCGATGATTTCTATGGTATCTTCTGCTCCTGAGATTCTCTCTCCTATCTCTTGCATTCTGTTGCTGATGCTTGTATCTACGGCTCCTTGTCTCTTCCTTTGGTTTTCTATATCCAGAGTTGTCTCCCTTTGTGCTTTCTTTATTGCTTCTGCTTCCATGTTTTAATTCCTTCACCTGTTTGGTTGTGTTTTCCTGGAATTCTTTGAAGGATTTTTGCATTTCCTCTCTATAGGCTTGTGCTTGTCTATTTGTGTTTTCTTGCATTTCTCTAAGGGAGTTCTTTATGTCTTTCTTGAAGTCCTTCATCATCATGATCAAATATGATTTTAAATCTAGATCTTGCTTTTCTGGTGTGTTTGGATATTCAGTGTTTGCTTTGGTGGGAGAATTGGGTCTGATGATGCCATATAGTCTTCGTTTCTGTTGCTTGGGTTCCTGTGCTTGCCTCTCCCCATCACATTTTCTCTGGTGTTACCTTGTTCTGCTATTTCTGACAGTGGCTAGACCTTCCTGTCGGCCTGTGTGTCAGGAGTGCTATAGACCTGTTTTCCTGTTCCCTTTCAGCCAGTTATGGGAACAGAGTGTTCTGCTTTCAGGCATGTAGTCGTTCCTGTCTACTGGTCTTCAGGTGTTCCTATAGGCACCTGAGTCCACCAGGCAGGTCACTTGGAGCAGAAAAGTTTGTCTTACCTCTGGTCTCAGTCCTGGAGTCACTTCTTAGATCCAGGTTTCAGCTCTCCAGGAGGGCAGCAAGCAGAAGTGCCTGCCTCGCCTTCCCTCAGAACCCTGGGCAAAGGATGCCCAGATGGTGCTATTCGTTTTCCTCAGTCAGATATGTGGGCAGAGAGTAGTCTCCTCTGGCTTCCTAGGTGTGTCTGTAACTGTGAAGTTCTAGCTCTCCCTCCCACGGGATTTGGGTGGAGGGCGCTGTTTGACTGGCTCCCTTCAGATCTGGGTGGTGTCTTTAGCTAAATCTTCTATTAATTGATAAATAAACTCTTCAAGGAATGTAATATATATATATATATATATATATATATATATATATATATATATATTAGTGCCATCTCTACAGAGAACTCTTTCATGTTATTGGAAGTCAAATTCAATGTACAGAATACTCAGAACAAAATGACAGATTAAAGGCAATTAAATTTGCTTAGTAAAAGAGTAAATGATACTGGTTGCTTCAAAAAAAATTCACTATGAAAAGCTGTGTAACGATTATGAATTTGCATCCTTATTGATTTTATAATTTAATTGAAATGTGATTTTTTAAAGTGTCTTGATGATTATAAAATAAAAAACAAAGTACAGCACTGCAAACTATCTAGTGCCTTGAGAATATCTGTGGGCACATGAGACCAGGGAAGTTTGTCCAGAGCAAGAGTGAGATTGAAACATGCCCAAAGCCCTAAAAAAAATTCATACTTAGACAGGTAGTAGTTAACACTGTTCTCTTCCTGCTTTCAGCCTACATGCATGACTTCCCTTCTTCCACCCCTGAGAACAGTCTCACAGTCTTTAGCCAAATTACTTCTTCAACTTTCATTCTCCTGATAAAGACCAGCAGGTTCTTAGAATTTCTCTTTGTGTAAATTAAGCCTTCATAACACCTCATCCCCAGCTGATAATGAACTGAGGTCCCCTTGGACTAGATATAGCCGAGAGCCAAAGGGCAAAAGAGGAGAAGTCTTTTATTGATGGCAGTGGTATTGGCTTGACCTTGGCTGGGAGCACAGAGAGGCCTTCTAAGGGAGACTAGGCAGCAGTTCTGTAGGTGATGACCTTCTCCATGACTCCCCAAGGTAAATCCTCATGAAAAAAAAGACAGTCCATGGCTTTAAAGGAATTTATTGTCATGGGGCAGAAAGTGGATGAGTAAAACCATACCCCATTTTTCAGTGTCGTCCTGAGGCTAAATAACTTTTTTTCCGGGAGGAATATGTGGGAAGAAAATCTTATTGGTTAAATCCTCCAAGCTTTTAGGTACCTCATTAAAATGCAGATCTCTCTTGAGCCTACATGATCACAGTCTACATCCTCTACATGTGGAGGGTCCTTGAGCATTGCTTTTATGTGACTGATAGGCACAAATCTATGGGAGGCAGGGGCTGCAGCTAGTGACAGAAACCTGGTGCCCAAAAATCAAGAGAAGGGCCTACCATCCATTCTGGGTCTCTGGAGTTTCTAGCCTTAGCTCAACCCAGAACCAGGCTACCTTTAAGGTCCCACATAGGAAAAGGGGTAAATGGACCTGTTTAGAAGTAGTTCTTTGGAAGCTAATCCAATATTCATTGCCACCAGTCCAGTCCACTAGCAAACATCAAGCATGAATCAGCAGCAGGTACTCAGTCCAGAAGAAATCATGAAACTCTGCCAATTGGCCTGAGTCCATGGAAGCACAAAGAAGCAGCCTGAATACCACCAGAAGTTCTTTTGTGCATTTCTCTCTAAAAAGTCACAACAAGTGTAGAAACAAACAAGGTGAACCAATGTCAGAGTGTTATTGTGAAGACTAGCATCAGCAAAGCCCAACAAAGACTAGCAAGGTGGACCAATGCCAGAGCATCACATACTGTCTGTTAGGTTATTCTTAAAGTCTTTCCAAACATTATGTGTCTTCTTGAGTGTTTGTGCCAGCAAAATATCACATGACCTTTAGACAGTCACCTTCCAGAAAAACACCACATGTGTATCTTCTTGAGTGTTTGCTGCAGCAAAACATTGCATGCCCTTTAAACAGGCATCTTCCAGAAAAACACCACATGTCTGTTCTCAGCAAAACATCCTCTCACATAACTGCTTCAGCAAAACATCCTTTCACAAGTTTGCTTCAGCAAAACATCCTATGACAGTTTCCAGAAAAACATCACATGACACAACTGCATGTTTAATGAATCCATGAATTCTCAATTCATTATGTGATTGAACTTTGGTTCAGAAAACAATCTTGAAAAGAATGTTCATTGTTCTGCATAGTTTATAATGTAATAAAATTTAAATCCAATGAGAATACACATATTTTGGCACAAGAAAATTCCACTCATCATTGGAAGTATTGGTGTGGAAATGGAGATATTTTTCACAAAGAACTATAGATAACTAATGATTACAAGAAAAGAAGAGTCTTCCCAAAGAGTGAATCTTTTATTAGTTTTCTAATACAAAATGTCAGCCTGAAACCATCTACATGGAAGGAATAAAAAATTGGAGTCAGCGGGTTGTATTTACATATTTGAGTCTATATATATGTATATATATATATATATATTCATATGTTATGTAACAACAATAATGAATGAAAGGGGATTATAACTTGAGAGCTAAAAGGACATATGAAGAATTAGAAGGAAGGTACCAAGCATGGCCTGGATGGAGTCCAAGGAATGGGGAAAGAGATATAATTCTACTTCAATTAAAACACATTTTTGAAATGTTATGAAAGACAGAATCCATGAGAAGCCAGGTAAAAAAAAAACCATGAAACTCTTTCTGTAGGTCAACCAAAGGTCACATAATTTATTTCTTTAAAATAAAATATGCTATCACAGTGAAGTACTGCCCATCAGGGATATGTTAATGGTCAGACTTGTAGTCTTGAAGTATCTACATATGTAACATAAGCCCTAAGTGATTTCTTCCTACCAAAGGTCAAGAGCGTACAGCATATCAAACTTTCAGTGATACTATTTATTCAAGGACCATTTCTTTATTTTAAATACTCAGGGTGTAAATAGTAATATTCCTACTGGTTTGACTTTTTTCTATTCAGTTAAAACTTATAGTGCTACAGAGATTCTAAGACAATTGTATTATTTAAAAATAAATTTGTTGTTTTAGCACAGGAACATATAATTATAGTTAGGGGACAAAATGTTTAGCCCAAACTTTGTGATGTACTGTCTTCTGCAAAAATATAGTAGACTAAGAAATGAGAACAAATTTAAAATGCTTCATCTGATGCTAATTAATATTATATGGGGAAACTGTTTAGGAACTGGAGGTTTATATTGGTTCCAATTTCAGTTCACCTTGACTGAAAAGCTCTTACAGTGTCGCAGTGTTTCTCTGATACAAGCAATTGCCAAGAAAGCATGCTTATTAGAAAATGGATGGAGAGCACATGAGGAGTCAATTATCATAGGAAATATGGAAATGGAGTGTAACTATGTCTGTGACAAAGGAAAGGCAGTATGACTCAAACCCAGAATAAGTAAGAAAAATAATGGAGTCAGACATAGAGATGATCACACAGTGTGTCCTAATCATTAATTTTAATATTGATATTTATCACAGTACTGTTACACCTGTGTTTTATAGTTATGAAAACTTTATCAGAAATAACATGGATTTGTATAATGGGATGAGGAACTTTTGATACTATACCATAAAACAAGAGACTAAAGGAAAAAACATTTCTCTATGTAACAGTTACAGGAGTCTATTTAAAATTGTACAACCAAATTTTTTGTAAATAGTAGCAATTTATAAATAGTGCCAATAATTGAGGATGGCACAGGTGGCTCTTACTGTAGAAAGACAAACTGATCTTGGCACTGTGGAGTTCCTAAAAGAGATCTCCATGGGACCCTATCATTACACAATGCCAACTTTGCAGTGTTCTTTCCTGGCCAGGCCCTTTTCATTTGCTTTCGTTCTCCCAGCTTGACTTCTTTGTGTGTGTAGCATGTCATGTGGTGCACATTTTCTCCCCTGTTGCCCATGATTGAGAACAGATGTTATATGCTTTTATAATTGTCTTCAGGAAATCTTGATGCCTTTTAATGGTACTTTGTGCCTTTTGTAATGTGAAGGGTTTGTGGCATGCTTAGAGGCCCATGAAGTATAGAACTTCATTTTATTGTAGATAGTCATATACAATCCCTAAGCCTGCTGCTCTTCATTCACTGCTTGCTGGAACAGTTAGCACTAGTAAAGGTTTTTCACAACAGGTATTAATGCTTTACTGAAAGATGTAAGGACATTTGGCTTTTTTTCCCAATAGGCAAGCATTGAGCTATGGAAGATAAAAGGTTTCTTGATGCAAGAACTTTTGATTTATTTATTTTACTTTTCTGTACCAAACAAGCAAATTACTAGTCTTTGAAGAGAACGTGAAAGAGGGAATAAGATAGGGCATTTCCTCAAGTATACATCATCAAAGTTCAAAATGTTTTTCATATTTAATTACCTTGGTGGGTTCATATAGAATAGTGTTCACAAATCAAACAAAAAGCAATCCATGTTGGTGCTGACCTATTTGGAGTGGAGAACTTCACATAATATATTTTTTTTCTCAGTGAATTGTGAGAATAGTGACAATACAAAAGAAAATTTTTTGTTTAAATGTACATTCAAATAAAAGTTTTTGTTTTGCTTCTTATGGAGAAAACAATAACCTAAAGCAAGATTTGAATCAGGTACTAACCTACTGATCTTAAGGATATTTGAAATGTGAGATTATTTGCTAGAGAAAGTGAGGATTCTATTATAGTTTACACAAAAGGAAGTTACATTTTATAAGAGAACTATTTCTCAGTCTTGTTGAGAAAACATTTTTCTGAGATGGTTAGTAGATACATATATGATTTTTTAAGGAAGAAATTATAATTACTGGGCTTACTACTTCATTTTTGTAATATAAAGACGAGATAGGATAGGCTTATCCCAGCACTCCCAGAATAGTAAGCCTAGCCTATTTGATTGGTGTAGGCCATTGAGATACTATCTCAAATAAGGTGGATGGTGACAGAAAGGACATCAGAAGTTGACATCTGGCTTCCACATGCACATGCATCCAAGTAAACACACTTGTACAAAGTGAACATCTGAACACACACACACACACACACATCATAAAGGATGGGGAGACATACAGTTGGGATGATCAACAGAAAAGCAGGACAAGGAGATACAGAGAGGGGATGGAGGGACAGAAAGAAATAAAAAGACAGAGAGAAAAAGAATAGATAGGTCTTCAGTGTAGCAATATTGACAAAAGTGCCTCATGTTCTTCTTCCTTTATTGCAATTCATTCTATCAAAGAAGTATCACTTGTAAAGAACCAAATGGATTTTCATATTTTCTCTTATGATAACTTTATCACAAAAGTACCTGGGATATTCTCTCCTTTTTATTTATTCAAAAACTCTCACCAAAAAATAATCCATCATATAGTTTAGACTTTACTGTATTTAAGACTTTATTGCATGGTCAGTGTCTTGAAACAATATAAATCTACTATATCATGATCCTGTGAGTCAGGAACGCAAGTGTTGAGATTTAGTATGGTACTATGTATGTGAATTTTAAATTCTGAACCCCAAGATTTGTTTGCTGTCCAGGGGACTGTATTCTTACATATACTGGACTTGTTATGTAAACCTTTCTTTCTAATTTGAAGTTGATTGGTTGGTAAAAGTTTATACAACCCGTGCTGGGGCAGTAGAGAAAAGAAGGCAGAACTTCAGAATCAAATGAGGTACCTAAGAGGAGAATAGGGGAGCAAAAAGACAAGAGAGAAGGCCACCATCAAACAGGATCAACCAAAGGCATGTGGTCAGAAAAAGTGCATCCTTAGGACAGACTGACAGAGTAGAAACTCTCAGAAGACATCAGATTGGCAACTGACAGGCAGTTATATGGTTCTTAACAAGTAGACAGATTAGTATAGCTCAGAAACTACTGAGTCTAGGCTTACAGCTTGTAAATAAAATGCTAAGGTTCTTTGCCATGTTTACAGGTTAGCTAGAATAAATGATACATTTATAGCCAAGGCATAAATTAAACTTTTCTCCACTCAGGGTCTCAGATCGTCAGTTTCAGAATCAGAAATGTAATCTAACTTGAGGTTCATGATTATATTTTAAACTTATTGGTTGATGCTAATTAATTCTATATTGGAGCATTAGTACATATAGAGTATCTTCTAAACACTGTAATAAAGTGTAGTGTGCTTTTGGAGAATGGAAGTGAATATTTCCAAATCTACTTTTCTTTGTACTATCCTCTTTGTTCCCTATGCTTTCATTTATTTTTTATTTATTTGTTCTCATATTAAATACTGCTTATTCTTTAATTTTATATGTGTTTGAGTATTTGTGTTGTGGTATGGACATGTGAGCACTGGTGTCTGATGACGTAAAAGGAGGGTGTCATAACATCTGGACTAGAGAGGCAAGTGGTTGAGAGCCTTCTTATATGGGTACTGGGAAAACAACATGGATCCTCCTGAAGAACAACATTCGCTTATAGCCATTGAGTTACCTCACCAGGCCCCTTTAAAAAGCTTTTCATAAGAGCACTTTGGCATGATATTCTGATAAGTCTTAAGTATTGTGATGGTTGATACATGCTTAGCCCAGGGAGTGGCAGAATTAGAAGATGTGATCCTGTTGGACTAAGGGTGGTCTTGTTAGAGTACCTGTACCACTGTGGGTGTGGGCTTTAAGACTCTCGTCCTAGCTTCCTGGAAGTCAGTATTCTGTTAACAGCCTTCAGATGAAGATGTAGAACTTTCAGCTCCTCCTGCACCATGCCTGCCTGAATGTTGTCATGTTCCAGTCTTGGTGATAATGGATTGAATCTCTGACTCTGTAAGGCAGCCCCAATTAAACGCTGTTTTTAATAACAATTTCCTTGGTCATGGTGTCTGTTCACAGTAGTGAAACCCTAACTAAGACAGACGTTGGCACCAGTGATGGGGTATTGCTGAGATGGGGCTGCCCATGCTTTTGTTTGGAACAATGTGGATTTAGGCACTTTGGATGGGAAAGCCATGGGATGGATTAAGTGAGGCTTAATGAGCTGCCCTAGTAGGAATATGGAAGACTTTGTTGCTATGAGTGATTTGAAATGTGCAAACCTGGTCCAAGAAGTATGCAATTTCAGTATGTGTCATAAAGACTGTTTTGTGGTATTTTTGTGAAGATTGTGTCTGCTTTTACCCTTGTCTGAACAGTCTAAATGAAAGAGAAAAGAGATTTATATTAATTGCATTGACTAAGGAAGTCTCAAAAAAAACCCTAGTAGATACTTGGTTCTCTGCTTAAGTTTCATGAAGAAATATTTGAACACACATAGCTAACTTAGAAAGGGAAAATAAAAACAGTATTGTTTGAGTATTAAAGGGGCACCAGGAAGTGAAATGAAGTTGAATCCTGTGATCTAGGAGACAGCCGATAAAGGGAGTCGGACTTTGGGATAAGATACAACCCGGCTAAATTTAGATCCAAGCATGATGATCCACACTTCTAATCCCAGGAGACAGGCATGCAGATCTCTGAGTTCACGGTCTATATGCAGAGCAAGATCAGGACAGTCATGCTTAGGGAGTGATAATGTATGGAAAGGCAGTGTAACAGAAAAAGGGAACCATATTCAGCTTCTGCACTCCTGGGCTCTGAGTTTAGAGTCAAGAATAAAAGAAAGCAAGAGAGCAGGACTCTGAGCCTGGTGAGGTAAATCAATGGCTAACTCTGAGACTTGGGGAGAATCCTGAGAGCACAGCAGAGACCAAGATTTCTGCTCACATTCCTGGTTCAATAGGATCCCACCTGGAGCCCTCTGGACACAGGAACTTAGGAGTAGTCGGGAACAGGATCCTTCCAATCTCTGTGTATGGTCAGAGCTGAAAGCCAGTGGCCAGGAGCACTGACAAAGCAGAGAGCAGAGGTAAGACCATCAACCATTTTGGCTCCAAGGGACCCTCCTGCAGCCTTCAGGACACAGGAACCCAGGAACAGCCTCGGACAGGATCCCTGTGGATTCCACCTGTGCCCAGATTTGACTTGGAACCAGAGCTCTCTGTACCCAGATCCGCTGGAGAGAGACCTGGACTTTCAGAAGTGCAGCCCAGTTCTCCCACTAAAGAAAATACTGGATATCCCAACACACTGGAATAGAAAGATTTGGATTTAAAATAACATCTCATGATGATGATTGAGAACATTAAGAAAAACATAAATAACTTCTTAAAGAACTACAAGACAACACTGTTAAACAAGTAGAAGCCCTTAAAAAGGAAACACAGAATTCCCTTAAAGAATTACAGGAAAACACAACCAAATAGGTGAAGGAATTGAACAAAACAATCTCAAATAAACAAAATCTGAAATTGGAAATAGGAACAGTAAAGAAATCACAAAGGGAGACAAGACTGGAGATAGAAAACCTAGGAAATAGAAAAAAAGTCCTAGATGCAAGCATTACCAACAGAATACAAGAGATAGAAGAGAGAATCTCAGATGCAGAAGATACCATAGAAAACTTTGAAACAACCACCAACAAAAATGTAAAAACACAAAAGACTCTGAACTCCAAACATCCAGGAAACCCAGGACACAATGAGAAGATTAAACCTATAATAGGTATAGAAGAGAGTGAAGTTTTCCAACTTAAAAGACCAGTAAATGCCTTCAACAAAATGATAGAACAAAATTTTCTTAGCCTAAAGAAAGAGATGCCCATAAACATACAAAAAGTCTACAGAACTCCAAATAGATTGGACCAGAATAGAAATTCCTCCCATGACATAATAGTCAAAATACTAAATGCATGAAACAAAGAAAGAATATTGAAAGCAGTAAAGGAAAAAGGTCAAGTAACATATAAAGGGAGACCTAGCAGAATTACATCAGACTTCTCACTGGAAACTATGAAAGCCAGAAGTTTCCTGTGCAGATGTCATACAGACACTAAGAGAACACAAATGCCAGCTCAGGTTATTATATCCAGCAAAAGTCTCAATTAACATAGATGAAGAAACCAAGATATTTCATGACAAAACCAAATTTACACAATATCTTTCCACAAATCCAGCCCTACAAAGGATAATAAATGGAAAACTTTAACACAAAGCAGGTAACTACAGCCTAGAAAAAGCAAAAAATTTAATCTTAAAAAAACTTGAAAGAAGATAGCTAAACAAACATAATTTAACCTGTAACAACAAAAATAACAGGAAACCTCAATCACTATTCCTAATTATCTCTTACCAACAATTGACTTAATTCCCCAATAAAAAGACATAGATTAACAGACTGGATACATGAAGAGGATGAAGAGGACCCAGCATTTGGTTGCATACAGGAAATACACCTCAGTGACAAAGACAGGCACTAACTACCTAAGAGTCAAAGGCTGGAAAAAAAATTTCCAAGAAAATAGTCCTAAGAAACAAGATGGAATAGCCATTCTAATAATGAATAAAAACAAATTTCAACCAAAAGTTTTCAAAAAATAAGGAAGGACACTTCATACTCATCAAAGGAAAAATAAAACCACCAAGATGAACTGTCAATTCTGAATATCTATGCTCCAAATGCAAAGGGACCTACATTCATAAAAGAAACTATATTAAACCTCAAAGTACACATTGTACCTCACACAATAATAGTGGAAACTTCAACAACCCACTCTCAGCAATGGGCAGATCATGAAAACAGAAACTAAACAGAGACACAGAGAAACTAACAGATGTTATGAACTGAGTGGATTTAACAGGTATCTATGGAACATTTCATCATAAAACAAAAGAATATACCTTTTTCTCAGCACCTCATGTTACCTTCTGCAAAACTGACCATATAATCAATCACAAAAGAAGCAGAAAAGATACAAGAAGATTGAAATAATCCCATACATCCTGTCAGATCACCATGGATTAAGGCCTGTCTTCAATAACAACAAAAATGACATAGAACCCACATACACATGGAGGTGGAACAACAGTTTATTCAATGATAACTTGATCAAGGAAGAAATAAAGAAAGAAGTTAAGGACGTTTTAGCATTTACTGAAAATGAAGGTACAGCATACCCAAACTTAAGGGACCCAATGAAAGAAGTGCTAAGAGGAAATCTCATAGCTCTGAATGACTGCAAAAAAAAAAAAAACTGGAGAAGGCATTACACCAGCAGCTTGACAACACACCTAAAAGCTCTAGAACCAAAAGAAAGAAGGAAAGAAAGAGAGAAAGAGAGAAAGAAAGAAAGAAAGAAAGAAAGAAAGAAAGAAAGAAAAAAAGAAAGAGAGAGAAAGAATTATACCCAAGAGGAATAGACAGAAGGAAATAATCAAATTCAGAGCTGAAATCAGCCTAGTAGGAATAAAAAGATCTATACAAAGAATTAATAAACCAAGAGCTGGTTCTTTGAGAAATCCACAATAAACAGAGGATATAGAGAGTGTATATCCAAATTAACAAAATCAGAAAAAAAAACTTGATATATAACAACAGAATCTGATCAAATTCAGAAAATCATCAGATCCTATTACAAAAGCCTATGTTCACCAAAACTGGAAAATGTGGATGAAATGGACAGTTTTCTAGACAGATACCAAGTAATAATGTTAAATCTGGATCAGATAAAACATCTAAACAATCCCATAATTCCTAAAGAAATAGAAACAGTTATAAAAAAAATTCTATCAACCAAAAAACAAATGCTCAGGGCCAGATGGGTTTAGTTCAGAATTCTATTAGACCTTCATAGAAGACCTAAAACCAACACAGTCCAAACTATTCCACAAAATAGAAACAAAAGGAACACTACCCAATTCCTTCTATGAAGCTACAACTATGCTTATATCTAAACCACAGAAAGAACAAATAAGGAAAGAGAATGACAGACCAATTTCCCATATGAATATTGATGCAAAAATACTCAACAAAATTCTCACAAAATGAATCGAAGAACACATCAAAACCATCACCCATCATGATCAAAGTGACTTCATTCTAAGGATGCAGGGATGGTTCAATATAAAGAAATCCATCAAAGTAATCCACTATATAAACAAAATCAACCAAAAAAGCACATGATCATCTCATTAGAGGCTGAGAAAGAATTTGAAAACTTCAACATTACATCATATTAAAAATCTTGAAAAGATGAGGAATTCAAGGCCCATACCTAAACATAGTAAAAGCAATATACAGCAAACCAGTAGCAAACATCAAACTAAATAGAAACAATCCCAGTATTATCAGGGACTAGACAAGGCTGCCCACTCTTTCCCTATTTATTTAATATAATACTCAAAGTTCTAGTCAGAGCAATCAGACAACAAAAGAAGGTCAAAATTGATACAAATTGGAAAGGAAGAAGTTAAAATATCACTATTTGCAGATGATAAGATAGTATCCTTAAGGGACCCCAAAAGTTCCATCAGAGAACTACTAACCCTGATAAACAATCTCAGCAAAGTGCTTGGATATAAAATTTACTCAAACAAAACATTAGCCTTCTACTCAAAGGATAAACAGGCTGATATAGAAATTAGAGAAAAAAAAGAAAAAAAGGAAAAAAAAGAAAAAGGAAAAGAAAGAGAAATGAAAAAAAAAAAAAAGAAAGAAAGGGGTTGGGGATTTAGCTCAGTGGTAGAGCGCTTGCCTAGGAAGCGCAAGGCCCTGGGTTCGGTCCCCAGCTCTGGAAAAAAAAAAAGAAAAAAAATAGAAATTAGAGAAACAACACCCTTTACAATAGTCACAAATAATATAAAATACCTAAGTGTGACTCTAACCAAGTAAGTGAAAGATCTGTATACAAAGAACTTCAAGTCTCTAAAAAAAGAAATGGAAGATCTCAAATTATGGAAAGATCTCACATGCTCATTGATTGGCAGGACTAATATTATAAAATGGCCATTTTGCCAAAAAGCAATCTACAGATTCAATGAAATCCTCATCAAAATTTCAACTCAATTCTTCACAGAGTTAGAAAGAACAATTTGGAAATTGATTTGGAATAACAAAAAATCCAGGATAACAAAAACTATCCTCAACTATAAAAGAATTTCTGGGGGAATTGCCATCCTTCACCTCAAACTGTATTACAGAGCAACAGTGACAGAAATGTTGTACAGTATTGGTACAGAGACAGGCAAGTAGATCAGTGGAATGAAATTGAAGACCCAGAAATGAACCCACACACCTAGGGTCACTTGATCTTTGACAAAGGTGTTAAAACCATCCAGTGGAAAAAAGATAGCATTTTCAGCAAATGGTGCTGGTTCAACTGGAGGTTAGCATATAGGAGAATGTAAATCAATCCATTATTATTGTCCTGTTCAAAGCCCAAGTCCAAGTGGATAAATGACTTCTACATAAAACCAGATACACTCACACTAATAGAATAAAAAGTGGGGAAGAGCCTCTAACACATGGACACTGGGCAAATTTTCCTGAGCAGAACACCAATGGCTTATGCTCTAAGATCGAATTGACAATTGGGACCTCATAATATTTCAAAGCTTCTGTAAGGCAAAGCACACTGTGGTTAGGACAAAGCAGCAACCAACAGATTGGGAAAAGATCTTCACCAATCCTACAACAGATTAGAAGATCTTATATCCAAAATATACAAAGAATTCAAGAGGTTAGACCGTAGGGAATCAAATAACCCTATTAAAAATGCAGTACAGAGTTAAACAAAGCATTCTCAGCTGAGGAATATCAAATGGCTAAGAATTAGCTCAAGAAATGTTCAAACTCCTTAGTCATGAGGGAAACGTAAATCAAAACAATTCTGAGATTCCAATCACACGAGTCAGAATGACTAAGTACAAAGACTCACATGACAACAGGTGCTGCTGAAGATGTTGAGAAAGAGGAACACTCCTTCATTGTTGGTGGGATTGCAAGCTCTTACAACCACTCTGGAAATCACTCTGGAGTTTCCTCAGAAAATTGGACATTCCACTACCTGAGGTTCCAACTACGTCACTCCTGGGCAACAAATGATGCTCCAACATACAGCAAAGACACATGGTCCGCTATGTTCATAGCAACCTTATTTACAATAGTTAGAAGCTGGATTTAAACCAAATATCCTTCAACAGAGGAATGCATACAGAAAATATGGTACATCTACAAGATGGAATTATACTCAGCTATCAAAAACAATGACTTCATGAAATTCATAGGCAAATTGATGGAACTAGAAAGTATCATCTTGAATGAGGTAACCCAATCACAAAAACATATATGGTATGCACTCACTGATAAAGGGATATTAGCTCAAAAGCTCAGATTACCCAAGATACAATCCAGATACCTCATGAAATTCATGAAGAAGGACAACCAAAGTGTGGATGTTTCAGTTCTTCCTAAAAGAGAGAACAAACATATTCATAGAAGGAGATCTTGAGACAAAGTTTGGAGCAAAGTCTGAAGGAATGTCATTCAGAGTCTGTCCCACCTGGGGATCCAGCCTATTTATATACAGCCACCAATCCCAGACAATATTGTTGATGCCAAGAAGTGTATGCTGACAAGATCCTGATATAGTTGTCTACTGAGAGTCTCTGCCAGAGCATGAGAAATACAGAGGCAAATGCTCAAAGCAAACCATTGAACTGAGAATAGAGTCCCCATTGGAGGAGTTAGAAAAAGGATTAAAGGAGCTGAAAGTTTTTGTAACCTCATAATAACAATACAACCTAACCAGAGCTCCCTGGGACTATATCAAAATCCAGAGAGTATACAGGGACATATAATGGCTCCAGTGCATATGTAGAAAAGGATGACCTTGTTGGGCACCAAAGGGAGGAGAAGCCCTTGGTTCTGCCAAGGCTGCCCCCCTTTTTTATATAGAGGAATATATATAGAGGGAGGCATATAGAAGTGGGTGGTTGGGTATGGGAAAGGGGATAACATTTTAAGTGTAACTAAAATATCCGAAAGAAAAGAATCAAACAGACTACTGGGACAATTGATGGTGGTTAGGTGGAACTAAGAAATTGGTGCTGATTAAGATGGAACAAACATCCCTGAGGGAAAATCTTCTGAGAAATGTTTTCTGAGAGCACAAAGAAGCAATTTTCCAGGGTTAGCCAAGGTTGTTTCTCATGCTGCAGCTGTACTTGGTAATGTCTGTGAGTTACCCAGGTGGTACTGGTTTTGAACTCGTGAAGGGGTCATGAAGGACAGTTGAAGCTAGGCACTGTACTAGGCCAGGGAAGTCCATTGGTTAAGATGTAGCCTCGGTTACACTTGATGTCTCAGGACTGATGGGTTCTTGCAAAGGATTTAAGACTTGGTACCTTGAGATAGCCTATGAGATGCTATTTGTGAAGCCTAGTTGCAACAGAAGACCCCATAGTATTGGAGATACCAATACCATCGGATGATCACCAAGAACAGCAGCAGCAGTGGAGTGGATCAACTTGAGCTGAGAGTGCTACAGAGGGCAGAGCTGGAGAAATGATGCTATCCCTTTGGAGAAGCCCAGCAGTTCATGTATGGATCCCAGATATTGAAACAAGAATCTATAACACTGAAGTTGCCTTGGGGTCCCTAATATTTTTGATATGCCAGAGCCTTAGGATATCTTCTGAGGAATGTTGCTAATAGCAATTGGAACCAACCCAGGAAAAAAAAAGTTTATTGCCATCAACAAAGATGAAAAATGATATGGAGATCTGAAGACTGCTTTGACATCAGACATGGAAATGCCATTTGGGGTTTACCCAGCTGGTTTCCTGTCTTGATTTGGGCATTCCAGTTAAGTGAATGGGTGAATCTCAGATTAGATCTTGAACTTTGTACTTTTAACATTATTGAAACTGCTATAGACTATGGGACTTTTGAAGTTGGACTAAATATATTTTAGCATTACACTACATTTAATTATGGCCCCCATATTCTCATGTTTCAACAAGCCAATGGGGACCATAGATTAGAATGTGACAGTTTCAATATGGTAGGCTCAGGGAGAGGCATCATTAGAAGGTGTGGCCTTGTTGGAATAGGTGTGGCCTTGTTGGAGTAGGCATGTTACTGTGGGCGTGGGCTTTAATACCCTAGTCCTAGCTGCCTGGAAGTCAGTATTCTGCTGGCAATCTTCAGATGAAGATGTAGAACTCTTAGCTTCACCTGTACCATGCCTGCCTGGATGATGCCATGTTTCTGCCTTGTTGATAATGGACTAAACCTCTGAACCTGTAAGCCAGCCCAAATTAAATGTTGTCGTAAGAACAATTGCCTTGGTCATGGTGTCTGTTCCCAGCAGTAAAGCTCTAATTAAGACAAGTGTACACTGAAGTATTTTTCGCTATTGGTCCTATGATATAGTGTTAATCTATGGTACTTACCCATTTTGTACAGCTGCATATGTGTAATTAGAATGAAGTTTTCTGTTCTGTCATTCCATTCTCCCTGGAAACAGTCCTTCTACTTCCTCTTTATGTAAGTTTTGCTATTTTATAACCTTTCCAAAATTTTCATCACGCTGAAATTTCCTTCTGTGTCTGTCAATTTTCAAAAAGCATAATTGCTTCCAGATTAATTCTCAGTGTCACCTATTGAAGAGTTTTATCTTTTCCAAGATTAGTCATATTCCATTACATGTACACACAAAATTCTATTACCTACTAAATCTGTAAGTTAATATTAAATAGGAAATGTTGGTTTATTTCAATATCCTTACCGTTGTTATTAGTGGTGCAATGCGTATGCCAGGATTACTCTCAGATCACTATTTAAATTTTGTATATATTTCCAGAAATGGAACTGCCAGATCCTAAAAACATCTTCAATTTTTTTCTTTCACATCATCCTGAGAATTTTTTGTCTGCAGTCCTTTACCCTAGTCACATTAATTTTTCTCAAATCCCCATTAGCACTAATATTTTGCTTTTTTTCTTGTTTTTTCTTTTTGCTTGGTTTGTTCATTTGCTTTTCGTTTTATTTTTGTATTTTATTTTTTTATGCATATGTTTGTGTGTACATAGTGTCACCATGTCCATACAGGTAGAGGTCAGCAGACAGATGTCTTGGTTCTCTCCTTCAAACCCATGGACTCAGGAGTTGAAACACATCCTCAAATTTAGTGGCAGGCCCTCCTACTTGCAGTCCCATCTTCCAAGGTTCATGAGTTTTCATGTGTATTTGTGTGTTGTCATCCTGACACTTATATGCTAGATCAATGGGTTTTACTTACATTTCTCTAATGATCTGTAACATTTACTATTATTTCAGAGAGTTGTTGGCTATCCATTATGGATTTTTTTCAAAGAAAAGTAATGTGTCAGTGTTTTAACTGAGCATTTGTATTGTTTTTTTAGCTTTTTTGTTTGTTTGTTGTTGAATTTAGGATATTTCTTTATAAATTTTAATTACTTATGATATATACAGCTTCCAACTCTTTCTTGAGAGTCTGTAGGAGAGTTTTTCAGTCTATGTTTTGTTTGTTTTATAAGAATTTTTACTTTTTAAAACAGAGACTGAAGGAACACCATTCAACTTGTCAGCCACCTAATTAGACAAGATGGATTAGACCGACAGGTGATGCAGTTCTTCCAAATGTTACTTAATTCAGGAAACCACTGAACTGAGAACATTGTAGAGAATGAACTGAAGAGCTTGAAGGGCTTGAGACCTACATGGGCTAACACGCACAACCAGAGCTTCCCAGGACTTTATTTGGACTGAACTCTGACCTCAGGTTTATAGTATTGGAAAGGTTCTGGTCCCAAGAGACTGTGGTCGGGGAGGGGCGGCAATTGGGGAGGGAAACACCCACAAGGAAGGGGGGAAAGGACTTACATAAGAAATACTCAAGTTAATAAAAAAAAAAAAAAAATAAAAGTGGGCTGTAAAAAAAAAAAAAAAAAAAAAGAATTTACTTTGAAAAAAGGTTTTCTTCTTTTAGTTCTTCTTTCGTTCAAGCAATTTTTTTATTCTTTAAGAAGTTTTTTTCACATCAAAACTTTTACAGTGGTTTTTCTTTCTTCTTTCTTATTTTTTTTTATTCTCCTAAGATCAATTACTTTACATAATTTAAAATGATTAAACTTGACAAACTATCCACTTAATTACTGTAGTTACTCATTGTAGTTCAAAATCCTAGTCAAAAAATTTTCTTTTTCTCATCATAAATTCTAGCATCAAAGATTCTACTAGTTGTTGAAAGTTATAACACACTTTTAATTAGTGTTTAATTTAATCCTATGGGATTATTAATCTCCTAAATTTGTTAATTATCTTAGAGTTGTGCAGCCATAAATCATTACCATTTGATTAATACGACGTTTTAGATTTAAAATGAATTAATATATAAAACATTAAGCTGCCACAAAAGCTCAGTGGGGTTAGGCAGCCGGTGACAATTACATTTGTGAATTAGATACAGAACATTCCACTATCACAAAAATTGCTGCATGTATCTGACTTACAAAAATGACTTAATATAATATCTCGCAATTTTTGCGTTTTTTGAGACAGAGGCTCAGATTGACTTTGGATTCTATAAGAGGTTCAAACTAGCCTAGAATGTGAAATGATCTGGCTCTGAGTCATTATAAAAATATTCAACCAGGTTTACGAAAACAGTTTCTTAAAACAGCATTTCAGTTCCATCTGTAATAGTTTTAAGGCATTGTTGAAGACATTGAATGGTTCTCAGGACATGGCAATGTCATTCTGTGTAGAACCTTCATTTAAAGACATTGATTTAGGATTATATATTCATTTGTCCAAACTAAAGAACATATCATGCAACAGCACTGTAAAAGATCTAAAAATATAGAGCTCTCGGTGTGTTTTAAAATAAAGCCTTTAAATGGCAAAAGAAATAATGGGCCTCAGTTTATAGTATTTTGCTGCTATCTACAGGTAGAAATGTATATAAGCTACTATAATTCCATTCTTTCAGACAAAATTCAGTATTAAGAGTGGGAAACTGTACTCAATTAATCAAAATTAGTATATTAAAATATGTAAAATTAACATTTAATAACAATTTTTGTATAATAGAAGATTGTCATTTACATTAAAAATAAAATATTTTATGAACTGCTTAAACATGAGATGAACAAGAGCAATAGACATGTTAACAAAGATAAGAAAATGTCTATGAGGCTTCGCTCTACCCTAAATACTGTAAGCAACTAATAAATTATAAAAGCAGGAGAAATAGTCTTCCCTAAAAGAGCACACTGATATATTCTTCAATACCAAATTTTCATCCTTAAAAACATATCTACAAGTAACTTGATACAGACCTGGAACATTGTATTTATATATAACAATGATTAATTAAAAAGTGTCTTTCAATGTGAAAGAGAACAACAAGGCGTATATTACAGAATTTGGAAGGAGGAAAGGGAAAGGTTGATATATGTAATTATCATGAGTTATAATCTCGAAAAATAAAAGAAATATTGAAAAGGTTAAAAAGAAAAATCTTACTTTGCCATTTTAGCTATATTATGCTGACTATTCTTTTTTTTTTCTTTTTTCCGGAGCTGGGGACCGAACCCAGGGCCTTGTGCTTCCTAGGCAAGCGCTCTACCACTGAGCTAAATCCCCAACCCCTATGCTGACTATTCTTGATTCATATCTCATTTGCAATGCCCACAGAGATCAAGGAATTAGTAAGAGTTAATGGACGAGATAAATGAAGAAAGAATGCAGTGATAGGAGGGATTATGAAATGGAATAATGAAACAGGAAGGATTAGGGTAGGCTAGGGGATGAGAATGAAGAGTAAGAAATAGACAGAGAAAAAAAATAACAGTTAATGCCCTCATCAAACATCACAGTCTAGCAAATGAATATCCTATGACAAAATAAGATAACCTTTTTAAGAGTTGTTTGCCAATAGGGTCCCATAAACTCACAAACATTACAGGCTATTGCCAATGCTATGTTCTCTTCTAGAACTTCACAATAAGACCATATTCCTGAAGTTACCACATTTGTGCCATAAAAACATGGGGAAACAAATTATTCATCTGGACGTTTATTCTTACTGTCTCGTTTTCATAATGCTAGAAGGTATTATGTACACTGAGGGACAGAGATAGTTAGATTTTTCATTTTGGATACCTGAGATCTTCAGTAATGACCAGTTTGGTAAGTCATGCCCACTGGTAAAATATTAAAATACATGACTATTATTTATTCCCATAATTAACCACTTTCTGATTTTACTTTTGACCTTTGTTCCAAAAGATGAAACTGATACAAGACAGCAAGATCAGGGGACAAGTACCTATGGGTAAATAGGACATAGTCCCTAGGAGGATAACCTTCTATTCTTATTATGTTAAATATTAAACTATGAAATAAAGACAATATTAAAACAACTCCTAGTCAGGCAGTGGTGGCACACCCCTTTAATTCTAGCACTGAGGAGGAACAACTCAGGCAGATCTCTGCATTTGAAGCCTGGTCTACAGAGTTAGTTCCAGGACAGCCAGGGCTACACAGAGAAACCTTGTCTTGAAAGAGAAAGAAAGAAAGAAAGAAAGAAAGAAAGAAAGAAAGAAAGAAAGAAAGAAAGAAAGAAAGAAAGAGAGAAAAAGAGAGAGAGAAAAAGAAAGGGAAGAAAGAAAAAGGAAGGAAAAAAAGTAAAAAAGATAAGCAACTCATAGTGACTTGTCATTATTCCCAGATTGCTATTGATGCAACTTCCAATCTTCCTCAGAGAATTATGCCTTATGCAGGAGATTTATCAAAATGACACAGACCTAAAATTTGTCACAGAACAGAAAATAAGAGATTGTGAAATTCTCAGGCCTGACTGGAACATCAATATCAAATTCTTTCCTTCCAAGGTTCAAGGATTGTTGTGGGAAGAGGGCAGAAAAAAACATGCAAAGAAGTAGAAGATGACTACAATGAAATGGCTTCTGATACAACAGTGTGGTTTCACATATGAAGTGCCTGTGGTTGTGACTGTGTGGACAAGTCCTAGACTACATCAAGAAAAAGAAAGTTACAGCACGGAACGGGGAGTTGAACATAAAAACCCATACAGAGAAGTTATTGGAAATGGACAGTTAAAATGTGTTATGTCTGTAGAGAATATACTATAAGCTATATGAAAACTTGAAAATTAGTGTCATTATACTCAAATTATTATGACTAAATAATGATTAGTTACGTAGTTGACAAGCATTATGAATGTTCACCATACACCTGCATATCACACTTCTGTGTTGCTCATTCATGTTACTTTTTTGCCAATCTGTGAATGTTTACTAACTGACCAGATTATACAGATTATAAAACTACGATGGATAATAACTTAGTTCATCTGTCTAATAAGCCTGCTTATCTGGTCTTCCTTGGTGGCAGCATCTCGACCTTTTACAAAGTGAGCTGTCTTTTTCTTCATTCCACGTCATGGAGAAGATAATTTGAAGGGCCTTAGGAAGTTATTTGTTTACTTGAAGCATTTCCCAACTGTATAGTTCTCATGATATTCATAAAGGTGTCAGGCACCATTCACATCAGAACCATAGTTTTATGCTCAATTATTCAATATTTAGAGACTAAAGAGTAATAAGAAGTTTATTATATTTTTTTCTAATAAAGTTGATAGTATAGATAAGGTGACCATGTGACATAAATATGATTTTGTTGATATTTTAGTGCAAGCTATACAAATTGTCTAAATACTCATTAGAACTATATGCATATATTGGAGAAATAGAGGAGGAAGAAGAAGAGGAAGAAGAAGAAGGAGAAGGAGAAGGAGAAGGAGCAGAAGAAGGAGAAGAAGGAGAAGAAAAGAAGAGAAGAAAAGAAAAGAAGAAAGCAGAGGAAAGAAAGTAAGAAAGAATAAAGAAAGAAAGAAAGAAAATTAGCACAGTTGCAAAGATTGATATTATCTTATTTTTGTAGTATGTATTTATGTATGTATATATGTATGTATGTATGTATATATGTAAATATGTATGTAAGTATGTATTTTTACACTATAGATTTTAATCCCTTCCCGCTACACCCTCCCTGACAGTTCCACATCTCATACTGCCTCCCTACCTCCCCCAAACCGTGTCTCCATAAAGATGTCCCCACTCCACCCCCCCCACCAGACCTCTAAATTTCCCAGGGCCTCCAATCTCTTGTGCGTTAGATGCATCTTCTCTGACTGAACCCAGACCAAGGAGTCCTCTGTATATGTGTTGGAGGCCTCATCTCAGCTGGTGTATCCTGCCTGGTTGGTGATGCAGTGTCTGAGAAATCTGGGGGTACAGATTAATTGAGACTGCTGATCCTCCTAGAGGGTCACCCTCCTCCTCAGCTTGCCCCAGCGTTTTTCTAATTCAACCAGAAGGGTCGGCAGTTTCTGTTCATTGGTTGGGTGCAAATACCTGCATCTAAGTGTTTCAGCTGCTTGTTGGATCTTTTGGAGAGCAATCATGATAAGTACATTTTGTGAACACCCCTTAGCCTCAGTAATGGTGTCAGTTCTTGGGGCATCCCCTTGAACTGGATCCTACTTTCAGCCTGTTGTTGAAACTTCTTTTTCTCAGGGTCTTCTCCATTTCCATCCCTACATTTCTTTCAGACAGGAAGAAATATGGGTCAGAGTTTTGACTGTGGGATAACAACCCCATCCCTCATTTGGTGCCTTGTCTTTCTGCTAGTGGTGGATTCAATAAGTTCCTTCTCCCAACTATTGGACATTTCATCTAGGGTTCCCCTTCGAATCCTCAATCTCTCTCACTTTCCAGGTCTATGGTACATTCTAGAGCCATTCCCAACCTCTTTCCTCCCGAGCTTGCCTGTTTCCATTCTTTCTGCTGGCCCTCAGGGCATCAGTCCTTTTCCCCCACCCAATACCAGATCGTGTTCCCCTCTCCCCGACCCCCATCCGCTTTCCCTCCCCTGTCCCTTCCTCCCCCCAGCTTTGTGGTTGCTTTCTTCTCCCTCCCAAGCACTACTGAGGAGTCTTCACTGGGGCCCTTCAGCTTGTTGACCTTTGGGGTTCTGTGGACATTTTTTTATACCTGATGTTTTTATGCTTTATTTTCCTTTCTTAACATTTATTTTATTTTAATCATGTATATGAGTCTGTGTATGGGTTCCTCCACATAAGGGCAGACATCTATGGAAGGCAGAAATGTTGCATCACTGTGGATCTGGAGTTACTGATGTTTGGGAGCCTCCCTATGATGCTATGATTCAAACATGTGTCTTCTGTTAAACAGTGGGAGCTCTCAACACCTGAGACTTTTCTACTACATACCTTCATCTAAAATAAAGTTTCTTGAAGAAATAGAAGGGAAAATTGCCTACCAAATCCAACTTTTGATATATGGAGTAGTTAGGGGATGCCTATAGCTACAAGCTGGTTAAAAACTGAGCATTAGAGGAAAACAGAAAAGAGATTAAGAATCAAGTTTAGGGTATTGTGTGAACATCTCAGGAGCCAATGATTGGTCAAGAATTGGCCTGGACTGTTCAGCCCACACAGCACAAGCCAGGAGTTAGATTGGCTTATAGTTTAGTTTACTGTTTAATTTCAATAGCTATGGAGACTCATGTGTCATTGAGTATAACGAGTAACCCTTAAAGGGTTAGGACTATCAGGGGACTGAAGATGGGAGAAGAGGAATAAACCGTTAGAAGGTCACCTCATGGAGTAAGGAGAAGGTGAAGGAAAATGATATGAAGGACACGGGTAGAAGGACTCCACCCCCTTCAACATTCTCTTATCTAGCTTAATAGACTTTCTATCTTGTTTCTTGTTTCATTGTTTCAAAACTCCAATTTTCTCATATAAGAATGTAAAAGTATCTAAAATGTACTACTTGTATTGACAGGTTATTTATGAGGTTCATGTTTCAGCTAAGATTATGATAACAGCACAGGAGACTCACCTTTCGATAGCTTGTTACCTCAGAGCAGTGAGAAAAGCAGATGATTAAGTTATGTTCTTAACTATGAAAGTCTTAGCCAATTTCCTATGCTTGCATTTATTTCTTTTTTTGAAATGTATTTATTTATTTATTCACTTTACACTTCAATGGATTAAAGTAGGCATATTTATAGATGTTGAATATTTTTGTTAAATTTTCACCCAAAATGTTTATTTTATTAAGTATTTTACCACTTTGAGCCTTTTATAGATTTGCAATGGCCACAAAGAAGTAAAATAATCTAAGTCAAAAAACACATTTATTGTACTGGAAGATGTAACGTGGAATAATATATAAAACTTTAAACCATAAAAATGCTTAATTTTATTCATGCATAGTTTAGTTAGATACTATGTACACCTTCATGTTTTAGAATTTTTAAAAACACTGCAGTTTGTTTTTGTTTTGTTTTGTTTTGTTTTGTTTTTGACAGTGCCCACATGCAATTTTGAATATCTTTTGGAACTTTGACCAAGAAAGCAGTGACCATAACTTTATAAGCTGCTCTGACCTCCTGAAGTCCAGAAGATGGTGCTGTTTCCATTTCTACAGCAGCTTGCAACTGCAGAGAAACAAATTTATTTTCAGTTCAGCTATCGATGGTGGTGAATTATTGAGTGTACCTTCGCAATAGGAACAGTTAATGCAGCTTTGCTCTTGAGGATTTCACATTTACAAATAATTTGCATAACATTTCCACACACCGGGTATTAGAAAATGTACTGCTTCACAAGCAATCTCACATTAATGGATCCTGATCAGTTGTAGCCATCCTGGTTATCTTTTGCAAGGAGTACTCTTAAATGTGAAAATGCATATTAGATAAAAGACCTATTTAATTTTCTGGTTACTTATACGGCTATTAAAATGCAACATGCAGACCATTAAAGTGGTGATGATCCTTATTTAATGGAATGTGAATTTACTCTTCCAAATGCTGAGCAGTTTTATAGTGACATGTTAATTATGCACTAGCCAGGCACAAAAGATTCAGCCAGTTAACACAGACAAATGGGGTACTGCTATCTATAAAGTATCAAGCCTATTCCACTTCATCCAGACTTTATTAATGGATCCTTCATAACATCTTACAACTGTCAGTGATACTGCAGACAAGAGGAACGCTTTGAAAAGTTCCTCCATATGCCTTTGCCAAGCATAACCTTGTAATGCTCACAGACTGCTAGGATTATCATACCCTCCATCAAAGAAAAATAGAATAAGGAGGGCAAATAGAAATGTTCAAGTATATTTACCAAAAAAAATCAACAAAGTGTAAATAGATGAAAAGAAACCAAAAAGTGCTTATATGTTTCTAGCATGGATTGTAATTTTGCTGCTTTATTATTGAAGTAATGTGGCCCTAAACTAAACTAAACTAGTCATATTTTTTTATGAAAATGGGAATGCAGATGCCTTTGTAAAGTACGCCCTTAACTTATGTGAGAATTTAAATAAATTAGGCTTACATCATGTGTTAAAATATACCATTGGCACATTGTTTTGTAAAAGAAAGCACTGACCAAACTAAAGAAAAATTTGAAAAAAAAAGAAAGCCACAGAATTATTATTTGTGCTTGGGGGGGGTCGAGTTCTGTACAGATGAAAGGCAGATGCACAAATAAAAGGATGGACAACATTTTTTTTTTTTGGTTCTTTTTTTTTTTTTTTTTGAGCTGGGGATCAACCAGGCCTGCGCTTCCAGGCAAGCTCTACCACTGAGCTAAATCCCCAACAGGATGGACAACATTTAATCCCTGTTCCTTTTTCCTAGGCTGACACATATAAACAATAGCACATAACACGTGTTGCTGTTTAAGAGGTGAAATTTATCCTCTGGAATTCCAAAATCAAGACTTCAAAGACAGAACAGTGGATGATCTATCAGAATCATTTGAGGATAGTTTTGTATTTGTTGCTGTTGTATCTTTTTAATGTCTTTCCTGGGGCTGGCTAAAGAAAGAAAAATGCTTAATTAGATCCTGTCCGTTGAGGCTTGAAACAAGGTTTTATAAACTTTTTTCCAGAAACTTTGAAGAATGTAAAAACTTAGATCCCTGCCAAAACTTAGACTGTGAAATAGTCAATACAGGGAGCCCTAGAAAGAACATAATAGATAGATACCTCATTTTCAATGAACAAGGAATAATACAATGACGTTAGCAATAAATTCATTAAATAAACCAGGCAAAGATGTAGCACATTTATGGATATGACGTCTTTTAAACTTACATAGCACAGGTTTTTAGTGGGATATATGCTCTTCACAAATGACTTTTTTCCCCCAAGCTACACGAACTTAATTCAATAATTAGTTACCTCATTTCATTTTCCTGCATCCCTTTCCCAAAAGTACTTCTAACACTTTATTTGCCTGCAGCCAAAATCTAAGGAGGATCATTGCAGCTGCTTCTTCTGATGACTGCAATTTAGGGAAATAGTCAGTGCTTCTGGAAATATAATTGTGTTTCTTTGTGTTCTTTGATAAGGTCTTTGGTGAACCAATTTGCAGTTGCAATGCCTTTTCTCAAAGTTAAAAACGAAAAGTTCTTGAAGATTATATATATGTATATATGTTTTTGATTATAAGGCTATCAAAAGAAATTGTTCATTTAAGCACTATAATATGATGGCAGATATTTAAAATTATTTGCAAAAGCAGAGCACCTGAAACTATTTTTGATGATGCACCTATTTTCTAGTACAGGGTAGGCATCCATGTGTTTTCTCCATGGATTTTTACATTATGAGTGACTCACGGCTTCTTAAACAAATCCCAATCTACTTCCTCAGTTGCTCTTGATAAAATGCATAAAAATGACTCAGGAAGTAGTTATGTTATTTATTTCAGTACTTGATGAACAATTGATGATATAAGGACAATCTCATTTTTTTTTCCTTGCATCGTTAGCATAGAAAGAGAGCAAGAATATGCACAGCAACTTTAAATACGAGATTAGCTGAGACAAATGACACATGCACTAAATATAAATGTTGGAATCCATGAACAGAATCTATACTTACAAAGTTGTATGAGGACAACTAGTCTGCAGAAGAGACAAAAAACAAAATTTGGTTCTATTTCTTTTTAGAATTTTTTATAAGATCCTATAAATGTATTTATTAAAATATATGACATAACAGCATACATCGTATATTTGTAACAAATTGACCTTCTGTGTGCACTGTCTCTTTCTTTCAGACTCCAATACTAATATAGTAGAGACCAGACAGGGTGTGTATCACAGAATTGTAATTCTCACAGTTCTGGAGAGTGAGCAGTGAAAACGAGAGTGCAGCCTGGTCTGATGAGGTGGTTCTTTCAGTTTCCATGTTAAGCTGTTGTCACCTTCCAGCATGCTGGTGAAGAGCAGGCTAACACTGTTCCCTTTCTAAGAGGGATTAATCAAATTTATAGTGCCTCCCCACCATAATCTAATTGTTTGCAAATAAAAGAATCTTGAGTAGTAGATATCAACTTATGTATTCTGGGAAGAGCAACATTATTTAATACAATAGTTAGTCAGCATCTGTTTTCAAGTTGTAAACTTTCATTTTTCGTTTTCCATTTTCACAATTCCCCTTGTGATCAGATTATAACCAATTATTAATAGTCTCTCTTTAATCTTAAATGCCAAAATGAAAGAAACCATAAACACGAACAATTTAACCAAATATTTATCATGACATCTATTTATCATGACAATAATACACAAGCAATGCCTCTTTCTACTGCCCAAATCCCATCTGTGTGTTTAACTGAGCAGATTGCCTATATGAAATCCTAAAATGTGTCTTTTGATCACATGCTCCTGATTTTCATATATTTTTACTTGTTTATGCTTCTCGGCAATGCTGCGATTGAAGAGTTTGTTTCTGGTCTACAAAAATGTGAAGAACCCTTGATCTAAGATAATACCACAAATGGAACATCACGAGTCCATTCAAGTGCTTCTTATTCAGCCTTGTAAAAAATATTTCTGAACGCTGGCCTTTCTTTTTTTACTGCATGCCTTATCTTTCCTTTTCAATTATTCATAGCCTCCTAAGGACCACTTTCAGTATAAAATAGTATCTATGGGAGGCAAAACCAGCAAGAAATGTATTTCTGAATGGATTATGGGGATATCTATTTAGAAATTTAAATGTATGTGATCAACACACAAGATAAAGGCACCAGTTTAATAACTGTTAGTCTTTGGTGCTCTACACATAGCCTATTTGAATCTTTCGATGTTCCTCCTAGGGCACTTATGTTTCTTTTTTTCCTTTTATTTCTTTTTATGTTCAACTTGCTTTTCCATTGTGAAATTTGATGTGAATTGAAAGGATTTATTTCTTAGTGTTTTACTTTGTATTGTATGTAGTAATATTTTTGAAGTGACTTAGGACATGTGTAGATTCTGTTACTGTTTGATAGTCCTCTAAAAAATGTACTCTTGCCCTGATCGTTTTATTACACCTAAAGATATTTCAATGCATTTCTAACTCAACCTGGATTTTTTTATTATTTTATTTATTTAAATTTCAGTTATTGTCTCCCTGTTTGTCACCCCCCTCACAGTTCCTCATCCCATTACTCCTACCCCTTGCCTCCTAGAGAGGGTGCTTCCTCAGACATTAGGACTCCCCCTTCACTGGGACCTCAAGTCTATCCAGGGTTTAGCACATTTTCTAACACTGAGGCCAGACCATGCAGAGCTCTACTTCATATGTGTCAGGGGTCTAGGACTAGCCCCTGTATGCTCCTGGTTGGTGACTCAGTATTTGGGAACTCCCTGTGATCTGTGTTAGTTGCAACTGCTGGGCTTGCTCTGGGGTTACTCTCCCTTTCAATTTCTTCAATCATCCCACTAATTCCACCTGACTTTAGTCCGATGGTTGGGTTTAAGTATCTACTTCTGTCTCAGACAGCTGCTCATAGAGCATCTCAGAGGACAGCCATGCTAGGCTCATGTCTGTAAGCACATCATAACATAGTAGTGTCTGGTCTTGGTATCCCCCATGAGATGGATCCTAATTGCATTGGCCATTGGATTGCCTTTCTTTCCGGCTCTTCTCCATTTTTGTTTCTTCAGTTCTTTTAAAAAGGAACAATTCTGGGTCAGGAATTTTGATACTTTTTTTTTTTTTTTTTTTTTTTTTTTTTTTTTCTGAGCTGGGACCAACCTTAGGGCCTTGTGCAACCTAGGCAAGCATTCTACCACTGAGGTAAATCTCCAACCCGGGGTCAGGAATTTTGATTGTGGGTTAGTAACCCTGATGCTACACTTGAGACCCTGTCCATCTACTGGAGGTAGACTCTTTTAATTCCTCATCCCAAGTGCTGGGCTTTTTGGCTAAGGTGACTCCATTGAATCCTTCAGTTTCTCCCCACCAGTCAACCCAGATTTTTTTATATGACACTTTTATTAATTTATACTCTCATTGTCTACTCTTTCAAAGTTCTATTTATTTTTTAATGTGTAAATTAGTTTCATGACAAAAAATGATGGAAGGAAATTATAATATTACTTACCTAATGCTTAGAATTTAATTATGCCATATATGTGAAAAAACATATAATTGAAAAATGAGTCTCAAAATCAGTATAATTATAACTGACATACCAGTCTTTTGAAATTTGGCAATTTTGTGTATATTTCTAAATTCATGACAATATCAATCAAATTTCTCACTGTAAAGTTAAATGTATTTTTTAAAGTAAAAATGTTGAAAGAGCAATAGAGAACAGCATACTGTAAGGTTGGTTGAATAAAACAAACTTCTTGTGCATATTTTGTATACATTTCAAAGCAGAATCCATCACGTCTTAGTGAAAATAATCCTTGAGAGGATAGGTAAACAAGGGAAGTTCACCAACATAATAAAGATGACATACTGTAAACCTGCAAAAAAATATGATTCTCAATGGAGAGAAATTCAAAGCATTTTCACTAAAATCAGGAAGGACAAGGTTAAATACTCTCTCCCCACCAATTTGATATAGTACTTGAAGTTTTAACTACAGCATTAAGACAAAGGAGATACAATGATTGCAAAATGGAAAGGAAGAATCAATGTATCCTCATTTACAGATGATATGAATGTGTATATAAAAGACTCTAAAGACTTTATCAAGAAACATCTCAAACTAATAAACATTTTTTTTCCAAAAATAGCAGGACACAGAGTATCATGAGTATCACAGAGTATCAGTAGCCTCTCTTCATACACAAATAATCCTAAAATAAGTAGCCGCTCTTCATACACATTCAAGTATTTTGAGAAATAAATATGGGAACCAATAAGCCTCAATAGTCTCAAAACTTCTATCTTGGGATAACTCTTCACAAGTAAGTCAAAGTTTTGCAGAATAAAATTGAGGAAGACATCAGAAGATAAAAGATCTCCTATGCCCCACAGACTGGTAGAATGAATATTGTGAATGTTGCCTAAAGAAATCCTCCCTGAAGAAATCTACACATTCAGTGCAATAGCAATCAAAATTCCAACACAATATTTCTTCACATAAATATTTAAAAAGCAATCTTAAACTTCATCTCTAAACACAAAAACTCTAGGATACCTAAACTAATCCTGAATAATAAAATAACTGCTGGATGTATCACTGTTACCAATCTCAAATTGTACTATGAAGTTAATACAGTTCGAATGAAAACAGAATAGTATGGTACAAATACATGGATCTATAAAATAGAATTGAGGACCCCAAAATAATGCCATACACCCAAGGGCGCATGGTTTTAGACAAAGAAGCCAAAAGTACAAACAAACAAACAAACAAACAAACAAAAGAGCATCTTAAAATCTGGTTCTGGACAAATTGGCTAGCTGCAAGAAGAAGAATAGAGTCAGAACCATCTCTTCCATCCTGCCTAAAACTCAACTCCAGTAGATTGCAAGCCTCAACAGAAAACCAGTGTCTTAGGGTTTCTGTTGCTGTGATGAAACATCATGACCAAAAAAGCAAGTGAGGCAGGGAGAGTTTACTCGGCAGCTTACACTTCCAAATCGTAGTGCATCATTGGAGGAGGTCAGGACAGGAACTCAGTCAGGGCTGGAACGTGGAGGCAAGAGCTGATGCAGAGACCATGTAGTGTGATGTTTTCTGGCTTGCTTCACATGGTTTGCTCAGCCTGCTTTCTTATAGGAGGCCAGGGATGGCACTACCCACTATGAGTTGTACCCTCCCCTATTGATCACTAATTAGAGCTGGATTTCATAGAGGGGATTTTTCAACTGAAGTTTTTTACTTTCTGATGACTCCAACTTGTGTCAAGTTTACATACAAAGCTAGCCAGTATTTGATAGAAAAGAAAGTAGGAAATAAGATTAAAATCACTGGGACATGAATGGCCCTTCTGATAGCACAAGCTTTAAGACTAACAATACATGGGACCTCATGAAAGGAAAAAGCAGGGTACACCATAATTTCAGCAAGGTCTGTAGAATATGAAAATAATCTTTACAATTGCATGTCGGGCAGAAAATAGTATCAAAAATAAACAGAAATATCTGAACATTAAGAGCAAATAATATCTGGGAGATAGTGGCTCACTCTTTACTCCCAGTACTTGGGAGGCAGAGAAAGGCAGTTCTCAGTATTTGAGGCTAGCCTGGTCTACAGAGCAAGTTTGAGGACATTCAAAGCTAGATAGAGGAACTCTGTTTGAAAAAAATATATAATTATATAATTTTAAAATGGAGTAGCCCCCTGGTTTTTCTGAATTTTAAATGAACTTTGCTGATATCATGCTTTAGTTTGTCTTGCAGTCTTTAGGAAAAGGGGTGTATGTTGTTCATGTTCCTTCCTGGAAAGGAATAATAACAACACAAAACTGTGGTAATTACTTGAGTTTCTGGTAATGTGTTTAAAACTTTATAAATGTGCAAATCCAACCATTCCTCTTAAAAATAATTTCAAAATATTAATGTGATCAGGACCAAAATATTATAGGACGATACAGGATATTATCAAAAGATAAAATGCAATAGTTGCGGAAACTTGAAGGGTTAAGCTATGTCGCTGAGAGAGGTAGTGTAAGTTGCAGAGAAAGTAAGGTTGGTGTGTGGGTCAGGGTCTGTACACATAAGTGGGCAGCATCCAGTAGCTGTAGAGAAAGATACAGAAGAAATCATAAGAGAAAGAGGTAAAAGAAGAAGGCTAGAGAACTAAAGAGAGATAAAAGGCAGGGGAAGAACTTATACTGGCCACAGTAGTTAAGGAATCTAGGAAGGCAGTACCTGGCAACAGAAGAGAATTCCTGGCTAAAGATCAGTGTGCCTAATGCAAAGAAAAAGGACACTGGGTCAGGGACTGCCCCAGGATAGAGGGGAAGCCCAATCAGTGTTTTGTGGATATAGGGACCCAACGCTTTGTGCTCCTATGCCCCAGTGAGCCAGTGTCCATCAAAGACCTTGGGTATAGGGGGCTACTGGCAACAAACAATACCCAAAGAACAGTGGACCTTGGCCTGGGCCGGGTAACCCACTAGTTCATGGTCATCCCTGACTGCCCCATCCCTTGCTCATGAGAAATTTGCTCTCCAAAATGGCTTGGGTGGGCTGAAATGGCTGGGTGAGGCCATGTGTATGCATATCTGCAGACTGTGTATGTGGAGCTTAAGACCTGTCTCAGTGCATCAGTACCTGATGCTGGGAGATGGTGGCTTTGTGCCATTCTGCCTGGAAGACATCGCTCCTGCCAGCTGGGCACTAGCAATTATCACCCAGTCCAGGACTTAAACTGTGATAGACTGGCTGATGTTTTTGCCTTTGAATGGAATGTCCCAGAGAATGGGATCACTGGTCAGCTGACATGGACTAGATTCTCCACCGGTTGGAGGCAATCTGGTCACCTTGCTGCCCAGTCCTGACCTGGAGCCACCACAGCATGAGTGTCAAGCACTGGCAGAAGCACATGAGTGGAGGGAAGGCCTCTGCGACTGACAGATCGACCCCTGCTGAAAGCTGAAGCTACCTTGTCCACAGACGGGAACAGTTCTCTTCATGAAGGTCAGAGATAAGTGGGTGCTGCCATGGTGGACAACACTAATGTCATCTGGGATGGACAAACCTCTACCCCCCAGCACATCAGCACTGCAGATGCCTTTGCCATCTCTTGGATGCCCTGATAAAGCCAGCAACTGTGAGTATTATTCATTGCCCAGGACATCAGGAGGGAAGAAATTCAGTGGCATGGGGCAGTAACAAAACAGTGGCTCGGGAAATGGCTATGCAGGAACCTATCCTGGTTACAGGCCTCCAAGAGACAGCCACTGGGAACTGGGATCGGACTAAGGGAGGCCTCACTTAGAATGTACAACAGAAGAAAAGGCCCAATTGCTTAAGAAAAAAAGACAATGGCACACTTGAGGGAAAACTATATTCCCCAGAGAACAAACAAAAGACTCACTTTGCCAAATACACAAATGGACTCATTTAGGAGATAAGAAGCTTGTCCAAGTGGTTAAGATATATATAATAGACTTTAAGATTTTAGCCATAGAGGCAGTAAAAAAATATAAGGTATGTCAGTAAGTAAATGCTTAGCAAGCAAACAGGGCAAAGAGACCTAGAGAGTTTAGTAAAAAGTCAAAGTGAACTTCACTGAGATAAAACCAGGAATATATGATCACAAATATCTCTTAGTGCTTGTAGAAACCTTTTTAGGAATAGATAGAAGCTTTCCTCACCAAGCAAGAGACAGCCTTGGTAGTCATCAACAAGATACTGGAAGAAATCTTCTCCCAGGTCTGGAGTGCCCAAGGTAATCTGGTCAGACAGGCCCTACTTTCATTGCCAAGGTAAGCCAGGGTGTGGCCATGTATTTAGAGGTCGATTGGAAATTACGTTGTATTTACAGACCTCAAAGTTCAGGACAGGTAGAGTAAATAAATAAAACTCTAAATGAGACCCTGACCAAATTGACCATGGAGACTGGCGCAGACTGGGTGGCACTCCTTCCCTCTTGCTCTCTTCAGAGCAAGAAATACCCCTTCCAGATTCAGCCTTACCTAATTTGAGATCTTATATGGGGCCCTCGGCTCCCTCTGACTGTATTAGATGATGTTACTGGAACCAACATGTCATAGTAATAATGATTTGTATGTCTGGCTAAAAAGACCTACAGGTGATACAGAAAAAATCTGGTCACATGGCAGCAGCCTATGCCCCAGGGACCCTTGAGACATCTCATCAGGAGACATCTCATCAGTTCCAGGTCAGAGACTCAGCTACATACAATGACACAGAGCCCAGACACTCGAGCCTCGCTGGAAAGGACCTTACCTGGTGCTGCTGACCACCCTGACAGCCGTCAAATCTCAGCCCTCACCAGCTGTGTACCAGCTGTTGGGGCTGAAAGCTGGGACCTAGAGGGACACTCAGATCTTCAAAAAGCTCCCTGGATCTGCACGTCAAATAATTGAGTACATCAGAGATGTGACTGGTGGGGTTACTATGATGCTCACTTGAGGAGTGTGCTTTAGAAACAAGAATTTCATGTTTGCCCTGGGTTCCATCGAGATAAGTCCCCCAATTGTAGGTGTGGGGGTAGGCTTGATTTCTATTGCAAATGATGTAACATTGTATGTGTTAGTACTCCTAACACTTCTTGGAACTGTGCCTCAGGGATCACAATCTATATAAGTTTAGAAGTTCTAAAAGACAGTCATGACCTTGGTGTGTAGGTTCATATAGTGTCCAGATTGGAATCCTGATGTTAAAGCCTTAGTAAGACACAAAAGAGAGTTGAGAATTACTCAGGGTTATCTCGAGGCTGAGTCTAGGTGTTGCAAGGGCAATTACTTAGGGCTATCTCAAGGCTGATTCTATACAAGGACGTCTGCTGTTCCCCTGCAACATAAGGCTTATGGTGAATTCAGAACTGCCATTGACTTAGATATAGAAAGAGTAAAAAAGACTTTTTAGCTGACCTCCAAGAATCCCTAACCTCCCTCTCAGAGGTAGTCCTTCAGAATAAAAGATTAGACCTGATATTCCTTAAAGAAGGAGTCTGTGTACTACACTAAAAGAAAGAATATTGCTTCTATGTAGACCATTCAGGACTAATTAAAGACTCCATGAGTAAACTTAGAGAAAGGTTAGACAAAAGACAGAGAGACTGAGAAACATATCAGGGATGGTTCGAGAGTTGGTTTAGTAGATCTCCTTGGATGACTACTCTGATATCTTCCCTTATGGGACCCTTCTTAGTTTCGCTTCTGCTTCTGATTATAGGTCCATGTGTGTTAAATAATCTAGTTACCTTCATTAGAGAAAGAGTGAGTACTGTTCAGATTTTGATGTTACGCCAACAGTATCATGCTTTAGGAGGACAAGAAAACCAATATTATAAAGGTAATAAAATTTAGTTTCTGATTAGAACTAGCCAGAAGTGGGGAATGAAAGAATAAAAATACAGCCAAAAAGTCAGAAGTTTAAAAATGCAACCTCACCCCTAAGAAGCCCCAAATACCTCAAATTCCAGACCCTGCCCTCTACCTGTAAGTAAGTAAAAGGTCACATTTTTGAGCCTGCTCTCCCAGGAACTAGATAAAAGGACTTAAGTTAAGGTCCTTAGATATGCGATTCCATACCTAGTAAAGATAACAGAAAGCTTCTTCCAGGAACTAGCTGACCATAAAGTTAAATTAGAATCTTAAGAGAACAATCTTGAGAAACCGAAGGCTCCTCCTTGTGACTTTTCACTGGTATTCTCCACACTTTCCAATGATGCCATCCCTGCCCCCTTGGGTTGTGGTTTCTCCCTTTAAATACCCTTTCTCTCAGCCTCTTGAGGTCGAACTCCTGTGCCCCTGCGTGGGATATGAGTCTCGACCACAGTGCACTGGTTCCTATTGATTAACCTCATGTTATTACAGAAAAAAAAATGCAATAGCTGAGAAAACTTGAAAAATGTACAACATATTTAGCCATCATAGAAATTAAAATTCAAACTACCATGAGTTTTCATCTCATTGCAATAAGAACGGCAAAGAATAATTCCAAAGAAAAAAATGAGGAAAGAAGGAAGTATAAAAGAAGGAAGGAAGGATATTGGAAAGGAGAAGACATATTTGTTAGATAGAGGAGTGCAAACTGGTAGAGCTACACTGGAAACAAGTATAGAGTTTCTCAAAAGGCTGAATTATGATGTTCCATATGATCCAACCACATTACTCTTAGACTGCTTCATTCATATCAGCCTTAAACTAGAAACAGTCTAGAACTATAAAGAGGTGTTTATAGCCAATGAGTCCACATATAAAAATAAACAATATCATATAAAGAGTTCCTATTAGGCAGAATTTTGATTAACACCCAAAGAGATTTTCTTTTACATTTTCCATTATATGCATATATAATGCACATATATGGGTTATATGCATTTTTAACAAAAGAGACATCCATTTCTAGCTCATATTTCATAAATATGACAATCTCCTTGATTAATCAATTTCCTTTGAGCAGTTCACCACCAGATTTGTTACAGTTATGATCAAGTTAGAGGAATTTGGTTGTATTATACTATAGGATTAATTAAATTCCACAATATGCATTACCTTGGGTTCGTTCAAAAATGAGAAATCATCGCAATTTCACAATCTCTTTGTAGACAAGAATTATGTGTTCTCCAATTACTTGATCAGGGTATTTACAAATTGCAAATGAATTTGTATAAAAAATTATAAATAAAAGATGAGTTTTAACAATCTATTTTTCTTGTCTAATATGTTAAAAATCATGCTTCCTCTAAGCAGGAAGATAGCTTTTCTTGTACAATCCTGTAAACCATTATCAATATGTCTGTTTTCTGAATCAGCAAAAAGAAATGACCCTCTTCTTTATCCCTACTATGGTCAGGCACAGGGATTTTATTTTGTGCCGCAGAACCTTGCTATTGCTCACAGTAAGAATAGTTAAAACATCTATCAATTAAAGGCAATTACTACCCACAGGATTGTTAGATCGCTTTTGGTCTAAGCTAAGACATTTATAGTACAATAAATGTATTATGGGAAATACTTGAAAGATCTAGATTTCAGGGCAAAGAGCTCTCTTGATATTGGCTATCTGTCAGAGCTTTCTTCGTTGGGATTGACAAACTGTCACTAGTGGCTCTGTGGCTTAGAACTATAAGACTCTGATCATTTGTCACTAGCAGCAATACATTTATTTATATAGAACACAGGAAGAGGTGATTATTTTATTATCGTATTTGTTTTTCTAAAGCATCTTTAATTTCTATCTTTTAGCATAATGATAAAATAAAGGGATGAATTTTCTTTTTGATTTTCAACCTTAAATAACTAGACACTGACATTGTCAATCATGAATATAACAAGAATTTAAAGCAACTGTTAATTACTTCTCCTAGATCCCCAACTCCTATAGGCAGTCAATTGTAATATATTAGTTAATTATACATTGATTTCAACCAATTAAATATATTCATATTTTCTACAACATTTCTAGTTTCATGACAGAGTATTTTATGTTCTTTGCTTAATCCTAAATTGTTAATAATGAATATAATTTGAGAGAGAGAGAGAAAGAGAAAGAAAGAGAGAACATGAAGAAGGTGAAAGAGGGGAGAGGAGGAGGAGGAAGAGAAGAAAGAGAAGGAGGAAGAGGGGGAGGAGGAGAGGAGTAGGAGGAAACCGAGAAACTGAGTAGGAGCAAAGAGGGAGACGAAGATTCTCACCACTTGACAGCATGAAAAGCAGGTTTTATTTCAGCATTGTGCAGACATGTGTACTTCATGCTTTTCTCATGGCTCTTTTCCTTGTCTGTTCGATTGTCTTGTTATTTGTTCTATGTCAATATGGCTGTTTTGTTTCATCTTCATTTATTTTATTATATTTTTTATTTATTTTCTAATTATAGACAGAAAGAATGTAGATTTCAATAGAAAAGAATCAGTAGAGAATCTAGGAGGAGTCAGAGAGAGCAAAAAACATAATCATAATTGTACAAAAAAATCTATTTTCAATAAAAGAAGAAAAGAGAAATCAGGGAAAGGTCTTATCAGTGTCCCTCTTATTGACCTAACATTGCATAATGCCACCTTTGTTTAAACATGAGCAAGAGAGAACAAGATGCAGATGGCATTCTATGTAGTGGCCTAAAATCTATAGGAAAATAAAGGAAAAAGGAAAAAGAGAGAATGAGAGAGAGAGAGAGAGACAGAGAGAGACAGAGAGACAGAGACAGAGAGAGAGAGAGACAGAGAGAGAGAGAGACGGAGAGGAGAGAGAGAGAGAGAGAGAGAGAGAGAGAGAGAGAGAGAGAGAGAGAGAGAGAGAACTTAAGCGTTGGCTTATAAAGCTTTCTAATATGAAAGTGAAGCAGACATACAAGCCACTACTGGAACTTCATTTACTCATCAATAACACACAGCTAATCTAAAAAGTGACTGCCCTTGTTTTATTCTTTATAGTCAGCCAAACTGGGTATTTGAAGAATAAGATAAAACCAAATAACTCTTCGCTTGTCCAATTACAAAATTAAAGTAGTAAATTTATTCACTCTTCTGAGAAATAGATATTGAATTAAAATATAGTGAGTCAGAGGACTGCCAGAAGACTTTGTTCTATGATCTCTTGCTTACAAATTCATTCTAATAAGAGAAGATTCTCTCTATAAATTTCTAATAAATCTCTTCTCAAAATGCGCTGTTGGTAAGTTTTAATTATTTTTGCTCCTATCAATTCACAATTTGTAAGTTCATGCATAATGATGGTTAACTGATGGCTAAACTAGTGAATTTTAAAAGAATTGTGTCTACACACACACACACACACACAGTCCACAGGCGTGTTCACACACACACAGTGACGGTTGTCATAATACACACACACATGCATGTGTATGCATATGCACACTCATACATGAGCACACACATACAGCATATAATTACACTATTCTCCCTGTCTTCTTTCCTTTCCCATTAAGCCAAATATTCTACGGAACAACTATGTTTACCTAGAGTGTTCACTTCCTCCCATGCAGTTCTCTACTGAAATGCGAATCAGCCTGTTCCTCTTTTGGAAAACTGAGCAGTTGTTTACAGGCTATCAATTACTTTGATTCATGAAATGTAAATGTCAACACCCATATTCATCTCTGCTGACCTAATTGAGTTAGTTAACATTGACACATGTATGGTAAGGACCTCTACTTTTTAATGGATGCTGAAAGCGCAAATTTTCTCCTTTGCTTCTCATACTAGGTGGGTTGTGTCTTCTCAAATGATTGTGTTGAATCTTTTATGTATTCTGAATTTCTTAATTTGGAGTACAATGGAGAACATTCTCTACAATTCTGAAATATGTCAGTTTTCACTTTCTCTTTTACCAACTTCAGCCTCAGATCTAAAATGATCTTTCAGTAATTTATGGGAAGATTTCTTTAAAAATCTTTGGACTTAGTTCTTGCCAAACAATATGCATTATTGTTTTTTAGTTCTTCCTGAAATGGCACGGGGGAGGCATGTACACTGTAGGACAGAACCAGTTTCTCCTTTTATCTAAACCCTGCCTCTATTGTCACAGTCCTCAGTTATTTACTTTCCAGTTTCTTCTGTGCATCTCATAAGGACAAATGCCACTGGCTTTGGAGAACATCTTCATTATATTATTCCACTCAATCTATGTTACATAAATATCACAAAACATAGCAGCATACTCTCCACAGCTCTTATATCTGCAGAGTTCAAGATCACTGTGCTCATACATTCATGTTTTCTCTAAATAGGAGGTAAGCAAACAAAATAGGGGCAAACCATCTTCTCTTGTCCTTTGCCATAAAGAACTTAATCATGTTGGACTCTGTTCTATAATCAACTCAGAATGAACCTCTCTTTGAATAACATCATGTGGAGACAAGCTCTAATATGCAAATTTCTAGAGAAATACAATTATTCCAAACTTAGGAAAAAATCTTTGGGGATAATTTCATCAAAAGGTCCTGAAAACATCTGTAAAAATGCTTGACCAAAAGATTAAACAAAGGCAAAAAAAGAAAGAAAGAGAAAAAGAGACAGAAGTCACACTACAAAGCTCGAGGAAGATAAATGTTTTTATCAGATACATTTTGCAAGGTATGTATGTATGTACAAACACAAAACAATAGATGATGAACTATAGCATGCATCATGCATACATAGATGCTCTTATATACATGCATAAGTGTTATATATGTAAATGTATATAATGTAAAATCATATTAAAAGGAATAACTTCACTTAGGTATATGCTTAAAACAATTTTATCCAGTTTTAGGAAAATGACCTTATTCCCCTTTATTTATTCCTCAGAGGTTCAATGGCTGAAGCTTCTTCTGTGTAAAATTTATTAACATTTATATTATGTGAGCTTTTTTTCCTCCACTATTTGTTTACTTACTGCATGATCACAAAACAACTTCCTTCCCTCCTCCCAGTTCCACTTTTAGTGCCCCATCTGCCAATTTCCCTTCCCTTCTCTTCAGAGAAGAAGAGTGCCTCCACCTTGGGAACCCACCCACCCTATATCACTCAGTCACAGCAAGAATAAGCAATCCTTTCACATTTTGGCCCAACAAGATAGATCAGCTATAAAGAAAGGATTCAAAGCCAGGCAAAAGAGATAGCCTCTGCTCTAATTGCTAGGGGACCTACATGAAGAACAAGTTGCAGATTTGCTATATCGGTGTATGGGGGTTATGTGCAGCTTATGCATGCTCTTAAGTTCCTTCAGTCTCTGTAAGCACCCGGGCGCAGACTGATTTTCTCTGTAGGTTTTCTTGTGATGTACTTGACTGATGTGGCTCTCTCATTCCTTCCCTGAACCCTTCCACAGTACTCCCTGAGCTGGGCCTTGTTTGACTGGGGATCCCTGAAGACTGTTAGAAGACCTTATGCCACCTGCATTCCCTGAGTCACTGCTCCATCTTTACCCCTGTACTTCTTGTAGGCAAGACAAATTTTGAGTAGAAGGTTTTGTGGGTGGGTTGGTGTTCCCTTCATCAAATAGAAGTTCTACCTGGGCAGAGGACATGGCCTTTTCCGGCTCAATATCCCAGGCTACTGAGATTCTTTGGTGGGGTCACCTCCAAAGGAACCCGTAATTCTCTCCCATCAAAGAGTTGTACTCCTACAGATAAATGTTCACCCTCCCAGGCATCCCAGGGATCTGGGGCATCTCAGGCTTCCTACACACTTCATTTCCACCCAGTTGCCCTACCTACTCTGTCTCCCACCAAGTTTTGTTTGTTTGTTTGTTTTTATGAACCAGTGGTCACTGAGTTGTTCAATATTGAGGAATTTGTAGGCTTTCAATTATTTCTGTTCTTGTTGAATTCCGGCATTAATCCATGGTGGTCTGATAAAGTATAAGGAGTTATTTCAATTTTCTTATGTCTGCAGAGGTTTGTTTTGTGCCCAACAATTTGATCAGTTTTGGAGAATGTTCTGAGAGGTGTTGAGAAGATACAATCTTCTGTGTTTGAATGAAGTGTTCTGTAGATAACTATTAGGTCCATTTGATTCATAAGGTCAGCTAATTTCATCATTTCTCTGTTTAGTTCCTGTGTCAATGACATGTTCATTGGTGAGAGTAGGTTACTGAAGTCTCCCACTATTAATGTGTGGAGTTTGATGTGTGAAATGCACTTTATTAATGTTTCTTTTATGAGTATGAGTGCCCTTGCATTTGTGATATAGATGTTCATAATTGAGACATTATCTTAGTGGATTTTTCACTTGATGAGTTTTTCCCCATCTCCTTTGATTAAGTTTGGTTAAAATATGTTCTATTAGGAATTAAAATGGATACTACAGTATGGATCTTGGTTCTATTTTTTTGGAAATTTTTTCCAGCCCTATAATAAAGTAATGTCTATCATTCTTACTGGGGTATGTTTCTTGTATGCATCAAAATGTTAGATCCTATTTTTTTGCTCTGTTCTGTTAGTCTGTGTCTTTTAATTGGGGGATTGAGTACACTGATATTGAGAGATATTAAGGACCAATAAGTTTTTAATTTCTGTTATTTTGATGGTGGTGGTAGGGTAGGGGTGGTTATGGTGTGTGTGTGTGTGTGTGTGTGTGTGTGTGTGTGTGTGTTTTCCTTCTTTTGATTTTGCTGTTGTGGGGTTATTTACTTTGGTGTTGTCTTAGGTGTACCTGGATTGTTTTCCTTAACATCTTCTGCAAGGCTGGATTGACGGACTGATATTGTGTTTAAATTTGGTTTTGTCCTGGGATATTTTGTTTTGTCAATTTATGGTGAATAAGAGTTATACTGGGTATACTGGTCAGGGTTGGCAGTTGTTTTCACTTAGAGATTACAAGACATTTACCCAAGCCCTCTGTCTTTGAAAGTCTCTTATGAGAAGTCCATGTAATTCTGATAGGTCTGCCTTATTGTGTTACTATGTCTTTTTCATTGCAGCTTTTAATATTCTTCGTTGTACTAAACATTTAGGTTTTGGATATTATATGGACAGAAAGAGGTTTTTTTTCTGGTGCTCTGTAAGCTGTTTGTACATGTATAGTCATGTACAAACATGACTATTGTGTCTTCTAAGCCTGACATTCTTTCATCTCTTGTATTCTGTTGATGATGCTTAAGTCTGTAGTTTCTGTTCTCTGTTCTAGGATTTTCATTTCATGGAATACTTCAGTTTGTGTTTTCTTTATTGATTCTATTTCTATTTTCATGTCTTTAACAATTTATTCATTTCTATCACCTTTTAAATTGTATGTTCCTATATTTCCTTAAAAAACATGTTATTTTTCCTTTAAAAAGTCTCTATCATCTTTATAAGCTTGGATTTAATGTAATTTTCTTCTGCTTCAGCTATGGTGTTGAACTGGTGTAGTAAGATAATCTGGTAGCACCATATTGCCCTGCCTCTGGGTGACTGTGTTCTTAGAGCGGCCTTTATTCATCTGCTTGTCCTTGATGTTGGCAGCACTGATAATCTTGGATGGCAGCAGACCTCTGGTGGTCCCTGATGGCAATGGGCCTCTGTGAATGCAGGTAGAGCTGGTAGTCTGCTGTTTGGCTTAGCTGTAGGAGACTTGGCAGGCAGAGAATTTTGCAATTTGCAGAAGATACTCATCTTGTACCCCCTGAGAGCAACAGGCCACTGGACATCCAGGTAAAACAGTGGGTTGGGTAATGGAGTGCATAGGGAACAGGCACTTCTGGGCTTACACAGAGGGGACCCAGAAAGTAGTGAATCAGTGTCAAGGCATCTCACCTTGTAGTTCCAGAGGGCAGCAGGTCTCTGGGAATGCAAGATGAGCTGTGATCCAGGCAACGGTTGGCACTGGGGACAGAGCAGAGCTATTTGGTACACAGCTTACCCAGAGGGTATGAGTTTTTAATATAGATAGATAGTATTTATTTCTTTTTGCATGAACTTTATATGTATAGTTATATAAATCATTTAATTATGTAAGATGCTATAAGAGAGAAAGTTTTGTAACATTGAAAATGTTGAGAAGCATTTTTAAGCTTTGATCTTCATTCCAAAGTAAATTCTACAATATAGATTAATTTGAATTTCACTAAGAATATATGAGATGTTTTAATATCCACCTTGACTCCAGGCATTATTGATTTTTTTAATACTTTTTTCTGCATTGTGCTTCCACCTTAAATATTTTAAACTTAGGCAAAGTTCTCAACATGTAGTTTTATACCATAACCAATTTTTTTCTGTTACATATTTAAAAACTAATTAATGGCTGTCATATCAAATGCTCATTGTCATATCAAATCTGCACGCATTACCAGTTCTCTTGCTAGAGAATCCTGGCAACCTTATTTCTAGTATTTAGACAGATCATGAAAAGAAACAAAGTAGTATAGAGAATGTCTATAATGTGTTTTAACTAAAAATTTGTGAAAATTAAAAGTGTCCAAAGTTTTTTTTTATAATTTTATCTAAATTATAGTAGCAACTTTCAGACATTGACTTATAACCTTGAATTTCAATGCATTCAGGAGTTAATTAATTTGCCTGAGGTCATAAACAACACACACACACACACACACACACACACACACACAAACACACACACAGAGAGAGAGACAGAGAGAGAGAGAGAGAGAGAGAGAGAGACAGAAAGAGATTACTTTAGAGCATCAAAGACTTGATCAATGTCTCTTTCAATGATGCAGAACATTGCAAATTATTTTAGTTGTTGGTCTTGATTTTGTAAGGAACTCAAACTTCTCTGGATAGTGTTCAGGGCCTAGTGAAATGATTTCTCTTAAGTTGTAAATGATAACTAGCTGGTAAGAGACTTGTCCAGAAAGCAATGATGGACACAGGGTACATGTAAGTTGATGGAGACAGAATTGGTTAAAGGTGTATGAGTTTGAAGGAAATCATCTTTTCAAGAGAGACAACAGTGCCTAACTAAATGTTACCATACTTGCAGGGCATATCTTACATAATATTTTATTTTCTTTGATTTTTATATTAAAATATCATAATGTGAAGCCCAGAGCCAATTATATCTAATTACAATGAATATGCAGCAACTTTTATTAACCACCCACATATATAAACTTAATAAACCTGCTATGAGTGCATAGTTCAATAGTTGTCTAATAACATAACATTTCTGATGCAATCAGCCACAATTTGGAACACAAGTTTCCATTGCCTGAAATAACAGATTCATTATGATGGACTATTTACTACTGTACAGTGAAATCGCTGTAGCACTGAGTTTGATCTTATAAATTCTTTTCATTATATTTTAAAAGAGTACATCTGCATGATTAGGGTGGATCATAGAATGAACTGATAAATGAGTGAATTTCTCCACCAACACCAATTTTTCTCATTATTCTCAAGTACTTTTGAGGCCTCTAAGCACTGTGTACTCTTTTGTAATCAGAGTATAATTATCCCTGCAAAAGGTTTAGTTTCCAAGTTTACTAATATTGAATTAAAGGCCTTATCATCATTTCAATACATAAGATACTCCTTGAAAATATTTATGTTTATGAGATGCTTTAAAATATTACAGTTAATAAGACACAACTAAAAGTCATTTTGCAGGTGTAGAAATGTTCTCTCAAGGGAAAGAAAGATTTCAGCTATTTCTTAAGTCTCTGACTTTTCTAACGTGGAAGTGAGTTGTACCCAAAAAGAAAGTCAAACCCATGGAAGTTCTTGGCTACGTCAAGAAAATCTGATGCAAACTCTTTGTTTCCTAGTTTTATTTAGGTCTTATATTAACTCTCTTTTCTCCTTCATTGTCAAGCAAATTAATAAATACATGTTCTGGATGGCAACAATAGAGGCGTTGCTTCTGCTCAGTAATAGACATAATCTCAGAATATGTGATCTGGTTAAAGCAATTGCTATGAACCCAAAAATTTCTAATACTATGTCACTTCCAAACATCCTAAGCTCTATTATGAAAGCTGGTTAATTATACAAAAGCTCAAATTGTAGAAGCAGCAGTATTTGTCGTTAATAGAAACAGAGACTAAAGATGCATGTGCCCTCACTTTCTCTGTACATAGTACTTCTGCAAAAATACAGACACCACACCCACCGTTCTCTCATTTACTTCAGTAGCACATCTAACTCATGAACCCATCTAACAAGAAATAAAGCATTACAGTTGTTCCATGCTTGTGAAATTCACCAGGATTGTTAAACTCTCTGTTGTGCAGAAAGTTAGCTTAATAGAATTGTGGGACAGTTTTGAACATTTAATTACAGTGCCTACAAGTTGGTGACACCTTACCAGGCAGGGACAAAATTGGCAGGCAATATGCAAGATATGACACTGTTTATCAAATTAACCAGGTTATATCTCATTTTGTTATTTTAGTTATTTTTTTATAACATATGCAGAAAACAAAATCAAAATCAGAATCTAGAAAAATAGGAAAATTAAAAGGAAAATGAATCCTTTTGAAGCGGATGAAAAAGTCTGGTTTTATGTGGGAAATTTAAAGCATGATAGATGAAGACATGATTGCTTTTGCTATCTGTCTCTGTCTCTGTCTCTGTCTCTGTCTCTGTCTCTGTCTCTGTCTCTCTCTCTCTCTCTCTCTCTCATTCTCTATCTTCATGCATGCTATTGTCAAGTTCCCAACCAAGGATAAACATGTTTACAAGGCTATATTGAACTTCTCAGAATATTTTCAATTGATGTTTCTGATCAAAGTAGAGTGCAAAAACAAAATTCTTGTAAGATATAAAATTGAAGTGTGTGTGTGTGTGTGTGTGTGTGTATGTGTGTGTAGTGTTTAAATTAACACAATTCAATTAAATGAATCATAAGTAAATGTTTCAATTGTGGCATGAGGAATATATCTGCATCTCAATGCTTGTGGGCTTGTGGGAGCTGAGAAGGAGAGCTTTGTTATATACAAAAATCTTATTTTAGAACAAAAGATAAATTTCAATTTTTAGAATGTATAAATATTGAAAAATGTCATGGACAGGAATCCATGAAAAAGAAAAAACATTAAAAGGTAAGTCTAGAAATTACTACGTTGCTACTCAGTAAACATCAACTTGTAAATAAACTTAAAATGGCCAATCAACAACTGGCCCAACTTGAGACCCACGCCATGCTTAAGCACCAATCCTTGAGATTATTAATGATACTCTGTTAGTTTCCAGACTGGAGTCTAGCATGACAGTCCTCTGAGAGGCTCTATCACCAGCTGACTGAAACAGATGCAGATACCCACAACCCAAGATTGGACATATGTCAAGACATTTATGAAAGAGTTGGGGGAAGTATTGAAGGAACTGAAGGGGAGTGCTACCACACAGTAAGGCCAACAGTATCAACTAAGGTGTACACTTGGGAGTTCTCAGAGACTGTGAAACCAACCAAAGAACATGCATGGACTGGACTGAGGCCCTAGGCACCTTTATTCCAGAAGGCCATTCTGTCTGGCCTCACCATCTCAGAGTTGAAGAGAAAGGGAGAAGCTAGTGAGGGACACTGTGCAGGGGAGACTGGGACAGGGCAGCATTTGGAACATAATTAATTAATTAATTAATTATTAAAGATAATCCTTGGAAATGTTTCCATCACATGGTATATTCATCTCTCATTCCCCTCTGACTACTCTCTCTGGATCAGGCCATCATTGTGACTTCATGTTTTCATTTTTATTTGTTTATATTTATTCTGATATACTGAGTCCAAATACTGCTGCTTATATGAGTTTCCATGAGTGATCCTCTGAGGTAATCCTTAAGTTCTAACAGAAAGAACCTGATTGCTCTACCCTGCAAGCTGGCTCAGCAAATAAGGATGTTTTGCTGAGAAGACTGTCAACCCATGTTTAACTCCTTGGATTCACAAGGTAAAAAGCAAGAACTGACTCCTGTATTTTCTCTTAACTTCCGTACAAGCACTGTGATGTGCGCTTGCCCCACATCCAAATTCACACACATACAATGCATGAAAATGAACATAACATGTTTTCAGGCTTATAGACATTTTTTTCCTGTTATTTTTGTGGTAGAGGTGGAATCATGTTTGTATGGTTATCTATATTTGGGTTTGTTGAAAGAAGATCATATACTTCCTTTTTAAAGGGTGTAGTTTCCCTCCTTGTGTTGGAGTTTTCCATCTATTATCCTTCATAGGACTGGATTTATGGAAAGACATTGTGTAAATATTGTATAAATTTGGATTTTGTCATAGAATATCTTAGTTTTTCCATTTATGGTAATTGAGAGTTTTGCTGGATATAATAGCCGGGGCTAGCATTTGTATTCTCTTAGGGTCTGTATGACATCTACCAGGATCTTCTGGCTTTCATAGTCTTTGGTGAAAATCCTGGTGTAATTCTGACAGGTCTGCATGTATATGTTATTTGACCATTTTTCCCTTACTGCTTTTAACATTCTTTCTTTGTTTTCTGCCTTTGGTGTTCTGACTACTATGTGACTGGAGGAATTTCTTTTCTGGTCCAATATATTTGGAGTTCTGTAGGTTTCTTGTATGTTCATCTCTTATTTTAGGTTAGGGGAGTTTTCTTCTATGATTTTGTTGATGATAGTTATTGGCCCATTAAGTTGGGAATCTTCGCTTTCTTCTATACCTATTATCCTTAGGTTTGATCTACTCATTTTGTTCTGGAATTAGCTGGATATTTTGGCTTCAGAGCTTTTTGTGTTTTGAGTTCTTTTTGACTATTGTGTCAATGTTTTCTATGATATCATCTGCCCCTGAGATTCTCTCTTCTATCTCTTGTATTCTGTTGGTGATTCTTGCATCTATGACTCCTGATCTCTTTCCTAAGTTTTCTATTTCCAGGGATGCCTCTCTTTGTGATTTCTTTATTGGTTCTATCTCCATTCTTAGATCCTGGATGGTATTGTTCATTTCCTTCACATGTTTGTTTGTGTTTTCCTGGAATTCCTTAAGGTATATTTGTGTTTCCTCTTTAAGGGCTTCTACTTGGTTACCTATGGTCTCCTGTATTTCTTCAAGGGAGTTATTTATATCATTCTTAAAGTCCTCTATCTTCATGAAATGTCATTTTTCAATCCAAATCTTGCTTTTCTAGTGTGTTTGGGTATTCAGGACTTGCTGTAGTGGGAGAACTGGGTAGCCTTTGTTTCTGTTGCTTAGGTTCCTGCGATTGTCTCTCACTGTCTGGTTCTCTGATGTTAATTGGTCTTGTTGTCTCTGAATGGAGTTTATCCCTCCTGTGGACCCGTCAGCCTGTAATCTCAGGAGGGAGAGCACTCCTGGGAGACTAGCTCTCTGCAGGCAGAATTTGGGTTAGAGGTCTGTAGGCAGACATTTTATATTGATGGTTACCCATGAAAATAATTTCAATTTGTTTTTTTTGAGATATAGATTGCCATCTAAGAGTCATTCAGTATTTTTGGCCTTTACTCAGTATCATTTTTATGGCCATTGTGATGAAAGGATACACACATTTGTAATGTCCCTTTGAATAAATTCCAAATTAAAATTATTATCAAGATAATCTTCATTTATACATTTTGTTTAAAAGAAAAAGATTCAATGATTTGTTGTGTGTATATTCATTGAATTTTATTAATTACAAGTATTTTGATACTTTATTTTAAATCCAATATTTAAAGAAGCAGCATATGAAATGCATAAAATTCTTATGTAACCTTATCAATTATCTAACATGTTAATGTTTATCATGTGTTTATCGCTCAATTTAGATGGACATTGTCTTTGAAGAAATTTTACATTAAAAATAGAGTAATGTATGGCAATATATATTTACCCACATGATGTCAGATTACTTAGTCATATATATATATATATATATATATATATATATATATATACACACACACACATATCATTCCACTTCCTGGTTACCCCCTATACCAACTCCCCATTCCATGATATTCTTCTTCTTGGTTACCCCTTCACCAGCCCACCAGCCCACATCCCTTCTCTCCTGTCCCCTTTGCCTGTATGAGAGTGGTCTTCTACCCACCCACTCTCTCTCCCCTACCACTCCAACAGCCCCTTACACAGGGGCATCAAGTCTCCCTAGGACCAAAGGCCTCCAGGAAGGAACTTCTTGATAACAAGTATTTGATACAATTAATGGACAATGCTTCCAGAGTCTAAAACTTATGGGTAAAACATGAATTAGTAACCCCTCCATCTACATACACTTTCTGTGCTGCATCTATATATCTTAAAAAACATCTCTGTGCTACTTTACCAAGTTTACTTGAGATCTGCCTGTGCCTAATCAGTAGACGACTGAGTGTTAGGCTTTCATATAGTTTAGCATCTGAACAGAAAGCAGTGTCTGGCCTATAGTTATGCTTAATAATCTTACATTAATTAAACTGTCTGGGTAATAAACTCCCAGGTGTTTCTTCAAGCCATGCAGAAGCCTTCTTAAAATTATTTTCTCTTAACTCATTAGCACAAATTTAAAAATTATAGTTTTTTTTTTACTTTAAAATAACAAAAATTTAACTTCCTGCTAAGCAAAATAAGCTAACCTAAGCATTAGGTTATTCAAGTCAGTGAATTATTTTTAAACAGAAGTTAGCTATTTTTCTGTAGAGGTGAAACAAAATTATAAATCCACACAGAAAATTGCTTTTTATCTTCAAAATTACATTTAATGGCAAATGCTGAAATATTTGAGTGTATGAAATATACTTATTCTCTTGTACCATTTTAGTAAGATAGTGTCAAGTGGATAATTATTAAAACAGAAATTCTATGTGCCATCCTGAGAGAGAAGGTAGAAAAGTTCAAGATCAATTTTCTGAAATTTGTTCATCTAAGGTTTCTCTTGTTGGGGGGGGGGTAATTACTTCCACTCAGTTTTTTCAATATTTTTTTATTCACTAAACATACAGATTAAAGCCATGCTCACTCTTATCCTCCCAGTCCTACCCCTACAAATCCCTTCCCCCATTGGCCCCTCCCCTTCTTCTCAAAGAATGGGGAGCCCCTAATAAGAACCACCCTTTCTGGGACATCTGGTCTACAGTACATCCCGAGGTTCTTATTGCTTCTACCCCACATGGGAAAAAGTTGAAGCTAGCAAAACATCATGTCTTTTATCAAAATGCTAAGTCCATTAACCAAGGCAGAATCTAAATGATCTAATCAAAAGCTAGCAGCTCTTTCTTTGAATGATCTCATATTGCCAATGCTTGAATTTACAAGAACTGTCATTCAAACCAAAGAAAATGCCATGGCCGCACACACCTTCATAGCTATAAATGCAGTGAACAATGTAACAACCTGAAGGGTTTTATTAAATGTCTGAAAATGTCATGACTGCTAGATTTTTTTTTAAAAATCCAAATATTGTGGACTAGGCTACTGGTACTATTAATACACAAAGTATCTTTGAAAGATCTGCATTTGACCTCTTGATTACACTTTCAGAATAACTTATTTATCTTATGTCAAAATTACTATAAATTTCTAAAAGTTCATGAGTTAAGTATTTCTTTGCCCTACAGTTATCTTTTCAATTACAAGAGTTTCACTCTGCAGGAACTACAGTTCATCAGATAATATCTCCCCCATTAACCCACATGTTCACAATGCTCTCAAGTGTTACATATGGAAATAAGCAAGCAAACATAGCATAAAGTCTCAAAACCTATGACTTTAATACATCAGTCTGATTTGTTTTTCTTTAAAGATACAATAAGAGCTCACATGGAACATTTAACTTGAAGTCTACAAGATCTGAATTACATACATAGATGAAACTTCATATTTTTGTACATTTAATTAAAGGAAATGTGCTGCCCTAATTTGCTTTCAAGTTTAGTACATCTCAAGGATTTTTTTAAGTTTAGGAATGTAAACTGAAAGTACTAAAGGTATAGGGTCAAAAACCCAGGAATCAACAGAGAGACCAAGAGACAGAGGCAGGGACAGAATGAGAGAGAGACAGACAGAGACAGGGAGAGAGAGAGAGAGAGAGAGAGAGAGAGAGAGAGAGAGAGAGAGAGAGAGAGACACAGACAGACAGAGACAGAGACAGAGACAGAGACAGAGACAGAGACAGAAAGAACATGAAAACATCATCAAATGCAGCAGCAGAAGAAAATATTGGTGTGGTTTGGGATGTCGGCTCATGCCTATAATGCTAACAGTTGGAAGGCTGAGTAAGAAGGAATTCCATAGGTTCGAGGTCATGGCTACAAGGTAAGAATGATCTCAATATATATAGAGAAAGACAAACACAGTCAGAGGTTGGAATAGAATGGAGAGATAGAAATAAAGATAGAGCTGTGTTAAAAATTAGCTGATTAAGAAAATAAACTGAATTAGAAAATAAAATTTTGTGAATAATGAGGTTATTTCTCAAAAGAAAAAGAATCATTATGGCAGTCTGCATTTTGAATTTTAAATTTTTGAAACATAAAAAAAACCTGAAAATAAAGTCTCACAACTTAGGAGCAAATGAGAATGGAAAGCCATTGTAGGCTAAATCCATAAATACCATGCCTCTGTGTGTGTGTGTGTGTGTGTGTGTGTGTGTGTGTGTGTGTGTATGTGTATGTGATATATATATATATATGTATATATATGTGTGTGTGTGTATATATGTGTGTATTTGTTTGTATATAGTTTTTATACAGTACATACATATATGTTTGAAAATATGATTATAAAATATATGATAAAATATAAAATAACTTAATTGATTGTTTGATTGGTAGAAACATATGGATATATACATGTATTATGATTCATGTCCTCATGTTTTACGGCAACTCCTATGTGTTGAATAAGTTTCAAAAATCATTTTGTTCTAAAAGTCATGTATAAGCTAGAAGAAACAAAGACAAAGCCAGAGAACAGAAAAAAAACTGAGGTGACAAGTCTCATTTATACACTGAGGAAAGCATGGAATGTTAGTTCATAACAAATGAAAAATAGTGAAGTAAGGAATTTAATTCTTAAATTTATTTGTTAATTTTAATCACTCATGGAGGCATGGGCACTATTATTACTCAGGAGACTGAGACAAAGGATTTAAACTTAAGCACAGCCTCTGTGTTGAGATTTAGCTAGCCCCTGTTCTAAACAACTCCGTACTGTCTAAATTGGTGAATATTTTTAGGCTATACTTGCCCTGAGACAATACATCTCTCAAGCAACTTCTGGGCCAGTTTTGAATGTAAACAAGAAATGACACAAACGATCCAGCAGCGGTATACAGTACAGAGTGAAAAGTGCTGTATGCCTGTCAGCAGAAAGGGGCTGCTATACAGACGTATTAGGGTGATGTGAGAATGTAGGGCACATGGAGAAAAATCAGATCATGGAAACCAGGGTCAGGAATGTATTAGGCATGTCAGAATAGGGAAAAGGTGTAACTCTCTCACTTAAACTCTTTCACAATGAATGCTTAACATTTACAAGGCAAGGACCTCATACAAATCTATGATCTAACACCTGTCTTACGAATCGGCAGGCAGTGGTGTTCCAAATTGGCCTGGGGCCCTAGAACAGTTTGTCCTCTTTCTGTTGATAGGGTCTCCAAAATTGCCTGTCATCTACTGTCACCTCTTCAGCAGTATTGTGTTGAACTCATTTCCTGTTTGTCTAATCCACTTCTGCTCATTTTTCTCTGCCCATGCCCTCATTCTCTAATTCAAGTTCCCTGTAATCTTTGGTTGGTGGTTTAGTCCCTGGAAGCTCTGGGTGGGGGGTGTCTGGTTGACTGATGTTATTCTTTCTATGGGGTTAAAAACCCCTTCAGCTCCTTCAGTCCTTTCTCTCCTCCATTGTGAACCCCGTTCTCAGTCCAATGGTTTGCTTCAAGTGTCTGCCTCTGCATTTGTCAGGCTCTTGCAGAGCTTCTCAGGAGACAGCTCTATGAGGCTCCTGTCAGTATGCACTTCTTGGCATCCTCAATAGTATCTGGGTTTGGTTTCTGTATAGGGGATGGATCCCCAGGTGGAACAGGTGGCCTTTCCTTCAGTCTCTGCTCCAAACTTTGTCTCTGTATTTCCTCCTGTGAATATTTTGTTCCCCCTTCTAAGAAGGACTGAAGCATCAACACTTTAGAAACGCATGGCTCCAGCTACATATGTAGCAGAGGGTGGCCTTGTTGGGAATCAGTGGAAGGAATGATGATTGGTCCTATGAAAGCTAGATGCCCCAGTGTAGGTGAATACCAGGGTGGGGAGGCAAGAGGGAGTGGGTGGGTGGGTTGGTGGGTGCAGGAGCACCCTCATACAAGCAGGGGGAGGGTGATAGGGGGTTTCGAGAGGGGAAACTGGGAAAAGGGATGCCATTTGAAATGTAAATTAAAAGAATGTCCAATAAAACAGAGAGAGAGAGAAAACAAACATAAAACTTCATCCAAGTTGTCTGGGAGCCATTATTCTGCTAGCAGCCTTCAGATGAAGATGTAGAATTCTCAAGCTTCTCCTGAACCACACCTACTGGCATGCTGTCATGTTCCTGCCTTGATGGTAATGGACTTAAACCTCTCAACCTGTAAGCCAGCACCAATTAAATGTTTTTCTTTATATATATGAAAAATTACCCAGCTGCTGCTTTGGCTTGATTATCTTAACAATGCAGACTCCACTTACCTTTCTCTGAGTCCACTTCTAAAACCACTTGAGCTCTTTTGTAGCCTCTTATCTTTACTGATTCTATAGCAAAATTCAGAGATATATTTACTGTGTTCAGAGAGATGTGTGACGTGAGCCTTAATAATTGGCTTGTGAGACAGTAGGCTATCACATGATCCACCCTTCCTCTAGGTTACCCATTCCTCATCTCTATGATTTACCCCATACTTCTCTGTCTCTTCCTGCTTAAGCCTCTCTACTTCCAAGTATATCACATATTCACTTAAAGTACGGCCTGGTCATTGTCCTTTTGTCTCAGACAAAATCTGTACAAACAGTAGTTTAAAGAAAAGTTTAACTGACAGGTACAATAGCCTTGTGTAGAAAATGGGAAAAAAATCACACCTGTAGTCCTCATTACAGGTGATATATGTTTCATGGAGTTACAAGGAATTGCAATGCTAATTTTCCATGCATTAGTTTATAAAATTTTCAGTACCATTCACATGTTTTTCAAGTTGTCGAAACTTTTTAATGTCATCGAATAATATTAATTGAATACTACTCCAAATAATAATAAACAATCTAAATGTTTTTTCTAGAAAATTATAAATGTTAATTTTATATTCAAAATATTCTATCAGAGGACATGTTAATCTGTGCATCTGTGTAAATTTGAAACTGAGTATTGTATCAATCACACCAAAAGGAAAACTCAAAGATCCATTGTATTTAAACAAAAAAATCTAGTGTTGTGTGTATCTACCTTAAATTTACTCTTTAAGAATTTCATACAGCATATTTTTATTATAAACTTTACTGTACCCCAAATCCTTCAAGATATTCCCCTCCTTATATACCAAAAATGAGTGTTCTTGTCTTAGAATACAGCAAAAACAATTTTAATAGTAGAAAAAACCACGGAGTCAGGATTGTGTTGGGTATCCGTTCCTGAGCACGGGTCCTCTCCTGGAGTATGGTTGATATCTACAGTGACATTCTATTGGAGAAATTTTATTTTCTCCTTCCAGCATCTATTATCTGTCACTAATGTATTGCCTGAACATGGAGCTCTGCACTCATGTACCCTCCTTTATGCTGGGACTTTTAACTGACTTGTACTTGTACAGGTCTTGTGTCAATTTTTACAGTCTCTACTTGTTAATATATGCAGCAGCATATGTGAATATGTGTCAGTTAACTTCTGTTTATTTAAAAATAATCCATGACTTCTGGTTCTTACATTTTTCTTGCCCTTCATTTTCATAGGTTCCTGAACCTTGGAGGTAGGAGGGGGTGACAAAGACATTACATTTGAGGCTGAGTACTCCAAAGTCTGTCCTGTCTGCATATTTTGTAGATGTTGGTGTGTTTAATTATCATGTGCTCTAAGAAGGTTCTCTGCTACATGATGAGTCTATGGTTACAAAAATATGTCCTCACAAGGCATTCCTTAAGCAGAATAATATAGGTTTTCCCCTGGGCCAATGATTCATCTAGTCTCAGATTCTTTTCCTCACTCTCAATATTATCTATGGGCTTTATATCGTAGCTTGACCTTAAACCTAATCAAAAAGGGGTCTGTTGTTCCAGGAATATTTGTACCACTCTTGCTCCTGTGGACATATTTTGCAGGTAAGTTATAGCTCAAAGGGTTCATAGCTGGGTGAAATTAATGATAAAATTTCTTATGAAGTAGTATGTATGTTACCTCTAGCACTATGAAATGCTAACCAGTAAAGGTGAAGCTTCCAGTTGAGTACCCATACAATTTCTCCACCTCGTAGGCCTTTAATAGAGGAAAAGTCATTAGTTTCAAACAAAAGAAATGCACTTTTATTTATGAATCAAGAGGTCTGATTTTGGAGAAGAAGAATAACAGAATTTCAGAGTAAAAATAGGACACAATTTGATTTTCCCCAAATTGATAAAGCAAAGCTGATCAGAGAGATTGCCACGGGATAATAAGGCTTAAGGAAAACAAACCATCAAATTTGTTTGTGTGTGTGTGTGTGTGTGTGTGTGTGTGTGTGTGTGTGTGTGTGCGTGCACACACACACACACACACTGTTTATTTTCATTATTATAAAGAAGATGTTGTAATTTTTTAAAGTGAGGTGTAACTTTGTGGCTTGCTTTGTGCACAGTTTTCATGAACAAATATTGTCACATATAGAAAAATGACACAGAAGAGGTGAGGCATTTTGTATTGTGCTGGGCTTTGTTTGGACAACATTAGACAAAGTCAGAAAATAAAGCAATTTCTTTAAATTGTAAACTTTTGAAATGGAACTGCTTTTTGACAGACTGTCTCAGAAATAAAAACAATTGCGTTGAGCGGGCAAATGTACTCTGGAGAAATCAGGTTCTTTCCCATATCCTCAACAGTCGGTTTCTTTGTTCTTTACTTTCGTAGCGAACTAGATTGGAACTAGCAATCCTTCATGTTCTCTGTGTTAAAGAGGCAAGAGCCGTCTTACTGTCAGGGAGTCAGCAAAAAGCTGTACAGATTGGATTCTACTGAGAAACTCCCTCCTCAATCTTAATCAGAGATAAGGTTTCCACAAGCCTGGGCTGACATCAATATTTACCGTAACATCTGGACAACTGTCTCAGTTAACCACCTTGTAAGTATAGCTTTTGAACCAATGCAGAGTACTTAAAATCAGACTAGAAGGAAAAGATGTCTAGACTCTCACTGTGGGAATCACAAAACACATAAATTATATTTCACACAGCACAGCTGGAAATGTTTGAACAAGTCAAGGGAAGTACATATCCTGTGCTCACAGAAATAAAAGCCTAAACAGATAGGCTATTCTTGGATGGGATGTATGTAGGCCTGTGGATATAACCAGATATGGGTCTGTGAATTCTTGAGGCAGTTATTGTGAGTTTAGTTTCTGATCTAATGTCTCTGGATTATTTAAAGTACCCCAAACTGTGCTGATACTGATAAAAAGTAAAAATAACATTTTTTAAAAAAAACTCTAATTGTCCCCATCTTTGGTCCAAACAAGGTTTCACGAACCAATGTGTATTTTTTATTAGGATTTTAAGTTAGGGATGACAGTTTAATTGCCAGTTTATGCTAATACTAAATAAAGTATGATTTAGGATGTTCCTCTCTCTGTGACCTTCAATGGAATGATAAACGAAAACAAAAACTTCCTTTCTTTTTTATTTTTTTAATTATTATTCTTTAATCATTTTTTACAATCCAGTCATTATACCTCTCCTGGCCTGCCCTCTAACAGTTCCTCATCCCATTCCTCCCACGCATCCTGAATCTCCAAGAGGATGTCTCCAGTCCCACCCACACCCCACCCGACCTCCCCACTCCCTGGGGCCTCAAGTCTCTCAAGGGTTAGGTGCAATGCATCTTCTCATGTTGAAGCCAGACTAGGCAGTCCTCTGCTGTATATGTGTTGGGGGCCTCATATCAGCTGGTGAATTCTTCCTGGTTGGAGGCTCAGTGCCTAAAAAATCTCAGGGGTTCAGGTTAGTTAGGACTGCTGTTCTTCCTCTGCAGCAACCCTGCAGGTGAACTTTCAAACAGAAAGAAAAGTTTTGTTCTCATTTTCTTTTAAAAATCGAAAATTACATTTTAAATACTACCTTTTGTATAATAATAACATTGAAATAGACTTCTATTATCTATAATAAGTATCCACAATGGTTTACTTTCTACAATAGGTTACAGTATATACTTTTTTAAAAAAGTATTTATGATGGACTATAAAGACATTAGTAAATATTTCAGTATGATTACCTCATAAAAATTACTCTGTGAAAGTTCTCACTATTTAATATGTTAGTTTTAAAAGTTTTGATTAATTAAATGATTTCCTTCTCATAAATATCTCATGAATATTATATTTCATTAATCTGCTTTATTATATTTATTGACATGATTAAATTGCCATTTTGTAATATTACATTCATGTTAGAATTTTAATATTCAGCTATTGGCCTTACATTTCCACAGACTTTCATCTAGGTGTCACCAAATTCTAGAGAAGGAAAAAAATGGTTAACGAAGTGAATGAGAGGAATACAGATGTGCCAAAAAGGCATTTTTTTTCCACTTAAACATGAGAATCTTATAATCACTAGAGTGGACAGAAAAGAAATTTGCTGTATCAAAGTCTAAAATATGCAGAAGCATGTTTTGCTCTTCATAGAGAAAATGAAACAAGGGCTACTTACTGAATTCCAATTTCCCCTCACTTAGCTGCATGTGGTAGATGTCCCTCTATAATTTAGAGGAAAATCTGTTTACTGAAGGGCAAACTTCTGTGCAGAAGATTCAGATCACTTTTATTTGGAACAAAAAGAGCAGTATCTCACTGGAAACTTACCTTCTCCATAATACAAAGCACACTTTTTTTTTTTCAAATAAAGATAGAAAGTACTATCAGGATTCCAGATTATTTTCCCTTACTTTATATTTAGGTTGTTTTAATGCAAAACAAAATGAAAACTCACTTTTAAAATATGGGTAACATAGATGTATTTACACACATCTGTAATTTCCCCCATTCTGGGGGCTCTTTCTCAAATAATTCTCTACTACATAGACACAGCTCATTCTTTTTCCAATGATGATTACCTCCTATCAAGAATTTTATGTCTATTTAAAGAGATTAAATAACTTACCAAAGAACAAAAAGAAAAAAATTAGTACCAGAACCACTACATAGTAGTTTTAAATAATATATATCAATGGAGAGTAATTATGGAAAGTTAATTTTTAATACTTTAATCTCACATGTACTATTGACTGGGAAGATATAATCAATTAGCCTTGAACTAAAGAGGAAGAGCAATTCATAAGTTTAACTTTGTATTTATTGTGTATACAATCATATTCTGGATAAAGTATTTTTAAAAAATTCCTGAAATTTCTTGGGCTATAATCTTACAAAATGTGATGTATTCTAACTATTATTACATACATGTGTCTGTTAGTTTAAATCTAGCTCGGTCTTAGCAAAATGGTTTACAACTTAAGTAAGTAGTGATTGCCTGATCTTTTCATCATGAGGTACCTATATACATACATAATGTGAATATTATCTTTTCCTTCATTTTTGTTATTTTCTGGTGTCAGATTCTCTTTTGTCAAGCATACCTCTCCCTTGTCATATTCAGAGGTAACTGCTAGACCTCCATAAAATCAAGCACTCTGTGAGTTGGCCAAGTTCACAGTCTGTCTTCCTAGTGTCTTTTCATATACACTATATATGCACATGAAGATGACCACTTGCTCTTTCTTCTGGTGATGTTCAGATTTTATTAAACTTGAAGAATATATTCTTCCTCCATGATTAATTTGCCTAAACTTATATATCTTTATATATTGTGTGTGGTACATGTACATGACTTTGTGATGGCTTAGGAGGTACCCATGTGGATATATGTGGAAGCCAGCGGAAGGGAGGACATCCTTCTCTATTGCAGTACACCATTTTTCCTTGAGACAGGGTCTTACAGTTAATTGGATTCTAATTCAGCCATGAGACCTTGCCAGAGAACTCTGAGGATCTATATATCCCTGGTTCCCAACACTTAAATCACAAAAATAATTCAGTCATTATCTCTGATGGATAGTCCCAGTTGTCAACTTGATTATATCTGGAATGAACTATAATCCAGAAATGAGGGTTCAGATGTGATTCAGAGCTTGAGGCAGGAAAACACAAGCTTTTGATCCTGATCTTGGCCATGAAAAGTTTAGGCCAATGTAAGGTGGTACATAGCTTTAATCCCAAGAGACAGAGGCAAGCAAATCTATGAATTCAAGGTCAGCCTGGGAGAGAGCAAGTTCTAAATAAAGAATAGCTTAGACCCAGACATATCGATATATACCTTTCATCTGGGTCATACCTTCTGTTGGAGGCCTACAAAAGGGCAATGGAGGTAGGAAGGGGTCTTCTTTGCCTTCTTGCACTTACTTGCCAGGACATCTGTTGGCGCCTACTTTGTCAGGATTCCAGCTCACACAGAAGACCAGCTGAAGCACCTAGCCTCATGTGACTGGTCAACTTCTTATTCACGGCTGCCCACGGTTGAACTGCAAACCATCAGACATTCCAACAATTGCCCTTAATATATAAGGACAGTTCATAATTTCTTTGAATCTAGTGGACCCTGACTAATATATTATTAAGTCACAATTATAATGAAATCATACAGGAATGCATGACTTTTTTTTTTTATTTAGCACTGAGATTTCAAGCTCTCAACCTTATGCTTGCAAGTGCTCTTGTCTGCAGAGCCATCTCCTCAGCTACTCTTTATATAATTTTTTAGTACACTTTTTCTAGAGTAGCCAAGTGGCAAAAATTCCTGAAGTCACATCACCATGTATCTTATGTCTGTTGAATTGGTACTTTAACAGGTACTTAAAGCCTTTATGACCACACTCATCTAAAACACATATATTAGACACAATGTAAAGATCAAGAGAAAGCAGGAGGAAATACGTCAATGAATTTACACATACAATTATCCAATCAGCTCAGTCATAACCTTTTCTGGGTTAATTTGATTGATAATGTTATGCATGCACACAATCTCCATTTTGATTATTTTCTCTTCCACATCCGGTTTTATCTTATTTACTTCACTACCAATGCACGCCAATCATGCCTCCCCAAAGGTCCTGATTTTTTGGTTTTGTTTTTTCATGTTTTATGAGCTATTTCCTTGAACCAGGATCATTTGTGGAAACATTCAGTTGGAAGCATGCACTGCATCCTGATGGGAGCATCTGTAAATACTTAATTTAGAACGATGGTTTCCCTAAAACCCCCAGCAGCAAGTGGCTGAACACCGAAGGGTAGGGCTTTCTGCGTCTTCACTTCACCCATGACTGACTGTTCATGGTCTGATTCTTTTGCAAATCCAACACATGTTTCTGCAGCTGCTATGCATTCAAGACTGAAGTGGCTACATTTTGCTGGGAAGATGGCATTTCACAGCCTTGTTCCTAACTTGCAGCCATTGCATTCTTTCTCTCTTGTCTTCTACAGTGTTCCCTGAGCATTAGAGAAGATGATGTGAATATCTTTTTTAGTGAGTGATTTGTAAAATTTACTTGTTCTTAGTCCTAATTGTGGCAGTAAACTGTCTCTATTTCTAAGCAAAATTCAATCCAAAATGGATGAAATAATAATACAATGAACATAGAAATGAATACCAACATACTCTCTTTGGGAGTTGGGTTTTGGTATTTTCCTGTGTTATTATAAGGGAAGATTTAGTCCAGACTTTCAACTATAATGTTGTTCTCTCCCTCTTCATTAACAAAGAAAAAAATGAAAAAAATAGATTTTTTAAAAATGTGAAAAATATATATTGTGAGGACACTGTGAGCCAAGTAGAAGCATAGAAGGAAAGCTTAAGGGAATGTGTCTGTTATGAATGTCATTATGTTACGGGGTCTGGGTTTGACTTTGTCTTTGAGATATTAACACAGTAATTGTTATGGTGAACATCTTTACTCAGCATCAAGACTGCAAAAGTCTAAGCTTTCCTCTAGGCTACTAAGGGATAGGATTCAATCACAAGTAGTATAGCATTAGGAATTATAATATAGTAGTTTAAAAATATAGCCAGTATTTCCAGTTTGTAAAATGACCCATAGTTTACAATGTCATATAAACAGATGGCAAAGCAAGAATTCAATATTTTAGATCAAAGGCATGGTCTTTTCATCAATTCATTTCTAAGGAAGATATTTTCAGAACACCAAAAAACTGCTTAGATGACATCCTTCTCCTGGATTTATTCCAATAACTGTAGTCAGCACACATTAGGACACAAATGGCTCTTTGCAACAAAGCCCATTACAGAAAACCTCAATTTATAATGCAAAGTTGTAAAAAACAGTCCAAATGGGCATATCTACAGTACACATACATATCTACAGTGTCACATAAGACTCAGGGATCATTGCAGAAGTGGTGGCCCAAAGATGGTAAGGTCCAGACAAACAGGAAGTATTGACTGTCCTAAAAACTTCACTGATAAACTCTCACACAGAAGCCTGGCTAAGGAATGCTGAACAAGGACAACAGTACACATAATAATGTAAGTGGGAGAAAGCCCAGAGGCCTCATGCCTACACAAAGATCTGAGAAAAGCTGAGAATGGGAGAAATGGACTTCATCAGGGAAGAGCATACCAGTTGGTTAACACTACCAAATGGTCATTCCCCAAAACAAATACAAGTAACATTATGCTCCATGAGAAGGTTTTACTATGTATTTTGAAATGTGTGTGTGTGTGTGTGTGTGTGTGTGTGTGTGTATACATCATGTGAATAGGGAAAAACAGCAGGGAAGAAGTGAATTAAGTACATTTCTTTGACAAACTAACTTTACCTTCAATGTTTGAGATTAAAGGTGTATCCTAAGGACATGTCTGTATTCCAACCAAGGTATAAACATGGCATTCCAGCCAGATCGCATAGACCTGTGATCCCTTGCCAGAGCAGCCATGTTGCTGGACTAAAATTCCTCTACAAACCATTTCGGGGTCAAGAACTCTTTCACAGAGATCACCTTAGACCATCAAAACCACAGATATTTATATCACAATTCATAATAGCAACAACATTACAACAGAATTCAAAATGAATTACTGAGAAAATAATTTTATGTGTGGAGATTACTACAAAAGAGGAAGTTATTAAAGATTCACAGTAGTAACAAGGTTTAGACCATTTCTTTAGAGCAAAAAGAAAAAGACACACCCCCCAAAAAGAGAGGTAAAGAAATAACCAAACTCAGTACTGAAGTCAATGAATTAGATACATATAAATCAATCAAAAGCAATATAAAGAATCAATGATACAAACTGTTGTGTCAGTAAGATTGAAAAATTTTTACTCAATTACCTAAAAGTGGAGAGAAAATATAAATTTACATTATAAAAAATGAAAATTGGGGACATAAAACCAGACCAAACAAATCCACAGAATCATAAGAATATACACTTAAAACCTGTACTCTATCCAATTGTATACTCTAAAAGAATAAATCTAAGTATTTAATTGTCTCCAAGTTAATTAATTAATTGATTAATCATTAAATCAATCCAGGGCCACTTGGTTTTAGCACAGAATTATGTGAAATTTTCAAAGAATCAACATCAATGCATCTCAAACTTTTCCACAAAATAAAAGCAATGAAATGTGGTACAATTCTTTTTACAAAGCCACTATTACCCTGATATCTAACCCAAATAAAGGAAAAAAAAAGAAAGAAAATTACCTATAAATTTCCTCTACGGGCAAACATGCCAAAAGTTCTCAATGAAATACTTGCAAACCAAATCAAAAACCACATCTAAAAAATAAGACAAACAAACAAAACCAAAACCAAAAAAAATTCCACCAAGAGTCAAGCACTCCAACTACAATCCCTTACATCTGCAATGGGGACCTGGCTGGAAGGCACACATGCAATTGTGATACACATCTTGTGGAAGCAACCCACCAATATCTGATTGGATTTAAGTCCCACTATATGAAACGGACACTTCCTATTGGATGGTTAAAAACAAGGGTAAAAAGCCCAAGACCTATGGAAAAAGCAAATACTACTGTTTTGCTAAAGGTGTGTAGCAACAAAATGACTCATAAGGACATTCTTCTACAGTCAAACTCAGTCTTACGTAGCCCTCATCAGAGCCATTTCCTCCAAGAGCAGATGAGAACAAAAATAAGGATCATCAGCTGGACAATACACGGAAAGTTAGAGACACTGGAAGACTCAGTCAAAATGGGTTATCTCCATCAAATCCTCCCCTTTAGGCTAATGGAACTCTGCCATAAGAGACTGAAAGATTGTTAGAGTCAGAAGGGATTGAAGGCCCCATGCAACCAATGCCTAAACAGAGCAGGACCAATGCACATGTGAACTCACAGAGAGTGGCATCATGAACAGGACCTACACATGTCTGTACCATACATTGTAGACACATGTTTACCTTAACGCTGAGGCCATCTACAATTGATCATGAAGTTGATAACAACTGATGAAGGAAAAACTAGTTTTCTCCAAGAGTACAGTGGGTACACAAACCACCATTAAAGGAAATCCTCAGACCAGGCAGTAAATAAACTCAGGAGCATCATTGTGGGTGTCACAATGTTTTGTCAGGGCTTTTTGGTTTCTTTGTTTTCTTTTCTTTAATATTACCGATTCTTGGTGTGTTTTAAGTTTTTGTTTTTGCTTTTTTTGTGGGATTTCTGTGTTTGCAAATGTGTGTACATCCATGTCTGTGTTTCTTGTGGATTTTCTTTGGCTATTTTTCTTTTTCTTTGTTTTGTCCTATTCCAAGATAGATTTTGTCTGACTTTATCATATTTTTGAATGCCTGTTTGTCTTATAAGATTTAAAAAAGGTTAAGAATCCAGAGAGGAGGACAGGTGGGAGGACAGGAAGAGTTCGAAGATGGGAAACCATAATTTGAATATATTGTATGAAAAACATTTCCATAAAAGAAAAATAGAGAAAATTAGAGCACTATAAGACAATTGTTTTCATTTAGGTTAGTTAAATTAATCAAATAATTAGAAGTAGAGTAGTAATTACTCTCTTAGAACATAAGTTCTCAAAGTTTTAAAACTTTGCAAGTAATTATCAGAGCAATTTTAACTCTTGTCAACTCAAAGAATTTAAGAAAAACAAACAAACAAACAAACAAAAAACAGAAGTGAATAAAGTTCAAACAAATTTCCCATATAATGACAACACTGGGAATCAATTGACACAGATTAGTTCAGTGCATTCTTTGAATATTTATGGTAACATAAACATTCATTTTATGCTGAAACTTTAAAATGATTTCTATATATTATGTAATGATATCTAATTTAAAAAAATCACAACATGATCACCTTTTTGTTTATCCTGTACTTGACATTAAGGATATATTCCTGTCTAAATATAGTATATAATTTCTAGAAGAAAGAATGTATTCAACCCTTTAAACCTGAATTTTTATATTATTATCAAAAATTATTTAAGTACCTAGTGCTCTTAAGTCACTTTAAATTAACTCTTACTCAAAGTACAGCTTGGTCAAATTTACAAACAGAATTGTCTAATACATAAAGCTACATGCTATCTCAGTAAGTCATTCCTTTCCTGTTCATTAACTAGCATGCCTCTCTTACTCATCTACTTCCTTGTGCATTCTTCAATTCATTTTTGTATATTGACTCATTTTGTATATTACTCAAACATGTTATGCTACTATGCAGAAAAAGTTGCTGAATTTTCTAATTATAATATTGCTTATATTCATACATACTTATCAAAAGGATAAATGAAATTTTACAATGACGTTACTTCTGTCTAAATTTAATTCTCCATTCTTGCTTAAGAAACAGACTACAAAGTGGAATCTTATGCAGAGTACAGCAGGAGAGGTTACAAAACATTTGACAAATTATTCAAGTGTTCTGACAAGAAGAGTCAAATATCCCCCTAGCATGCACCCTGTCGATATTGTTTCTTTGAAACATTGAATGGAAACAAAATACATAATTTCACATTAAAACAAAATAAGTTGAGACCAAGGAAACCCATTCAATAATCATTTCAACAACAAAAATTTATCCATACTTATGAAGTTCTCATACTTTTTTGTGAATTTACAGATGTGAATCATCCTGTCTCTATTATTGGTCTATGCTTAAATAAATAACACATGCAATACTCAAATAAAAGTCTCAGACTTAAAGAAGGACCTTCTCCATTTCTAATAAGAAACACAATCTGCATAATAACCCCCTGCTGTATTTCATTCACCAAAAAAAGTCAATGAATGGCTTATTTTAGAATTAAAGGCAAAACATTGTGATATTACTTCTGACATAAACCACCACATCTAAACCATGGATTTTACTCACTCAACCATTATTTAATTTAATGAACATAATTGCCTCAAAAAAACACAATTAACTGTGGATAATGGAACAAAATTGATTAAAATTGATTAAAAGAATTTCAGGTTTCTTTTTTAATTAAAGATGTTAAAAGATTTGTGCATGTGGAATAACTCAGTGTTTTCTGTAATTATCAGTTCTTTCATGATTATTTTATATTTAAATTCAAATTGTTTATCCTTTTAACCTCATGTGTTATTTTGAGGTAAGCAACAGAATCAGATAGAGTAGTTTCACATTAGTTGAAACTGTTTCATAATCAATCCTGCTTCAATTATATTGAATGAAAAATAAAAATAAAGTAAAAAAGTTCAGAAGTCTTTAATAATATTACATATCACAGCTAAAATCAATCAACTTCACTTTTAGATATTATTGCTACTAATATATAAATTAAGCTTTATTGTAATGACATTTTCAAAGAATAAAGTGTAACACATATAGGCTCTAATACTCCTGACCTTTCAGAAATTCATTGAACAACCTTGAAATATTTCTCTTCCAGATAAAACTATGTTAAAAAATAATTTGTCTTTTAACTTTGTATTTTACTTTATTTATGTTTATGAGTATGACTTTATCCATATGTGCAACAGGTAGGTCCTGTAAAGCCATCAGATATCCTGGAAGTATGGTGCGAGTCATTGTGATCCACCTGCTTGGGTGAGGAATCCCACCCAGATCCTATTTAACAGCAGCCAGCAGTCTCAACCTCTGAGTTACCTCTCCAGCAACAAAATGTGAATTAATTTTATCATATCTACTATGTTTATATCATCACAGTTTGTTGAATGAGCTAGATAAAGAGTTCTCAATGTTGCAAAGTTGCTTTTTCTTACTACAGGCTTGAAGAACTGTCAAGTGAGTGCCATTTTGTTACTCCTAAGTTGAAAATTCCCTGAAGCCAAAATTGGTGTCAGACTATCTATACTGAGAAATTCATAACAATAGCATTTTATTGGACTCAGACTCTAGAGATTGTCAATTTAAGGAGACCAAGTGTTGCATTGTGAGAGATTTTAAAATATGTCACAATTCTGTTTAGAGTTGTGAAGGAAATGTGGTGGTAGGAGACGTACATGTTAGTCAACAGGTGGAGTAGACCAGTACACATTACATGTATTATGAAATTCTCAATTAATAAGAAGGTAGAAAAAAGTTATCTTGAACCCATCCAATTTTACAGGAACAATTCTTCCGCTGATAGCTAGGAGCTATCCAAAATAACATGTGGTACCCCAGTCCATTCTTCTGGTTTGCTTATCTATGACCTAATACTCTGAACATTTCATCTCTTAGGATTATTGAAATGTGCTTCCTTATTGTAAATTTTGAGAATATTTAAACTATAGTGGTTTCTTAAAAAATAAATCACTCATTCTCTCTGTTTCTTCTTTCCCTTCCTCATCCCATCTTTCTAGAAAGCAAAATTCATAATTTTTATTTTAATCAAAATTCAATTCAGACAATTTTTGTTGAACTGGTACAACACATTCATAACAACGTCTCAGTTCTAATCATTTTTACCTATTTAAAATTCATAAAGATTTAAATATAATTTTACAGATAAAAATATCGTTAAAAACAGATTAAAACATGATAATCAATTGTAGATTCAATTTTTCCTCAAACTTTTCCACTGTTGTTGTGAGAAAGTTCTTCGAAACAGCTTTCAACTCTTTATAAATAGTCCTTGTAGATTTTTATGGCTTATTTATTTCTGTTATGACAATATATTCATAGAAATTCACCAGTCTGGAACCTATTAATACTAAAATTTATGTTATCAATAATTAGGATCAGACAAGAAATGTAAATCAGCCATCTCTTGGACCAACCAATTTTTATAGCTATAATTTATAATCAGATTATTCTTCTAAAACTTTAGGACTATTGTCACAGCCAGAATTTCTCTTGAAGTGTGGCATATCTCTACATTTTTACCTTTACATTACCTTCGAAATATAAATGACAAATAAGACTTTATATTAAGGACAGGAAAAGGTACTATCTTGTTTTTCACACTTTCCTAAATAACAGGAAAGGGAGGAAATGGTTTTACTTCTGCTCACACTTCATTACACCTTCAGTTTTTGCAGTTTGTAAGTGACAGTTTTGATTTCCTTGTTCACTTTACTCCGCCTAAGTAGCAATATTAGTTTTGCATGCCTGTTCCTGTGCAGTAAAGTTCCTGAGATTTTATGATGTGCAGTTTTGTTTTCTGTTGTGTTCTGAACCAAGAACTATTAATCATCTGAAACTTGATTTGCACCATTGCCAAAAGTTACAGAGAGTCTCCTCCACCCTCCACACCTGCAGATTCATTGACATGGCTGCTGTGACAAATATCCAAAGCCATGGATATTTGCCATATTCTTGGAAACTTGGGGACTTATCACAGTTGACTCCATGTACTTATCTCTTCTGTGGTTGAGAGTTTGAAGGATGGGTTTTCAGTCAGCCTCTCAGACATTTCCTGAAAGCCTAGAGATTTGGGGAATAACTATGCAGCTTTGCTCTGACTGAGCATGGTTTATTTGGGTGAGGCCAGTTTAGATGTAGAAATGTTTCTCAAAATAGGTATTGGACCTCAAATAACATTACCTCAGGATTACTTCACGATCACCCTAGTGGTCGTCAGACCAGTCAGGCCAACAGACTCCTGGCCACTTCAAGGTACTTCAAAACACACTACTCTGAAAGCTTCCCCATCTGTTTTTCAGAACATAATTGCCCCTGCCCACTGTGGCTGTTAAGGTCATCATATAATGAAAATATCTTTATAACTTGCACACATGGATCACTTACAAATGATGTCTTTTATTATTACTTGTTTAAATATATTTGCTCTTGTGTATGCTCATAACTGGCTGTTCTTTAATGTAGCGTAACTAGAATTTGTTCAACATTTCAGTGTGCATAATCTTTTGCAACAAGCTGAGGACGTTTTAGTCTTCATTTCTGTGTAGTTTCTGTATGTCTCTTTCCTCTCATTTATTGCTGTTATTAATATACTAGTTCTTTTTATAATGCTCTTCAACTTTTAAGCTCTGTTCAATTATTTTCCTCCTTTTTTCTATTTTTATTCATTGAAAATTAATTTATTTTGAGTTATTTCTCTTTTCAACTAAAACTTTGAACAAATCCTTCTAATAGATTTTTATTTCATTTAGTTGTAAAAATATTGTGAAGGTAAAATACTGAAAAAAATATTTAAAGCAGAAATCATTTTAATTGGTTATACTGGTTATATATATTTGTATGATTTGTTGCAAACACAGACACTGCTTCTTTATGGTAGTTGTTGGCATTTTGTGTTAACTCTTATTGTGGAAATACATAAATAATGCATATAACACTGACTTACTGGGTGATTTTAATCTTCCTTATCACCACAGAGAAGCCTATAGGCTTATTCTTGATAAATTATTCTCTAGAACATTTGAAAAGAAAAATACAAAATAGAAAGTAAAATACAAACTACAAACTACAAAAAAAGAAAAAATATATACATGAAATCAAAGTTACTGAACAACTGATGTCCAACCGAGATGCTCTGCAATATTTGTGTTTTAAAAGTTTCATATTACATACTTGGAAGTAAAAAAAAAATCAATGCATCCTGCCAACATTTTAAGTTCAGTTTTTGCACCAATCTCAATCCCCTGGGCACTTTTTCAGTAGAATTCTACTTTTTATATGTTGACAAGGACATAACTGTGTGGTTTCCTGTCATATTAATTACTATTTATTTAGATTTTAATTGGTTGTATTCATCAGATTGAAGAAGTATGTTTGCTATTCTGTAAAAAACTTCTTTGTCAGGAAAGACAGCACATCTGTTTATTCATTCAAGATAGGAAAACATTGCCAGTGCGAAGTACAGATATCACTAAAGTCCAACTTGGTGAGCCAGAGTTTTATTGATGTCCCTTAGGAATATGGAGGAGGGGTTAGTTATAAGACCAGAAATAACTTAAAGACCACTGTATGACCAAAGCCCATCCCAACATAGGCGACAGCTCACAAAAGTTGTCAACCTGAACATACATAGAGTGTGTTCTTTTCATGTGACTTCGTTCTTATACTTCTTCCAGAAAGTTAAAATGGTCCCTTATATTTGAAGGCTGTTGTTTTGTCCTGAGAGGGTGTTTTGTCTGTCTGTCTGTCTGTTTGTTTTTTACAATGGCTATTCTGAGTCGTCTTTGTTTCTTACTCTGAAAAGGAAGGGTTTAGTGAATCTGGTCAGTTTTAAAGAGGTCCTGAAGCTATTTCGAGTTATTTACCTCCCTGAAAAAAGAGCTTCCCTGTAGGATGAAATATTTCAATATTATAGTAAATGGCTGCACAACCATTGGATAAACTAATTTTATATCTACTCTTTTCTGTGCATTTAAACATAGAAGTTACATTATAATACTGATCACAAATCTTGCTTATTTCTATAGTGTAATTCTTCAGTATTTTCTATTATTTTGGAATTTTTTAAATAATTTTTCTTAGATGCTTTTTTAAGTCATCAATCATCTCTTAATTTCATACATTATTTATAAATTGTATTTTTTTTCTTTTTTTTTTTTTTTTTTGTTCTTTCTTATTTCTGGTTTTCTGGATGTCAACCTCCCTGTTCACCAAATTCTCCTCCCATTTTAAAATAATTATTTGCTTCATTTTTTTTCTAAATAACATTATATCTACTGCTTTTCCTGGACATGCATTCCTGTACCTATGATTTTAATTGTACACTATAAAACTGTTATAGCATTCATACATATGTGTTGATTTTTACTTTGTTAGTAATTTTACTATTAGAAAACCTTCATTTACTGATGTTTCAATGAAACTTTAAAAGCAAAGTCCTACTAGTCTTATGTTCATGCCACTCTTGCCGCAGTAGGTATGTCTTCCCAGCCTGGTCATTACTGGAGCTTCCTGAATTCACAGCTGGGTAACACTGACAAATAAGTTTCTCCTCAACTAACATGTACCTAACTACCTATCGACCTATCACTACCTACTAACTACCTATCACTGAGAAAGCTAGCCAGTGAGAATCAAGCTTCTAGGTCACAATCAGCATAATTTCTTCATATTCTACACACAAGTATGAGATATCTTCCATATCCCTGTGTTATACTCATGTTTGGAAGTCTTTTGCATGTTGCTGACAGACATATTCAAAATTAGTAAGCAGCTTCTAACATTGGACTTTTTATACACTAGAGCATGTTACCTTCTAGAAGACTAATTGATTTTTTTTTTATTAACTTGAGTATTTCTTATTTACATTTCGAGTGTTATTCCCTTTCCCAGTTTCCGGGCAAACATCCCCCTAACCCCTCCCCCTCCCCTTCCTTATGGGTGTTCCCCTCCCCATCCTCCCCCCATTGCTGCCCTCCCCCCAACAATCACGTTCACTGGGGCTAATTGATTTTATAGAGTAACAAAAATGTTTTACACAAGTAAATATATATATATATATACATATATCATAAAAATCATCTGCAGTAGTGGATATCTAGATGAGATTTTCAAGAGACTTAAGCATTATTTTTCCTTCCTTGTAATGCTGAAGAACCCTGATCCCAAATGAAATTTAATTTTTCCAGTTATTTTATGGGAAAAATAGATATTTTATGATGAGAATTAATACCTGCTTTATAATATTAAATCATAACTGACACCAATATCAGGTCAACATCTTATTTCTTAACAGGTAATGGTCCCTACACATAGAAAAGAACAAGCCCTTAAGATTTTGCTAAATGGGCATAGTAGTAAACCAACTCTAAGTAACTTATCATAATACTCATAGAACAATGTATTTGATAGCCTTTATCAGAAAGCACATATTTCAAGCAGATGATGATTAACATATGACCCACACCGTCAGTGGTTTGGAGAAGAAGAGAATGCAGAATGCTCAGTTCTACATATTCTGATACACTACAAACCCTGACTAAACTCATAAACCATGTTTGAATTCTGATTTTACCTCCTACAAACTTTGCAAGTTGTATTTTCAATTTTGTATTAGCATACTTAATGTCATTTTTGGTGAAAAAATTGACTGTGTTATAAGATATGAATATATTTTCTTAAAAGTCTTAGTTGTCACTATCTTTATTTTTGTTATAATTATTATCACATCTATAGTTATATCTGTACTATTAATACAATTAAATATTAATTTAATTATTAAATGCAGACCTCCTAAATATGCTGGTAATTTTTATTGACGTTACAAAATAGTAAATATAGTGTTAGTTTAAGTAACGAAAAAAACGATGCTCAGCATAAGAATAAGAAATATACTGCACTCTTTCCTCTAAAGGTGCAAGAATTATTGAACAAGAAAGGACAGACAGAGTGTTAAGAATAAGAGGTAGAGAATAACTACAAGTAAACACTTTTCTTGTCACAACAGGGAAGTTCCACCTGTGAACTCACCTGCATGCCCTCTGTGAAAGTCAAAGCCAGAGAGTCCTATCATATAGAAGGGAGTTCAGCATGATAGCCCACCCTTAGCTGAGGAGTAATTGACAAATATTAGCCTCTGAGTATGAGGAAGTCAGGTTTGTTTCTTTGCTTTGTCAAAAAAGCACAAAGGGATGCAAAGAATAGTGAATCTAGAGGACCTGGGAAGAGTTGGGAGGAGGTAAATATGAACAAAACCCATCTGATAAAATTCTCATTCTGTGTGTGTGTGTGTGTGTGTGTGTGTGTGTGTGTGTGTTTGTGCATGCGCGTATGTGCATGTGCAAGCGAGTCCACAAGTATGTGTTTGAAAACAAAATAAAAAGAAAAGTGTGTAGATGCATGTGCATAAAGCTTTTCTGAGAGGAGAATAATGTTGCAGAGAGAAAAACATGATAAAAATTTTAATTAGGTGTTTTCTTTATACATTCTTTTAGCATGGATTATTTTTATAAATAAATTTTCAAAGACAGCCCTGAACAGGTTGCTGTGTTCTCCATTACCTAAACACCTCTCCTCTCACTTTCATCAGAATTACTGAACCACAACCATACAGGACAGATTCCCTTCATGCATTCAGTTCCCACTCCCAGTGGAGTCTTCTGAGGCATACCAGCTATGGCCACCCTCTTTCCTGCAAAACCTCCATTGTCTGGTCTACTCTCTACTTGCCTCTCCTAGCCAATCCCCTTTCTCTCCCCAGGTGCACACCCAACTTTTGGGGAAGTTGCACTGTCCCCTTGAGTTTTATTGTACAGCCCAAAAATACCCACCAGAGGCTGCCACACTAACGTCAAGGAGGTTAGCCCCTCATCCAATACATGCTAAAACAGGAACATTCAGGAAGAACCAGTTATCTAAGCATCTGGTAAAAACACAACCAAAATTTCAGGGCATGTGACACCTTCAGAGTACAGCTAGCCTTGGATATCTTAACACAATCCAATCATAAGAAAATAACCTTAAATCTAATCTTGTAAGGACCATAGATGGCTTTAAAGAGGAAATGAATAAATGCCTTAAAGAAATACAGGGAAATGTAATCAAACAGATAGAGGCCTTTGAAGAGAAAACCAATAAATGCCTTAGAGGCACACAGGAAAATACAATAAAACAAGTGAAGGAGACAACTTTTCAGTGTCTGAAAAATGGAAATAGAAGCAATAAAGAAAACACAAACTAAAGGAGTTCTGAAGATGGAAATCCTAAGGGGGAAAAAAAAGAATACCAGATACAAACTTCACTAGCACCATGAAAAGGGATGGAAGAGGGAATCTCACGTATTGAAGATAGCACAGAAGGAATTTGATATATGAGTCAAGAATAAGAAAAGTGTTAAGTTTAAAAAATTCCTGAAATAATACATCGTGGAAATCTGAGATATCATGAAAAGATTTAACCTAAGATTAATAAAAATAGAAATTAAAGAGTCCCAGTTTTAAGGATAAGAAAATATTTTAAAAAATCATAGAAGAAAACTTTCCCAACCTAAAGAGGTTCCTTAAACACACAAGAAACTTACAGAACACAAAATAGACTGGACCAGAAAAGAAAATATTCCCACTGCATACTAATCAAAACACTAAATCTACTAACAAAGAAAGAATATTTAAAGCTGCAAGGGGAAAAGGCCAGGTAACACCCAAAGGCAGACCTATCAGAATTGCATCTGAGTTTTCAACAAAGACTCTAATAGCTACCAGGGCTTGTATAGGTACTAAGCAACTTCTAAAAAACAAAACAAAACAAAATGAAACCAACAAAACAAAACAAAACAAAACAAACAAGAAAAAAAAAACAAAACACAGATACCAACCTAGATTACTATATCAAAAAAAATACTCTCAATCAACATATATGGAGAAAATAAGATATTTTTAGATAAAATCAAATGCAAACAATATCTCTTCATAAATCCAGCTCTACAAAAAGTGCTAGAAGGAAAACTCCAACACATGGAGGATAAATACATACAAGAAAACAAAGAAATTTAGTAACACCATACCTGCAAGAAAAAAACAAAGAAAGCACGTACAGACACACACACACACACACACACACACACACACACAAACAAACAAAAGCACCACCAACATCAAAATAAAAGGAACTAACAATTGCTGGTCATTAATATCTTTCAACATCAATGGAATCAATTACCCAATAACAATACACACAAGAAACACAGCTCAGTGACACAAACAGACAGTACCTCAGAGTAAAAACCTGAAAAAAAAAGTTTTTCAAGCAAATGGACCCAAGAAGGAAGCTGGATTAGCTAGTCTAATATTTAATAAAGTAGTCTTTCATCCAAAAGTATTCAAAGGAAATAAGGAAGGGCACTTCATAATCATCAATGAAAAGAATCTACCAAGATAATATCTCAGCTCTGAATATCTACATCCCCAAAACAAGGGCAACCACATTTGCTCATTATAATCACTCAATGATCTCTGGTTCAGGGATGAAGTAAAGGAAGGAATTAAAAACTTTCTAGAACTCAGTGAATGCACAGGCACAACATATGCAAATTTATAGGACAGAATGAACACAATTTTAAGAGGAAAGTTGATAGCTCTAAGTGCCTCCATAAAAAAATTAGAATGTTAGCAATTTAAAATAACGTCTGAAAAGTCTAGAAATTAAAAGAAGGAAAAAACCACCAAAGAAGATAGTAAATAATAAGAGTCTAGGCTGAATCAATCAATTAGAAGCAAACAAACAAACAAAAGTAAAACAAAGAATCAATGAATTCAAGACCTTGTTCTTTGAAAAATCAACAAAATAGCCAACCCTTCACCAAACAAAATAAAAGACATGCAGAGAATCCAAACTAACAAAACTAGAAATGAAAAGGGAAACATAAAAACAGACAACAAGGATATTAAAAGAATGTTTAGGCATTACTTCAAAACGCTACATTCTACAAATTGGAATGCCAAAGAAAAATGAATGTGTTCTAGATAGATAGAACATATCAAAGTTAAATCAAGATTAGGTACACTACTTAAACAGCCCAATAGTAAATAAGGAAATAGAAACAGTCATTAAAAGTCTCAAAACAAAGAAACCAAAAACTCCAAGAGCCAGATACTTTTAATGATGAATTCCACTAGATCTTTAAAAAAGAGCTCATAGCAATACTCCTTCACTTTTCCACATATTGGAAACAGAAGGATCATTTCGAATGTTATTCCCTTTCCCTGTTTCCGGGAAAACATCCCCCTAACCCTTCTCCCTCCCTTTCTTTATGGGTACTCCCCTCCCCATCTTCCCCCAATTTCTGCCCTCCGCCCAACAATCAAGTTCATTGGGGGTTCAGTCTTAGCAGAACCAAGGGCTTCCCCTTCCACTGGCGCTCTTACTAGGATATTCATTGCTACCTAGGAGGTTAGAGTCCAGGGTCAGTCCATGTATAGTCTTTGGGTAGTGGCTTAGTCCCTGGAAGCTCTGGTTGGTTGGCATTGTTGTGCATATGGGGTCTCAAGCCCCTTCAAGCTCTTCCAGTTCTTTCTCTGATTAATTCAACGGGGGTCCCGTTCTTAGTTCAGTGGTTTGCTGCTGGCATTCGCCTATGTATTTGCTGTATTCTGGTTGTGTCTCTCAGGAGAGATCTACATCCGGTTCCTGTTGGCCTGCATTTCTTTGCTTCATCCATCTTGTCTAGTTTGGATGGCTGTATATATATGGGCCACATGTGGGGCAGGCTCTGAATGGGTGTTCCTTCTGCATCTGTTTTAATCTTTGCCTCCCTATTCCCTGCCAAGGGTATTCTTGTTCCCCTTTTAAAGGAGTGAAGCATTCACATTTTGATCATCCGTCTTGAGTTTCATGTGTTCTATGCATTTAGGGTAATTCAAGCATTTGGGCTAATAGCCACTTATCAATGAATGCATACCATGTGTGTTTTTCTGTGATTGGTTTACCTCACTCAGGATGATATTTTCCAGTTCCCTCCATTTGCCTATGAATTTCATAAAGTCATTGTTTTTGATAGCTGAATAATATTCCACTGTGTACATGTACCACATTTTCTGTATCCATTCTTCTGTTGAAGGGCATCTGGGTTCTTTACAGCTTCTGGCTATTATAAATAAAGCTGCTATGAACATAGTGGAGCAAGTGTCTTTTTTTATATGTTGGGGCATCTTTTGGGTATATGCCCAAGAGAGGTATAGCTGGATCCTCAGGCAGTTCAATGTCCAATTTTTGAGGAACCTCCAGACTGATTTCCAGAATGGTTGTACCAGTCTGCAATCCCACCAACAATGGAGGAATGTCCCTCTTTCTCCACATCCTCGCCAGCATTTGCTGTCACTTGAATTTTTGATTTTAACCATTCTCACTGGTGTGAGGTGAAATCTCAGGGTTGTTTTGATTTGCATTTCCCTTATGACTAAATATGTTGAACATTTCTTTAGGTGTTTCTCAACCATTCGGCATTCCTCAGCTGTGAATTCTTTGCTTAGCTCTGAACCCCATTTTTAATAGGGTAATTTGTCTCCCTGCGGTCTAACTTCTTGAGTTCTTTGTATATTTTGGATATAAGGCCTCTATCTGTTGTAGGATTGGTAAAGATCTTTTCCCAATCTGTTCGTTGCTGTTTTGTCCTAATCACAGTGTCCTTTGCCTTACAGAAGCTTTGCAGTTTTATGAGATCCCATTTGTCAATTCTTGATCTTAGAGCATAAGCCATTGGTGTTTTGTTCAGGAAATTTTTCTAGTGCCCATGTGGTCGAGATGCTTCCCAACTTTTTCTTCTATTACTTTGAGTGTATCTGGTTTGATGTGGCATTCCTTGATCCACTTGGACTTGCTTTGTACAGGGTGATAGCATGGCCCTGTCTCTGCATTCTTCATCCATGTTGACCTAAGTTGAACCAGCAACATTTGCTGAAAATGGGTTATCTTTTTTTCCATTGGATGGTTTTGCTCCTTTGTCAAAATTCTTTGTTCCCTTTAGGGGTGTGAAGGGTTCATTTTTTGGGTCTTCAATTCTGTTCCATTGGTCTATCTATCTGTCTCTGCTAATACCAATACCATGAGTTTTATCACTATTGCTCTGTGATTACTGCTTGAGTTCAGGATGATATTCCCCTGAAGTCCTTTTATTGTTAAAGGATAGTTTTAGCTATCCTGGGTTTTGTTATTCCATTGATGAATTTGCAAATTTTTCTGTATCCATTCCTCTTTGAAGAATTGGTTGGTATTTTGATGGGGTTATTTGAATCTGTAGATGTCTTTTGAGTTCTTTTGGCCATTTTACTATATAATCCTGTTCAATCCATGAGGATTGGGGAGATCTTTCCCAACCTTTTGAGGTCTTCTTCAATTTCTTTCTTCAGTGTCTTGAAGTTCTTTTGTGAGATCCCTTTTACTTGCTTGGTTAAAATCACACCGGTACTTTATATTATTTTTTTGGGTCTATTATGAAGGATGTTCCCTAATTTCTTTCTCGCTTGTTTCTCTTTGGTTTGATGGAGGCTACTGATTTATTTGAGTTAATTTTATACCCAGCCACTTTGCTGAAGTTGTTTATCAGCTTTAGTAGTTCTCTGGTGGAACTTTTGGGATCACTTAAATATACTATCATATCATCTGCAAATAGTGATATTTTGACTTCTTCTTTTCTGATCTGTATCCCCTTGACCTCCTTTTGTTGTCTGATAGCTCTGGCTAGAACTTCAAGAACTATATTGAATAAGTAGGGAGAGAGTGGGCAGCCTTGTCTAGTCCCTGATTTTAGTGGGATTGCTTCAAGTTTCTCTCCATTTATTTAATGTAAGGAGCTGGTTTGCTGTATACGGCTTTTACTATGTTTAGGTATGGGCCTTGAATTCCTATTCTTTGAGGACTTTTATCATGAAGGGGTGTTGAATTTTGTCAAATCTTTTCTCAGCATCTAATTTAAATGATCATGTGGTGTTTTTGTTCTTTCTTGTTTGTTTATATAATGGATCACGTTGATGGTTTTCCGTATATTAAACCATCCCTGCATGCCTGGGATGAAGCCTACTTGATCATGGTGGATGATTGTTTTGATGTGCTCTTGGATTCGGTTTGCCAGAATTTTGTTGAGTATTTTTGCATCGATGTTCATAAGGGAAATTGGTCTAGTTCTCTTTCTTTGTTGGGTTTTTGTGGTTTAGGTATAATGTTAGTGATTGTTTTGGCTTCATATGGCTTTTTTACTATGTTTAGGTATTGAACTATCCTTTCCAGGACTTAAGTATGAAGGGGCAGCCTTGTCTAGTCCCTGATTTTAATGGGATTTCTTCATGTTCTCTCGATTTAGTTTAATTTTATATAATGGTTTGCTGTATATAGCTTTAAACTATATTTAGGATGGAAGCCCTAATGATGGATGATTGTTTTGATGTGTTCTTGGATTCGGTTTGCCAGAATTTTATTGAGTATTTTTGCATCGATATTCATAAGGGAAATTGGTCTGAAGTTCTCTTTCTTTGTTGGGTCTTTGTGTGGTTTAGGTATAAGAGTAATTGTGGCTTCATAGTAGGAATTCGGTAGTGCTCCAATCTGTTTCAATTTTGTGGAATAGTTTGGATAGTATTGGTATGAGGTCTTCTATGAAGGTCTGATAGAATTCTGCACTAAACCCATCTGGACCTGGGCTCTTTTTGGTTGGGAGACCTTAATGACTGCTTCTATTTTGTTAGGAGTTATGGGGTCTAGGATGTTATCCATTTCCTGCAGATTTTCATGTTTTGTTGAATATAGGCTTTTGTTGTAAGATCTGATGAAATTTTAAATTTCCTCCAATTCTGTAGTTATGTCTCCCTTTTCATTTCTGATTTTATTAATTTGGACACACTCTCTGTGTTCTCTCATTAGTCTGGCTAAGGGTTTATCTATCTTGTTGATTTTCTCAAAGAACCAACTTTTGGTTCTCTTGATTCTTTCTCTGGTCCTTTTTGTTTCTACTTTGTTGATTTCAGGTCTGAGTTTGATAATTTCCTTCTTTCTACCCCCCTTGGCTTTATTAAGTTCTTTTTCTTCTAGAGCTTTTAAATGAGCTATCAAGCTCCTGACATATGCTCTCTCCTGTTTCTTTTCTGCAGGCACTCAGCTATGAGTTTTTCCTCTTAGCACAGCTTTCATTGTGTCGTAAGTTTGGGTATGCTGTTATCTTCATTTTCATTAAATTCTAAGAAGTCTTTAATTTCTTTATTTCTTCCTTGACCAGGTTATCATTGAGTAGAGCATTGTTCAACTTCCATGTATATGTGGGCATTCTTTCCTTATTGTCATTGAAGACCAGCTTTAGACTGTGGTGGTCTAATAGGACACATAGGATTATTTCTATCTTTCTGTATCTTTTGAGGCCTGTTTTTTGACCAATTAAATGGTCAATTTTACAGAAAGTACCATGAGGTGCTGGGAAGAATGTATATCCTTTTGCTTTAGGATAGAATGTTGCATAAATATCTGTTAAGTCCATTTGGTTCATGACTTCTCTTAGTCTGTCTACATCTCTGTTTAATTTCTGTTTCCATGACCTTTCCATTGATGAGATTGGGGTATTGAAATCTCCTACTATTATTTTGTGAGGTGTAATGTGTGTTTGGAGCTTTAGTAAGGTTTCTTTTACGTATATAGGTGCCCTTGTATTTGGAGCATAGATATTTAGCATTGAGATTTCATCTTGGTGGCTTTTCTTTGATGACTTTTATTTGAATATTGATTTTATTCTATATTAGAATGGCTACTCCAGCTTGCTTCTTCCGAGCATTTGCTTGGAAAGTTGTTTCCCAGGCTTTCACTCTGAGGTAGTGTCTGTCTTTGTCTCTGAGGTGTGTTTTCTGTAGGCAGCAGAATGCAGGGTCCTCATTGCATATCCAGTTTGTTAATCTATGTCTTTTTATTGGGGAGTTGAGACCATTGATGTTGAGAGATATTAAGGAATAGTGATTATTGCTTCCTGTTATATTCATATTTGGATGTGAGGTTATGTTTGCGTGCTTTTCTTCTCTTTGTTTTGTTCCCAAGATGATTAGTTTCTTGCTTTTTCTAGAGTGTAGCTTGCCTCCCTATGTTGGGCTTTACCATTTATTATCCTTTGTAGTGCTGGATTTGTAGAAAGATATTGTGTAAATTTGGTTTTGTCATGGATTATTTTGGTTTCTCCATCTGTGTTAATTGAGAGTTTTGCAGGATACAGTAACCTGGGCTGCCATTTGTGTTCTCTTAGGGTCTGTGTGACATCTGTCCAGGATCTTCTGGCTTTCATAGTCTCTGTCGAGAAATCTGGTGTGATTCTGATAGGTCTGCCTTTATATGTTACTTGACATTTATCCCTTACTGCTTTTAATATTCTTTCTTTGTTTTGTGCATTTGGTGTTTTGACTATTATGTGACAGGAGGAGTTTCTTTTCTGGCCCAATCTATTTGGAGTTCTGTAGGCTTCTTGTATGCTTATGGGCATCTCTTTCTTTAGGTTCGGGAAGTTTTCTTCTATGATTTTGTTGAATATATTTACTGGTCCTTTGAGCTGGGAGTCTTCACTCTCTTCTATACCTATTATCCTTAGGTTTGATCTTCTCTTTGAGTCCTGGATTTCCTGTATGTTTTGGACCAGTAGCTTTTTCCGCTTTACATTATCTTTGACAGTTGTGTAGATGATTTCTATGGAATCTTCTGCTCCTGAGATTCTCTCTTCTATCTCTTGTATTCTGTTGGTGATGCTTGTATCTATGGCTCCTTGTCTCTTCCTTTAGTTTTCTATATTTCTATATCCAAGGTTGTTTCCCTATGTTCTTTCTTCATTGCTTCTGTTTCCATTTTTAATTCCTTCAACTGTTTGATTGTGCTTTCCTGGAATTCTTTCAGGGATTTTTGTGATTCCTCTCTATAGACTTCTACTTGTTTATTTATGTTTTCCTGTGTTTCATGTCTTTCTTGAAGTCCTCCAGCATCATGATCAAATATGATTTTAATTCCGGATCTTGCTTTTCTGGTGTGTTTGGATATACAGTGTTTGCTTTGGTGGGAGAATTGTGCTCTGATGATGCCATGTATTCTTTGTTTCTGTTGCTTGGGTTCCTGTGCTTGCCTCTCGCCATCAGATTATCTCTGGTGTTACTTTGTACTACTATTTCTGACAGTGGCTAGACTGTCCTATAAGCCTGTGTCAGGGAGTGCTATAGAACTATTTTCCTGTTTTCTTTCAGCCAGTTATGGAACAGAATGTTCTGCTTTTGGGCATGTAGTTTTCCTATCTACAGGTCTTCAGCTGTTCCCGTGGGCCTGTGTCATGAGTCCACCAGGCAGGTCACTTGGAGCAGAAAAGTTGGTCTTACCTGTGGTCCCGAAGCTCACATTTGCTCCTGAGGTGTTGCTTATGAGCTCTCTGGGAGGGCAGCAACCAGGAGGACCTGCGCTGCCCTTTCCAGGAGCCCCCGTGCACCAGCGTCCCAGATAGCGTTTGGTGTTTTCCTCTGGAGTCAGAAATGTGGGCAGACTGTAGTCTCTTCTGGCTTCCCAGGCATGTCTGCCTCTCTGAAGGTTTAGTTCTCCCTCCCTCGGGATTTGGGTGCAGAGAACTCTTGATCTGGTTGGTCCTTTCATGTTCTGGCAGTGTCTCGGGGGCAAGGGACCTGCAGCTCCAGTGCCCTTATCTACCGGATCCCAGAGCCTAGTTTTTTTTTTTAGTAGCCAAAAAATTGGTAACAGCTTTGATGTCTCTAAACTGACGAATGGATAAAGAAAACATGGTACATTGACACAATGGGATAGTAGTCATCAATTAAAAGCAACAATATCATGAATTTTGGAGGCAAATGGATGGAATCTGAGAATATCATCATGAGTGAGATAACCCAGCATCAGAAAGACATATATTGTATATACTTACTTATAAGTGGATATTAGCCATAAAGTGCAGGATAACCACACTATAATCTACAGACTTATGGAAAGTAACAGCGAGATCCCAATGGAGGAAGCACAAATCTTCCTCAGAAGAGAAAACTAAAAACATCACAGGAAGAGGATAGAGAGAGGTTACTGAGAAGAAGAGGTAAGAAGTGAAACAGGATGGCAATCAGATGTGGGGAGCAGTAGCTTGGTGGAAAACCTTGGGAGTGAGAATGGAAATTGGTGTAGGAGTTGGGAAATCTAGCTGGAGCCCTGAAATGGGAGAGGATAAGGAGAGTCTATAGAGTAGCCCTAGCTTAGATTCCTACTACTCAGGGATATAATGACTAATATGTACACTTCTTGTAGCCAGACAGGACTTCCAGAGGATGGAGGGAGACATCAATCCACCCACAAAACCTTAAACACAAAATTTGTCTTCCCTACAACATGTGCAGGCACAAAGATGGAGCAGAGACTAAGGGAACACCAAACCAATGACTTCCCCAATTTGAGACCCATCTCACGTAGGAGAACCAACCCCTGATACTATTAATGATACTCTGCTATGCTTGCAGATGGGAACCTAGTCCAGCACTTTCTTAAGAGGCTTCATCCAGCAGCAGACGAAAGCAGACGCAAAGACCGAGGGAATCTTGTGAAAGAGTCGGGGAATAGTGAATAAGTCAGGCTGGTAAAGGAGATCAGAAGAACCACAGAGTCAACCAACTTGAGACAATAGGGATTCCAAGAACGTGGACCATCCAAAACAGAGCATATAGGAACTGGACCTAGACCCCCTACTTACACATTTGTAGCAAATGTGCAGGTTGGTCTTTGTGTGGTTCCCCTACATTTCTGCCCTTGCATTCCCTTCCTTTTTACTAGGACTGCCCAGTTGGTAATCAGTGGGAGAAAATGTGCCTAAACCAGATGGAACTAGATGCCCTAGATTTGGGTAGTACCCAAAGGATGCTCCCTTCTCTGAGGAGAAGAGGTGAGGGTAATGACCAGAGAGATTTGTAAGAGTGGGACTTGGAGCAAAGGAATGAGTGGACTGTAATTGGGATGCAAACTGAGAAAAAAAATTCAGAAACAGCAATAAAGATAGAATCTAAAGTAAGTCTTACAACATGGAGAAAGTGACTTTTTAAACAAGAATCAGTCATTGCTGTATCCAGACTGAATTTCTAGAGAGTATAATTAGATGGCTCCATTCATATTTGTTGTTTAGCTAATAACTTTTGACAGGTGATCATCAAAGTCATGAAGAACCTTAGCAGGAGGATAAACTTGAATTAGTGATATCCTTGCTTCTGTCTCAAGTGTACTGAGAAGACAGACATACATCACCATATCTAGCTTCAGAGCTTTTGATATGTCAAGAAAGCACTGCACCCAATAGGCCAAATTCCAATCATGAGGACAATTACTTTACTAAATTAAAATCAATCAAAATGGGGGAAAGATGGATTGTAGAAGGAGAGAGGAAGAGACATATATTCCGAGACACTCATTAAGAGAAAGAGGGATTGTGAAAGGGTTTGGGAGAGGGATTGGGAAAGGGAGAAGGAGAGAACATGTAGCTCTGAATTTACCTAAACCATAGAAAAAGAACCAGGGTCATTGAAAACATTGATACATGTCTAAGGCGAAACAAACAAACCAAAAACTGAACACTAAAGAGTTGATAAAGTTTCGATAGCCTTACTACTATTTAGTGATACAATCTAGAGGCAAATTTATATTGTAATATTAACACAAGCTCTTTCTTTTATAGCCATAATAATTCTAATAAAATATTGGACAGTAATTCTTCTGAAAAATAGTCTATTTCAGAATATCTGATGCCAAAAAAGACTATACATGCATCACTGCTCCTTCCCTCTTCTTAACAAATAAATGCAAGATTTTCACATAAATCAAATAAAAGGGACTGAAGATTGATAATTCCCTAGCATGTGCGAGGGTCTGGAATTAATTTTCAATATGAAACAAAATGTGTATGATAATATAATATAAAAGTAACCAGATCTGATTCCTTTTTAAAAGGCTATACAAGTAATTCTCACATTCTGAAATAGAAAACTAATATATAATCAATAACCTCCAAGTCCAATATCCAAATGACGAAACCATAGAAATTGCCATATACTAAAATCTAGAGGGGAAAACACTGAAACTCCAGTTAAAGGAAATTTTACACAAAAGCAGACATTGACATTATCTGTCAGTGACTCAAGCAGTTAGCACAGTAATGCTTCAGTGAATGAGTCATTTCATTTGTTGCCTCCTCCAACCAAGTTGATATTTTGTTGAAGATTTTACCTGTGCTTCATTTTGTTTGACATGAATTCTCACTGCACAGCCCAGGGTAGGCTGGAGTAGTCCAGGATGCCTTGAACGCATAATCCTCCTGCCTTAAACTTGATTGCTGTTAATATAGACTTACCACTTAGTGCCATAAAAACACAAAACTTACATATGCCCTTTTTAGTTAACTCATTGGATTCTAGCCCACATATCTATCTCTTTAAGCCTGAATGCAGAGTAGACATGGTTTATTGATTTCCTTATGAGTTTTCTTTTTTTTATCGGACAGTTCTTATATTTACATTTCAAATGTTATCTGCTTTCCTGGTTCCCTCCTTGAACACATGCCTTTCCCCTGCTTCTGTGATGATGCTCATCCTCATGCCCACCAACTCCACCTCAACACCCTGACATTCCACTATACTGGGGAAAAGAGCCTTCATAGGACCAAGGGCTTCTCCTACTATTGATGGCAAACAATGTCATCCTTTGCTACATATGTTGCTGCAGCCACGGTTACCCCCATGTGTACTGTTTGATTGGTGGTCTATTCCCTGGGAGCTATGGGGGGGTTGGTTGGTTGATATTATTATTATTTCTATGGGATTGCAAACCAAAACCCTAGAGGACCTTCAGTCCTTTCTCTAACTCATTCACTGGGGTCCCTATGCTCTGTCTGATGGTTAGCAGCAAGCATATTAATCTGTTTCAGTAAGGCTCTAGCAAAGCCTCTCAGCAGACATTCATATCAGGTTCCTGTCAGCAAGCTCTTCTTGGCATCAGCAATAGAGATTGGGTTTGGTGGTTACATATGGGATCCATCCCCAGATGGTTTGAGTGTCCTTTCCTTCAGTCTCTGCTTCACTCATTGTCCATGTATTTCGTCTCATGAGGATTTTGTTTTCTCTTCTAAGAAGAACTGATGTACCCACATTTTCATCTTCCTTCTTCTTGAGATTCTGTGAATTATATCTTGAGTATTCCAAGCTTTTGGGCTAATTTCTACTTATCAGAGGGTATATACCATGTGTGTTCTTTTGTGACTGGGTTACTTCACTCAGGATGAAATTTTCTAGATCTACCCATTTGCCTAAGGATTTCATGAAGTCATTGTTTTTGATAGCTGAGTAATACTCCATTGTGTAAATGTACCACATTTTCTGTAACCATTCCTCTGCTAAAGGACATCTGGGATCTTTCCAGCTTCTGGCTATTATGAATAAAGCTGCTATGAACATAGTGGAGTATGTATCCTTATTATATGTTGGAGCATCTTTTGGGTATATGCCCAGGAGTGTATAGTTGAGTACCCAGGTAGCACTATATCCAGTTTTCTGAGGAATATCCAGACTGATTTCAATAGTGGTTGTTCCAGCTTGCAGTCCCAAAAGCAATGGAGTATTTCTACTTCTCCATGTCCTGACCAGCATCTGCTGTAATCTGAGTTTTTGTTATTAGACATTCTGAGTGGTGTGAGATAGAACCTCAGAGATTTTTTTCTTGATTTGCTTTTTCCTGACTGAGGATGCTGAACATTTCTTTAAGTGATTCATAGCTAATCGATATTACTCAGTTGAGAATTCTTTGTTTACTCCATTTTTAATAGGATTATTTAGTTCTCTTGAGTATATCTTCTTAAGTTCTTTGTATACATTAGATATTAGGCCTCTATCAGATGTAGGATTGGTAAAGACCTTTTCCCAATCTATTGGTTGCCATTTTGCCCTATTGACTGTGTCCTGTGCCTTACAGAACCTTTGCAATTTTATGAGCTCATATTTGTCGATTCTTCATCTGAGAGAATAAGCCATTAGTGTTGTTTAGGAAAATTTCGCCTGTGCCTATGTGTTCAAGGTTCTTCCACACTTTCTCTTCAATTAGTTTCAGTGCATATGGATTTATGTGGAGGTCTTATCCACTTGGACTTGAACTTTGTACAAGGACATAAGAACGTGTTGATGTGCAAGATGTAGAAGACTACAGCTGACCTCCAGTTTAGACAGTAACATTTGTTGAAAATGCTATCATTTTTCCACTGGGTGGTTTTATATCCTTTGACAAGGATAAATTGACAATAGCTGGGTGGGTTCATCTCTGGGTCTTCAGTTCTATGCCATTGATCTACCTGCCTGTCTCTGTACCAATACCATGCATTTTTTTAACATGGTTGCTCTATAATACAGCTTGAGGTCACAGATGTTGCTTCCCCAGAAATTCTTTTATTATTAACAATAAATTTTGTTATTCTGGATTTTTTAAATTATAAGAAGTCCTTCATTTCTATCTTTATTTCTACCTGGACCAAATTATTATTGGGCTAAGCACTGTTCAGCTGCCATGTGTAGGTGGGTTTTCTATTGGTTTGGAATTTCTTTTCTGGTCGAATCTATTCTGTAGGCTTCTGGTATATTCGTAGTCATTTCTTTCTTTAAGTTAGGGAAGTTTTCTTTCATAAATTTGTTGACTATATTTACTGGTGCTTTAAGGTGGGAATATATGATGTCTTCTATTCCTATTATCCTTAAGTTTGGTCTTCTCAATGTTTCCTGGATTTCCTGGATGTTTTGGGTTAGGAGCTTTTTGCATTTTGCATTTTCTTTTACTATTGGGTCAATGTTTTCTATGGTGTCTTCTGCCCCTAAGATTATTTCTTCAAACTTTTGTATTCTGTTGGAGATGCTTACATCTGTGACTCCTGATCTCTTTCCTAGGTTTTCTATCCCCAGGATTGTCTCTCTTTGTGATTTTTTCATTGGTTCTATTTCCAGTTTTAGATCCTGGATATTTTTCTTCAGTTCCCTCACCTGTCTGGATATGCTTTCCTGTAATTCTCTTAGGGCGCTTTGTGTTTCTACTTTAAGGGCTTCTGCCTGTTTACCTGTGTTTTCCTATACTTATTTATGCAAATTATTTATGTCTTTCTTAAAGTCCTCTGGCATCATCATGAGATGTGATTTTAAATCCAATTCATGCTTTTCTGGTGTAATGGAGTATCTAGAACTTGCTGTGTTGGAAGAACTGTTTTCAGATGATGCAATTAGTCTTGGTTTCTGTTGCATATGTTCTTGCATTTGCCTCTTGCCATCTGGTTATCTCTGATGTTAGTTGGTCTTGCTGTCTCTGACTGGTGTTTGTCCATCCTGTGGGCCTGTGGGCCTGTAATCTTTGGAGTGAGAGCACTCCTGGGAGAACAACTTTCTCTGGGCTGGATTTGGTTCTGGAGGGCTGTGGAACAGCCTTAGCTTTGGACTCAAAGGGAAATCAGAAGGATCCTGTCCCAGGCTGTTCAGTGGTTCCTGTTTCTTGCACACTCCTGTTGGGTCCCTCTTTGGATGGATAGGAAAGCAAAAGTGAGGTCTTACCTGTGTGCTTAGGAGTGAGACTACTCCTTGGAGACCAGCTCTCTTTTGGCAAGTTTTGGGTCTGGAGGGCTGTGAGGCATCCTTAGCTCTGTGAGCAGATGAAACCTGGAAGAGTCCTGCCCCAGCGAGTTTTCCTACACATCTGAGTCTGCAACTCTATAGTTGCTTAATACATTATAAATTCCCGGGAATTTGCATAAGCTAACAATTCTGGCAATGTTAGACAGCATCTATGGTTCTGTAGAAAATGTATCTACATTTTTAAATATCAGGTATGATTCAGAAGTAATAACTTAGGTACAGGATGGAAAGAAGTCTTAACTAGTTTTATTCCTGGATCAGGGAAAATCTAGAGAATAAAGTACTTAGAAATGAAGCATTAAAATATAAAACATATGTAAATGCCAATGGTATTTTAACAGAGGATGGATAATTTCTTAGAAAATCAAATATTATTTAAACCATTTTCTCCACGCCAAAAGATTCCTGCATAATAATGCATGGAGTCTATAACTCAGTACTGATGGCTGTACTTACACACCTGAAACCATAAGGATTTTGATGGTCATCTTGTCACCTTGAAAATCACTTTGTTGGAAAAATATAAATGAGCACACGTACAGTGAAATATGCAGTGATAATCTGGATTTTATCACTGTATTTTTTTAGGAAAAGAAAAAGTGAAAGAATAAGAAAGAAGATATTCCTGCTTCTGTATCAGTCCATCTAAAAACATGGGGAAGGAAGAAGTCTAGAATTTGACAGTAGTAGATTGTATGTCAAAGGAATATTCTCTGATATTTTAAATATTCTTTTAAAGTATTTAGAAGTAAATATTTTAAAAGCTAAAAATTTTCCCTATGACTTGGTATCCAGTTAATTTCACATGTTATTTTAGAATCACTAACAGTCTACTGATAAGAAGGGAATAATCTGTCTCTCATAGGACTGCAGTGGAAGTATATTTCAGTTTCTATGGTATTTAATTAAATACTTTATTTTCTTTCTTAATAAATGTTTAATTATTTCCTTTTCATGAAAGTACAACAACTTGATTCATTAGAAACCTTAACATTTGTCTCACTTCAGTGGTTACATGAATTTGATGTTCAGAATAAATGTCTCTCCACTTAGCAGCTTACTGTGAGGTAGCAGATTTGCTTTATGTTTTTCTTCTGGAATCTTCTATTTAGAAAGCTTTTACATAGAAAATTTTGGTCTAATACTGAGTGATTAATAACATAACCATTAAATTCTAATGTTACATGCAATGCTTAGCAATTTTTCTCTTCTATGTTTAAGCAGTGTTAAAAACATTTTTGTTTCTATGTTTAAGCAGTGTTAAAACATTTTTTTTAAATATGAAATGATTTGTGCTTTTAAAAATTCAGTCTTTTACTTATTTTTCAGTTACACCATGGTCTAAGACTCCTAGAAAAATGTTAAGTATCAGACACAGTGAACCATGCTTGTTCATCTTTTTGACAGTAATGGAACATTTTATCTCCATAATACTTCTGTGGATTTATTCTATTCCTAGGAATACAAATCTATGAAGTGTTTCTTCTATTTTTAGCTTCCTAAGTCTTTATTCAAGAACAGACTGTGAAATTTAATCAACGGATTTGTCATATAATGAGAATAATACATAGAGCTGAAAAATGAATAATTGTAACAATCTAAGACCTGAGCTGGATATGATTTTCTGGTAGATTACATAGACTTTTCCATTTCTATAAATAATGAATGACCAAAGATCCCATGAACCCCTTCTTTTTTTCCCATAATTACAATAATCACATGTGTGCATATCAATGTATATGTGTTGCATGTACTTCTTTATGATATGTATGCCCCTGTGCATGTTCTTGATGGTGCTTGGTCACTGGTAGGCTGATGCCAAGTATCTTGCTTAATCACTCCCTATCTTCATTTTTTTGAGACAGGGCATCACAATGAAACTGGAGCTCATTCATTTGTCCATGCTGGCTGGCTTATAAGCTGTGGCATCTATCTGTCTCTATATCCCTCATTTGTAGAGTTATGGACCTATGTCATTGCTTCTGTGTTAAAGGTTGGTCCTGAGGATCTGAATGCGGGTTCTCATGTCTACACAGTGGAAATTTTACTGACTGAGGCACCTACCCACCTGTATTCATCATTCATTATTATCATTCTAAAATGACATGACTGGTGATCAAAAAAACATTTGTTTTTGCCTTTCCCCATTCATTCATTCATTCATTCATTCATTCATCTTCCATCCCAATTATACCCCTCCCTCATGGTCCTCTTTCCCATGGTCCTTCGCATCACCTCTCTCCTCCACTTCTGAGAAGGGAAAGGTAGCCAACACCTGATACCCACCCACCTTGTCATCTCAAGTCACTGTAGGACTAGGCACATCCCTGAGGCCAGAGAAGACAGTTCAGTTAGGAGAACGGGATCCACGAACAGGCAACAGAGTTAGGGTAAGCCCCTACTCCAGTTGTTGGAAGACCCATGTGAAGACAAAGTTGCACATCTGCTACCTATGTGTGAAGGACCTAGATACTGCTGCCCATGTTTGATCTTCAGTTAGTGATTTAGTCTCTCTGACACTCCAAGAGTTCAGGTTTTTTGACTCTGTTAGTATTCCTGTGGAGTCCCTATCCCTTCCTCTGGTTTCCTCATTCCTTCCTTTAACTCTTTCAAGACTCCCTGAGCTCCGTCTAACACTTAGCTATGAGTCTCTCCATCTGTTTTGATTAGCTGCTGTCTTGAGCTTCTCAGAGTCAGTTTTGCTAGGCTCTTGTCTGTGAATCCATGATGACAGATACAAACACAGTCTAAGGCTTCAAAGTAGTTGAAGGAGGAAAGCAGGCCAGCAATATTTCCCCAATGATCCTCTGAGAACAAATGGGTACATCCCCACCCCGAAATTAGGGGGGCTTGCTACTGCATTCATTTATGTCCCTCTTACCCAGGATACCTGTGTATCCAAGCCAGAAGTGATAAATATCACTGTCAAAAAAGGTCTCACAAGCTGTATCATTGTGACAAGACTTTGACTAACAATGACGCATCAAATTCTCACAGTCTATCTCTTTGAATCTACTACCTGTGCAGGCATGATAATACTTGTTTCCTTCATCCACACACAGACTTCCATGGAAACATGGGTGAATGGTACATTCATCAAACTTGAGTACACTGTGATCTCCAAGGCATTCAGGTACATAGTCAGAGAAGTAAGCCCCAAGAGCATCCTGTCATTTGGCATCATGTAGATATGGCTGGGATCAATATTCATAAATTTTTAACTCACAGTTCACACCTGAACACTCTTAAGGACAGACACGCATGTATCTTCCTATCTTATTGAAGCATACAGCCTCATTCTTGCAGGGATCAGAAACACATTTATGCACTTCTAAGTCATAATGCCTGCCTTGAGATTCAGGTACACAGAAGCAGGAGTGGCCATTGATTCCTTCCTTGCACATAGCCCAACAGTGGCAAGGAATGGAAGCACACTCATTATCATCTCTCTCACAGAATATTCCAGCATATTCAGGAGGTTAGATACAGACAGGGTGGGTGCTCAGAGTCTTCATAACAGGTGCTACCATGTTGGCATATGTTTCCTCCTCAGAAATTAGTGACAATTTAAAAAGTCAGCCCGCTGTACCCAGTAACAAACTTGTTGCCTGTGCCCTGGACTACTGCCCAATTCCTACCTGCCTTTGGGAGTTGGAGGTAGGAGGTGGCACAGAATCAATAACACAGACTTCAGAGCAGGTAAGAAAAACCACAGCAAGCTCATTTGAACACTGCTGCAAGCTCCTTTAATATGCTCCACCCACGTCCCATTGGTACCAGGAAATCATCTCTTCTAAACACCATTTTTTGATTGGCTGGAATTGTCTGCACCAGCAATCCTTGATCTCTCCGGCAGTCCACAATTAGGTCCTCCTGCAGAAGATGCTTTTGCAGGTGCTTGCCCCTGGAGTTTTTACATAAAAGTGGCCTAGCTATTACTGCTACAGTTATTGGCACAGGAAGCCCCTATCTCCTAAGGTACACAAGTGGCAATTTCTTGACAGGGTCAGGAGAAGCAAGAGTCTTTTAGATTTTCAAAGTCTTTGTCCAAATTACTGGCTATGTCTAAGCAACAATTGTTATCTTGTAGAAAACTTGTGCATAGAATTGTTTTGGAGACAACTTAAGAGGCACCTGGTATTGTTTTTATTGGCATTGCAGGATTAGGTACAGCCTCTAGCACTGAGGCAAGTCAAGGTATCCAGTTAGGGGGACAGGATCCATAGACAGGCAATAGTTGGGGATAAGCCCCTGTTCTAGTTGTTGGGAGAACTGCATGAAAACCAAACTGCAGATTCACTAAGTATGTGCAGGAGGCCGGGGTCTACCCTGTCCTCACTCTGGTGAGTGGTTCATTCTCTGAGAGCTCCCAAAGGTCCAGGTTAATTAATATTGTTAATCTTGTTGTGGAATCCCTAATCCCTCCCGGTTGGTTCTTCATTCCTTCCCCCAACTCTTACACAGACTTCCGAAGCTCAGTCTAAAGGATGCTTGTGGGTCTTGGCATCTGTTTTGGTCAGCTGATGGGTGGAGCCTCTTAGAGGGCAGTTCTGTTAGGCTCCTGTTTGGAAGCATAACAGATAATCATTAATAGTGCTAGTGATTGGTTCTTGCACATGGAATGAATCTCAAGTTGAGTCACTCATTAGATGGCCATTTCCTCTGCCACTGTGATATCTTTGTGCCTGGATTTCTTGCATACAGGACAAATTTGGGGTCGAAGGTTTTATGAGTGAGTCGGTGTCCTTATAACTTGACTAAAAGTCCTGCCTGGCTACAGGAGGTGGCTAGTTCAGGCTCTATGCCCCCCACTACTAGAAATCTCAACTAGAGTCCTAGACTCTCTGGAGCCTCTCCAATTCCAAGTCTCAGACATATCCCAGTGACATTTCTGCTCCATGTTTCCCCCTCCTCTGCCAATTTTTCTTTCCATTCCTGGACGTCCTTCCTTGGTTCTACCTACATCTGATCTCTCTCTCTCTCATGTCTCCTGCACCCTCACCATCCAGTTCTCTATCTTCGAGTATTTTTTGAAGTTCCTGTAATGAAATTTTGAACTACTCAGAATTTCTGGTACCTTTCTGTCAATTTTAATTAGTTAAATGTTCTTCAAATTATGATAGAGTAACTTTAATCTGGCAATATGGCTCCTCATATCACATCCAAAGACCTTCTAGGTTTGTGTGATATAATTGAAATATAGACATACCAAACACCTTTAATCTCTCTGAATGAAATATAGATATGTCCTTAATACCCACCTTTAATATCAAACAATGAAATCAAATTTAGGGATAGGCATAGTGAACAAGTCAGAAAAAGATTGGGCAGAATGAATCAAAGATAGGATATGCTCAACTGTCCTGAGAACACCACAGTTAAGACAAGGTCTTAAAGATCAACACGGGGAGAAAGAGAAAGACATCAATCAGTTGGGAGTCAGTGAAGTGATCACAGTACAGTGGAGTTGAGAACATGAACATTTGTGAGTTCATACAGTTCAGTCCAGGTCTGCAGAGGTAGTTGAAGCCAGAGAATAAGAAGTAGCCAGACATTTAGAACTAAATGCCAGAGACATTTTGAGGACAAGCAGAGGAAGTCAGTTAGAAACTGAGAGAAGCCAGATTGAATCAGTCAGCTTGGAGAGGAGTTTCAGACAGAACAGCTTTGAACTAGTCAGCCAGAGATCAAAAAGAGTTAGAGAGACTAAACTTACTCAGCAGTAAGCCTGCAAGAACACAATTACATCAGACCAATAAAAGTTTCACTTGCAATAATGAAAATTTTATTTCAAGATATTGTGATAGGTATATTTGCATAGACATACATAAAATCCAGTAAGTATATTCATTAATAGATACAGTGACTAAACTTGAACATTCCACATTTATACTACTACCAAATATATCAAGTTTTATCACATTACTAATATTTTTAAAGGCACATTTTTTTTAGTTTTATGATCTACTTAGATACATTTGCGATTCTTTTATTTGATTAGTTTCTTAATCAGTAATAAATGTGTTAGTATAATATGTAAGTCTTACAATATAATTATTTTCTCAATTATATAAGTAGAAAGATTCATAAAGTGAAATTATGGAATGTATAAAACATAGTTTGTAAATACATCACAATATTGGTTCTCCAACATTAAAGTTATTGACCTTTGGAAATGTAAGTAACCTATATTCTTAAATGAAAAAATACATTTCAAATTATACTGCTTTATACAGTACACATTAGTTATTAAGATTATTATGTATAATTTAATGGCCTATCTTTATTCACTGTGTGCTTGCTTATTTCTATTACATAGTAGTAAAAAGCACTTTTCAACAATTTTTATTGACAAATCTATCTGCATCAGTAGAAACACTTCTAATAAAACTATAGAATGATATATTATACATAGTTATAATATATTGCATTAATATTGATGCTTCCAGCTTGCTATTAAATATTTGTAATGATAACACTCTAAATTTTTTTATTAATCAAAACATTTCTGCATACTGCCACAAAACCATGATTTTATGTCATTTTAAAATAATAGAGTAAAAGGCAAAGCTTATTTTGAGATGAAGAGATTAGAGAAAATGTAATAATAATAAGTGGAAGAATCAGATGAAGATGATGAATTAAAAGACTGAGTTCCTTATATAACAGGAGGAAAATATCAAAGCATTTGAGGACCATTTAGCAAATAAAGATAATAAATCAAAGCTTGAAATACAGGAATAATAATGTCAACCAGGTTAAAAGAGAATTCACTTTGAGATAGGTAAAAGGAAAAACACTGTCATTCAAAGTACAATTTAAAATAGGAGAAACTTTAACGCTTTATAGATTTTGAAACTAGAAAATACATGAATATATCAGGAGAATATATTTGAAACACCATTTCTCATGTAATCATAAGGTAGAAATATTCTTTTGTTTGAAATGTTCTTTACTTGCTACACCAAGATATTAAAAGAAGCTAAAAGCAAAAAAAAAAAAACCAAAAAACATTTAAGGGATTATGGTAATGACATTTGAAATAGCATAAAGAAAATGACAGGATTATCATGAATAAAACCTGTCATGAACTGTAGTTGGAATTCTATATCTTACTTTATGGGCTGGTTTTGTAATAGCAAAGAATACTTAGTGATATTATTTGGGAACTTCACTTTATTGGAATTATTACACAGAGTTTTGACAGGTTCTACTATTCAGTGCCAGTTCCTTCTATTTTCACTTTTTTTTTTTTTGGTTTATTTATGCATGTAGTATTACTTCATATCTATTCTTTAGATGTCTACAAAGCTTCTCTCAGTCTTATTATAGTAATCTCAAATGTTCGTAATAAAATTAAGTGATATACAAGACACAAAAGAAAAAAGTTAAGGGATATACAAGACTCAAAGGAATCAAACAAATTAGACTATGACCATTTTTCATTAATAAAAATAGAATAAGACCTTTTTATGGTTTTCTTTTTTAATTATTTACTTACTTATTTATTTATTTAAATTTACACTCCACATTTTATTCACATCTCTGTTGTAAAAATATAAAAATAAAAATATATTGTTGGTCTTTTACCCTGCTGGGTCCCCACTGCAGTGTCCCATGATATCTGCTAGATACCTTGGCAGAAACACATCCTAACTCTGTGATGGTCCAGTGTCTCTTGCTACCACACACTTTCCTACACTCAAACCGTCACATAAAAGAACACACAACACAATAATCTTTGACCCAATTGGTAAGATATAACTGCCCACTTAAATATAAAAAGCTCGGTACCATCCATCCCTTAGGAACATTGATAACAACCTGTAAATACACAGAGCAGAATCTTAACATCACCTGCCCTGGCTTCTCATCCTCTCCTCCTCCTTTCTCTTCCTTTCTGTCCTAGACTCCTCCTCTTCCTTCAAACTTCTCTCCCGCCCACCCTTCCTTCTCCTCCAATGACAGGCCTCCTTCTATCCTGTACCTGCCCCTCACCTGTACTTTACAAATTCAATGGGGAGGTAGTTCTGGTGAAGTAACCTGAGTTCTGAACACAGGACTATGCAGCTGACCTTGGGGCAGTGGAATTAGCATCAAACAGAGATAACTTCAGGGCAAACCACAACACATCTCAGTCCACCTCCCAACTGTTCCACATCCTATAACTCCTCCTTAACCCCCCACCCCATTCTCCACAAGGATATCCCCACCTCACTCACCCCACCAGAGCTGTAAACTTCCTGGGACCTTCAGTCTCTTGAGGATTAGATGCATCTTCTCTAACTGAACCCAGACCCAGGAGTCCTCTGCTGTATATGTGTTGGAGGCCTCATCTCAGCTGGTGTATGCTGCCTGGTTGGTGATCCACTGTCTGAGCGATCTTGAGGGTCTAGATTAATTGAGAACACTGGTCCTCCTACAGGGTTGCCTTCATAGAATAAGATCTTAAAGTAATCAGCCTTTTGCTTTGTATGTGAGTAAATTATACAGATCGGTATGATCATACCTAAATATGTGAATGAGAATTCATAACTTTTCTACTGGCTCACCTCTATTTATTTATGTAATGATTTTAAACCCATTGATAAATTTATCCTTCAGCATATATGTAGACATATATATGTATGAATACATATCTGTGTGTATGTACATATGCTTATATATTTATAAATACACATATATTGTACTTAAAAATCAGCTTTCTATATAACTATAATTGTTAATTTTATTAACATAAATAACAAGACTTCCCATTGTTTGTAAGGAGAATCAGTTTATAAGTAACAGAATTTATTCTTTTTAAACAAAACAAAAGATGGATAACTTTATGCTTATAGTAGATTAAACTCAGAAAAAATTATAAATCAGTAACTATTTAAGTAAATATATATATATATATATATATATATAAAGAGAGAGAGAGAGAGAGAGAGAGAGATTTCTTTATTTACAAAATCCCAAAATTTCAATCTAAATAAAGCTATAAGGTATCCAATTAAATATAAATCTTGATTTCAGAAAGGTAAAAAATAATAGCAGTTTAGTAAAGTTGTAAAAAAATGCAAAATTATGATGAATATATATTTTCTTCTCAGGCTTCAAATTATGAATACCTTCTTTGACATTCACCAGGTGTGCAGTCAGAAACCACAGGTGAGTAGCACAGATCTTGCCCACATAGATATCATTTTTCAAATGAGTTTTGACTTGGAATCACTACAGTGCACTTTAAAGAATTCTTAAGGATAAATTTAAGGTTTCAATGACAAAAAAAAACAAATGCACAAAGACCTTTATGATGAATCCTGAAATCAGTAGTGATGAAGACCAGATTTGGACTTTAGAGACAGTTGAATACAGGAGGGCCACCATTCACTATATGGACTAAATAAGATGAGTGTACAAATAGATTTTGATCCTCAATACAAATAAAACTAAGAAATAAAAGGATACATATTAGGAGTAATTCAGCTTGTGAGTGTTGGTTACACTGTGCCCTTATAACAAGATTTGTGTCCAGTTAGAGCAGCCATTTTGGGAACCAGAATGAATGAACACATAGATGAGGAGCCAACACATCAAGCACATGAGAAACAAGTAGAGCGAGTGGCTAATGTGACAACCCTACTTCATCCAGTGCTGTCTAAGACAGTTGGCATAACGGCCAGCTGTGATCATTTCATGGAGACAGTTAATGTAATTGACATTAAGTGGCATTAAGTATACATGTTTAAGTATAGCAAATTGCTTAAGTAAGTTATAGTAGATAATATCCAGAAACAATCCCATCGAAAATGTAAAACATCAATATGAAACAAAACTTAAGACTTGTTGGAGACAGTGGGGAGGAGGAATGGGATGAGGAACTAGAGAAGGGTAGACTATGAGGGGACTAACTACTAGACTATAAAACAATAAAAGTAATGATATAATAGAAGAACAACTATGGTTACAATTATAAACTAGGAAGCTACAAGATATACAAAAATGCATACTTTTGTGTGTGAAGAAAGAAATCCTTGACATCTTTCTCTTTTTGTTGTTGTTTTTCATTTCCTCTGCTTTATTTTGTTTTGTTTGTACAATTTAATACTCTTTTATTTTATCTACTGAAATTATTATTTCCTACTGATTTAGTGTAGCGTATTTATGCAATCTTTTCTTTAAAATATTTTCTTGAAATCAGATTGTATGTCTCTATTTCCAACTCTTATATTATTAGGGATTATCTTCCTCAACCCCTTTTAATAAGGATTTTTTTAGTTTTGAAATTTTCTCACACCTTGCCTGTTTTTCTCAAGTGGTGATTAATTTATACATTTTCACATTTATAAAATATGTTCAAGATATTTTCAATATTATTATGGGCTGATCTCTTTATCCATATCTAATCACTTCCTCTCTACAGTGTATTTTTTATTTTATTTTCGGTGTTGTAATACAGTCAAGCTGTCTTGTCATCCCTTATATAGGAGTTGTGTTCTGAATTTACAAGGTTTCTAAGACATTGCTCTTTTTTCTTTAATAGTAAAATACATGATATAAAAATATCTGTAGAACTATGCTTATATAAGATGATCATCCATCTCAATGTATTTTTTTCTAGTGGTGAATCCTACCACTTTCATATAAGCCAATCTGAAATGAGTAAGTATGCTTTTTCCATCACTATTTTTTTTTTATTAACTTGAGTATTTCTTATATACATTTCGAGTGTTATTCCCTTTCCAGGTTTCGGGCAAACATCCCCCTCCCTCCTTCTTTATGGGTGTTCCCCTCCCCATCCTCCCCCCCTTGTCGCCCTCCCCCCAACAATCTAGTTCACTGGGGGTTCAGTCTTAGCAGGACCCAGGGCTTCCCCTTCCACTGGTGCTCTTACTAGGATATTCATTGCTACCTATGAGGTCAGAGTCCAGGGTCAGTCCATGTATAGTCTTTAGGTAATGGCTTAGTCCCTGGAAGCTCTGGTTGCTTGGCATTGTTGTACATATGGGGTCTCGAGCCCCTTCAAGCTCTTCCAGTTCTTTTCTGATTCCTTCAACGGGCCTATTCTCAATTCATGCTGGCATACGCCTCTGTGTTTGCTGTATTCTGGCTGTGTCTCTCGGGAGAGATCTACATAGGCTCATGAACATAGTGGAGCACGTGACTTTTTATATGTTGGGGCATCTTTTGGGTATATAATAGGTATAGCTGGATCTCAGGCAGTTCAATGTCCAAAACCTCCAGACTGATTTCAGAATGGTGTACTAGTCTGCAACCCCACCAACAATGGAGGAGTGTTCCTCTTTCTCCGCATCCTCGCCAGCATTTGCTGTCACCTGAATTTTTGATCTTAGCCATTCTCACTGGTGTGAGGTGAAATCTCAGGGTTGTTTTGATTTGCATTTCCCTTATGACTAAAGATGTTGAACATTTCTTTAGGTGTTTCTCAGCCATTCGGCATTCCTCAGCTGTGAATTCTTTGTTTAGCTCTGAACCCCATTTTTAATAGGGTTATTTGTCTCCCTGTGGTCTAACTTTTTGAGTTCTTTGTATATTTTGGATGTAAGGCCTCTATCTGTTGTAGGATTGGTAAAGATCTTTTCCCAATCTGTTGAATTTCAACTCACTGACATCAAATTTAAAAAGTTCCTAGTCCTAAAGTTTGGAATATCTTAATCATATCTCTTAGAAAATACATCTTTATGAGTCTCTGCTACCTGAGGTCTCAGGGACTCCCTAGAGGTTTCACCTCACTACCTACCCACAGCAGCCACATATTTCCACTCATTCTGGCCCTCTCGGTCTCTCTCCTGTCTCTACCTATACCTGATTCTGTCCCTCTATTCCCTTCTCATCTTCCACCAAGGTCCCTCCTCTCTGCCTTCCATGACTATTCTCCCCTTCTAAGTAGGATTAAAGCATCATCAATTAGGCCTTCCTGTGTACGTTCTTTGAGTCTGTGGCGTGTAACATGTGTATTCTGTGACCTTAGCTGAAGTGCTGAACACTGCTGATATAGAACCTGAAGAGACTACCTCCTGTAACCAGAAATATCTCACCAAGGAGGTATGGAAACAAATACCCACCTACAAACTTTCAATCCAAAATTGGTCCTGTCCCAAAGAAATGCATAGATAAAAAGGGCAGAGCTTGAAGGAATGGATGAGCAGTGGCCAGCCTAACTTGGCATCCATCTCTTGTGCGTGCACTAATCCCTGACACTATTACTGATGGTTTGTTGTGCTTGAAGTCGGGAGCCTAGCATGGCTGTACTCTGAGAGGTTCTTCCAGGCAACTGACTGAGGCAGATGCAGGTACTCACAGCCAAGCGTTGGACTAAGGTCAAAGACCCCCTAAGAAAGAGTTAGGGGAAAGATCTAAGGACCTGAAAGGGATGGCAACCACATGAGATCATAGGTAGACCAAAAGTGTCAACTATCCTGGAACCCAGAGAGCTGCTAGAGTCTAACCAACCAAAGAGTATACACAAGCTGGTCCAAGGTCCCTGGCACATATGTAGCAGAGGGCTGTGTTGTCTGACTTTAGAGGGAAAAGCAACACCAAATTCTATAGAGATTTGACAGGGTAGGGGAACATTCCAGGGGTGGGGGCACTCTCTGAAGCTATGGAGAAGGGAAGGGGTGGCATCTTTTGAGGAGGGAACAAGAGAGGATGGGAGCCAAATTTGGGAAGTAAATAGATAAATTATTTTTTAAAAGAAGAAGAGGAAAAATATACAGTGTGCAAATAGCACATAAAACAAAAGTAAAAACACATTTTCAGTATTACAAAGTTCTTTTATGAAATCTGAATTTCTTAAAGATTGTTTTCATGTGGGTAATATAGCTGTCTCCCACTTTGATGTATAAAACTATTTAATGATGTAGTTGATTGTAATATCTCTCTCAATCTCACTCATTAGTAACATTTCTGTGGAATTATTTTATTTCTTGTGTATTCTTTTGCTTCCATGCTGAGAGAGAGAGAGAGAGAGAGAGAGAGAGAGAGAGAGAGAGAGAGAGAGAGAGAGAGATATTACTCAACTACCAGCATATGGTGAAAGCATAGAAATGGAATTCTCACATCAGTGGAAGATGGTGTCACTTGTAGCTAAAGAATGGGAAAGGTTAGGCAGAAAAAATAATGCAACAGCTTTTTCTTTGGTTCTTATATTTGAGCTTGCAATGGAAACTACTATTAATACCAGGAGAAGACTTTCACTTCTCAGCAAATCTTTCTAAGAAATATTCTTTTAGACTCACAAAGAGGCATGTCTCTTAGATGACCTAATGATGAATCATGTTAAAACTAAAACACCGGGGTTGGGGATTTAGCTCAGTGGTAGAGCGCTTGCCTAGGAAGTGCAAGGCCCTGGGTTCGGTCCCCAGCTCCAAAAAAAAAGAACCAAAAAAAAAAAAATAACTAAAACACCATTAAATGAGACAATATAAGGGAGGAAGAAGTTTCATGTTGTATTCAGGTTACGTTTTTATCAATTTGACACAAACTAAAGTCATTAGAGAAGAATCCTCAGATGAGAAAATGCCTCCATCATATTGGCATGAAAGTTAAGTCTTTGGTGCATTTTCTTGATTAACAATTGATATGGGACAGTCATGCTCACAGTGAACAAGTTGTCCTTGGTGTTACAAGAAAGAAAGCTAAGCAAATAATGGGGAACACACAATAAACATTGTTCCTACTTAGAATCTGATTCAGTTCCCACCTCGAGGCTACTGCTTTGAATTCCTGCCTGACTTTTCTCAGTGAAGAACTCAAATCTGGTAAGTAGAATAAACCTATTCTCCGCAATTTGTTTTTAGTCAGGTTGTTTTATATCAGCAATAGTAGGAGCAGATATGCAGACAAAGTTTGGACCAAAGACTGTAGGAATGGCCATTCACAGCCTGCTCCAATTGGGATCCTGCCCATTTACATACAGACACCAAACCTAGACAATATTGCTGATGCCCAGAAGTGCAACTGACAAGAGCATGATGTAGCTGTCCCCTGAGAGGCTCAGCCAGATTATGACAAATACAGAGGCGAATGCTAGCAGCAAACCACTGGACTGAAGGTGGGGTCCCCATTGGAGGAGTTAGAGAAAGGATTGAAGAAGATGAAGGGGCTTGCAACCCCATAAGAACAAACATACCAACCAACTAGAGGCCCTAGGGACTAAACCATCATCCAAAGAATACACATGTACAGACCCATAGCTCCAGCTGCATATGTAGCAGAGAATGGCCTTGTTGGGTACCAATGGGAGGAGAAGACCTTGTCCTGCCAAGGCTGAACCCCCTAGTGTAGGGGGATGTCAGGGTGGGGAGGCAGGAAGTGGTGGGTAGCTCAGGAGGGGGAATACCATCATAGAAGAAAATGGAGGGAAAGGGATAGGGGGTTTATGGATGGGAAACCAGGAAAGGGAATAACATTTGAAATGTAAGTAAAAAGAGCATATACAAAAAGAGAAAAAAGAAAAAAAGAAATTTAGGACTTGTGAAGATCAGGGGGGAGGGGTAAGGAAAATGTAAGAGGTTAGGGAAATGGTTAACCAAAGTTAAAGATCTATAAAAATTCCATATAAAAACCTGTTAATTTGAAAGCAAAGTAAAAATTTTATGCATAAATATTATATAATTGGACTGTGTCCATATATGAGTGAACTGTGCTGCTGTTCCAAGGGCCCTCAGATTATTGAATAAAACCTTAAGCCTGGACTGTAAGTATTCAGTGAAAGGAGCCTCTAATATCCCCAAAATAATATAGGTTCCTATTCCACTGATCTTAACTACCTAGCATATCCAGATAATAAGACCATATTTGCCATGAGGCAAATCATTTGTGTCTAATCATATTGTATCTTTTTAGAGCATGTTTGTTGGATGTCTTAGTTTGGGTTTCTATTTCTGGGAAGAGACACCAAGACCAAAGTAACTCTAATGAAAGACAACTTTTAATTTAGTGCAAGCTTGTAGGTCCTGAAGTTAAGTCTATTATCATCATGGTGGGATGCATGGCAGGGTCCAGGTAAGCATAATGCTTTAGGAGCTTAGTGGTCTTCATTTTTGATTGGAAGGCATCCAGGAGGAAGCTCTCAAAAACCACCCTTACAGTGACATACTTACACCAATAAGGCCACACCTACTCTAACAAGGCCACTACTCCAAATAGTGTACGCTAATGTCAAAGAGTACACATTAAAAATGTTGTAAAGGAAAGTGTATTCTGCAAATGTATGCTCTTTTTGGAAAAAAATCCAGTTATTTTTTTTAGAAGAGAGAGTAAAGTGGACTCAGAAATTCAAAGAAAAGTATCCTCTAATATTTGTGGAGGAGCTATATAAAATTGGGATGAGGTTTTAGGAAGTTGGTACAGCAAAATAGAGTACACATTCATGGTTTTATTGATATTCTAGCCAAAGCAATCCAGCAACAAAGCTCAGTCTATGACACATGTTGGATGCTAAATCAGCTTTGATAAGTATTGTGAACAAAAACAAAGGGAAGTCACACAAGTGAAAGATGATTGTAGCTAAAGTAAATGTATTTTTGGAGGAAGAACTCAACAGTTTCCTACTGGAATGTTAGATAAAGTCTCCTACTGGAATGTTAGATAAGAAAGGCTTGTTCAGTAGAACAATGGTAATGAATGGCTTAAGAGTACTCAGCATCCCTGACCTCAAACTGTATCACAGAGCAATAGTGATAAAACCTGCATGGTGTTGGTACAGAGACAGGCAGATGGATCAGTGGAATAGAATTGAAGACTCAGAAATGTGTCACCTATGGTCACGTAATCTTTGACAAAGGGACTAAAATCATCCAGTGGAAAACAGACAGCATTTTCAACAAATGGTGCTGGTTCAGCTACCTGTCAGCATGTAGAAGAATGCAAATAGATCTACAATTATTTCCCTGTATAAATCTCAAGTCCAAGTGGATCAAGGACCTCCACTTAAAACCAGATACACTGAAGCTAATAGAAGAGAAAGTGGGGACAAGCCTCAAACACATGGGCACTGGGGAAAATTTCTTAAACAGAACACTAATGGCTTATGCTCTAAGATTATTAGTTGATAAATGGGACCCCAAGAAACTGAAAAGTTTCTGTTATGCAGAGGTAACTGTCAATAGGACAAAATGGCAACCAACAGATTGGAAAAAAATTAATAATCCTATAACAAACATGGGGCTAAAAAATAATATATACAAATAACCAAAGAAATTCGACTCCTGAGAACCAAATACTACTATTTAAAAATGGATACTGAGATAAACAAAGAATTCTCAGCTGAGGAATATCGAATGGTTGAGAAGCTCCTAAAGAAATGTTCAACATCCTTAGGCATGAGGGAAATGCAAATCAAAACAACCCTAGGATTCCACCTCACATCAGTCAGAATGGTTAACATAAAAAGCTTAGGTGACAGCAGATGCTGGCAAGGATATAGAGAAAGAGGAACATTCCTCCATTGTTGGTAGGATTGCAAGCTAGTACAATTACTCTGGAAATCAGTCTTGTGGTTTCTCAGAAAACTGGACAGAGTCTATCCTGAAAACCCAGCTATACCAGTCCTGGGCATACATCCAAAAGATGCTCCAACATATAAGAAGGACGCATGCTCCACTATGTTCATCGCAGCATTATTTATAATAGCCAGAAGCTGGAAAGAACCCAGATGCCCTTCAACAGAGGAATGGATACAGAAAATGTGGTACATCTACACAATGGAATATTACTCAGCTATCAAAAACAATGACTTTATGAAATTCATAGGCAAACAGATGGAACTAGAAAATATCATCCTGAGTGAGGTAATCCAATCACACAAGAACACAGATGATATGAACTCACTGATAAATGAATATTAGCCCAAAAGCTCAGAATACACAAGATATAATTCACAGAGCACATTAAAATGAAAAAGAAGGAAGACCAAAATGCATATGCTTCAGTCCTACTTGGAAGGGGGGAACAAAATACTCATGGGAGGAATACACAGACAAAGATAGAAGCAGAGACTGATGGAAAGGTCATCCAGATATTGCCCTACCTGGGGATCCATCCTATATGCAGCCATCAAACCCAGTCACTGTTGTTGATGCCAAGAAGTGCTTGCTGACAGGAGCCTGATATGGATATCTCCTGAAGAGGATCCTTGAACAATTATAGATGAGGGTGCTGTATAAAAGAAACCATTGGATTTTGCATGGGGACCTCAATGGAGGAAAAAGTAAAAAATTTTACTGAAGGAACTGTCAAAATTGAATTACTTTTGCTAATCCATAGGAAGAACAAAAAAAATCAAGAAGAAAACTCCCCAGAGCTCTGAGGTAACTAAACCACAAACCAGAGTGGACACACTGATGGTGGGACCTATTGGCTCCAGCCTCAGAATACAGAAGATGGCATTATCTGGCATCAATAGAAGTATAAACCCTTGATCCTATGAAAGATGTTTCCCCTATTTAGGGTAATACCAGGGTGTTGAGGTGGGAGTGGGTGGGTAGGAGGGGGTGAATCCTCACAGAAGCTTAGGAACAGGGTATAGGAGAGGGGCAACTGGGAAAGGGGATAACATTTGAAATGTAAATGCATAAAATTCCCAATAAAATTATTTTAAAAAGAAAAGAAAAAATATTTTTTGTAAAAGAATAAAGCCAGAAAGTTCAAGGAGTGTATAGTGGACATGGATAATCAGAGGTCCTTCAATGTCATTACAACCACAAAAGGAAAATACCTGATTTGATATGAAACATGGAAACCTGAAGCATTTGATATGAGAACATAGATACCTGAATTTAATTCCCCCAAATTTACCCAAATCTCGGAACAGTATGCATTTGCAATCTCAGGACTCCTACAGCGAGTCTTTTGGAGGGAGAAACAGTAAAGTCCCAAGGAGCTCCCAGGTCTGCTACCTGGGAGAGGGGACAACCAAAGGAAAAACAGTGAGGCATAAAATGACCTAAAATATTTCAAAGAAAAGAAAAAAAAATTTTTTGTAAAAGGGCGCCTCCTGGAAGGGGGAACAACGGTACTCGCAAATGTACATAAGAAATATCTTTAAAAAAAAAAAAAAAAAAAAAAATCAGTTGGCTGGAAAGTGCTAATGAGGGTATAGTACCATGGATAATCAGAGGTCCTTCAATTCATTCTGCCAGTCCAAAAGGAAAAGTATTTTGATATGATAGTGGGATGACAATTGATGGAGTGATAGTGGGTGACCCGTGCCCGCCAATCCCTGAAGAATTATTAGCATTTGTTGTCAATATAAAGTGAGCGATTTTGGAGGGAAATCCCAGTATCCCAAGGAACTCCCAGGTCTGCAATAAAGGCTGAGACAAGGATCCGACAGTGAAAACGTCTTCCTTGCTACAAGGAAAAGACAAAAAAAATGACACCTATGTTTGTCCTGTGACTTTTGCATACTCTGTGGCATGTGCTTCTCTGCACTAATGCACCTTAACATACATACATACACATAGTTGACCTTGTGTGTACACTTGCTTGAGTATGCATGCACATGTACAAACACACACACACACACACACACACACACACACACACTCACACTGAGAAAGAGGGAGAGATAGATACACCCTCAGAAGAAAACAGGAAAAAGGCTACAAAATAGTGCATGTCAATTATAGGAGAATGTAAAGAGAACAGGAGTATCTATTAGAGATGTTGAAGAATTCTAGTATTACTGACAAAATGACAAGTGATTATCCAACACAAAGGATTATAAAAAACACTCACTAAGGGAAGACAGGAGCAATAAATTGCTTATGAGGTCTATGAGAAAAGGAATCAAAGTGAGAAAGAAGATTGTCAATAGTATAAATATCAGTAGAGAGGACATGTAAGACAGAAATCCAGTAGTGTCATTAGTGGCTTTGTAAAGTAAAATTCAAGTTACCTAATGCAGTGCTAATGGAAAAATAAGCTATGAATTTATATTATAAGGCTAATCTATAGGAGTTTTACCTATGAAACAGTTAGGAAGCAACTGAGACAATGGCCTGCCAGATTGTGCTTATTGGGAAGGATTGAGTTTGTGTTCATTATGTGATAAAATGATGTAAAGAAAATGTATATGATAATTCAATAGAGAGCAAGAAATATAGACATATTATCATTTACAAAGACACTCAGACCTTTATTTTGCAAATGCACCATATCAGAGAGAGTTAAGTGCCATTCAGTCCTGAGGCCAGGTCATGAAGTATCTTGTCCAGAGACTGCAAAGAAATCCATGATTTGCATAGCTATGTGGACTTCTTGTCATAAAACCTACTAATGACCCTGTTGAAATGCAAATACTTTATTACACTGAATTGCATTAAGCTTCATAAATAGCATAATGCACATAAATCCTATAAAAACTGTTTGTGTAGAGGAACTAAAATGAATTAACATGAGCGTGTGCATATTTTAGATAATGCCTGCAAAGCAGCATTGTAAAGACATTGCATTTTACTTGCCATTTAGTGCTTCCATTTTCCCAGTTTGTTATAAAATAACCCATTCCACCAACATCAACTGGCAGATAATTGCAGCTGAATATGTGCATCTGATTATCTGATTAGATATGTAGACTGATAGACATATGTGAATTTATCAGATAAGCAAACCATTGAATACATTTGCGTTTTCATCATTAGTTTTCAATACATATTTTCTAATTGTAAATTAAGTCATGAAAACTTTGGAAGCAATAAACATTGACCGTAAATATTTTTGCAGCATTTAAAAGAGTCTGCATTATGTAAGTAAATCTGGACAATTATAAAAAAATACCAACTGCAAACTTTCTATAAACTTTCATGTCTATAAGCATCCATGCAAAGATGCTTTCTGTGACTTTTATATATTTTGTTTTATTTATTTGGCATCTCACCTGCTAACTCTCTCTCTTTCTCTCTCTCTCTCTCTCTCTCTCTCTCTCTCTCTCTCTTTGTGTGTGTGTGTGTGTGTGTGTGTGTGTTTGTGTGTATGTGTACATCACATGTTTATGCATAGTTTACTTGTATGGGTGGAAGGTGGTTATCACCTTTCGTCATGTGAAGCCTGTGGAAGCAGGCTTTATTCTTTTACAAAAAATATTTTTTCTTTTCTTTTTAAAATAATTTTATTGAATTTTATGCATTTACATTTCAAAGGGCCCCTCTCCTATACCCTGTTAAAGCTTCTGTGAGGATTTTTCCACCTCAACACCCTGGTACCTAAATAGGGAAACATCCTTAGGGTTGAAAGAATGAATTTTGACATCATTAGCTAAAAACAACCAGAAATAGACTTTCAGTTTTGAGACAGTTTAATATTGTTGTGCTGAGAAAGAAAACTCCTACTATAGGATCTGAGCTCTCTTGTAGGTGATTGGGAAGAGAAATTAATAAAGCAAGGTTTAGCCGGCAGTGTATCAAGTGGAAGAGTAAGTTTATTTCAGTTGTTGAAAAATATTAATTTCTTATTTAGAATGAAGGAAGATTAAACCAGAAATAGACAAATTTATTGAGGAGTCAACAATTGCCTAACTGACAAGGAGGGAACATTCTTTGTATGAATATTTAAACAGATTCATTTATGTCATTTTAACTTTAACGTTAATTCTTTGTATTGGATATTCCATGTATTTACATTTCAAATGTCATCTTGGTTCCCAGTTTCCCCTCAACAAACCCCCTGCCCCACACCTCCTCCTGCTTCTATGAGGATGCTCCCCTTCCCACAAACCCACTCCCACCTCACAACCCTGGCATTCCTCTACCCTGGTAAATCAAGCCTTCACAGGAGCAGGGGCCTCTCCTCCTATTGATGTCAGACAGTGACATCCTCTGGTACATATGCAACTGGAGCCATGGGTCCTTCCATGTGTACTCTTTAGTTGGTGGTTTAGTCCCTGGAAACTCTGGGGGATCTAGTTGCTTGATATTGTTGCTCTTTCTAGAGGGTTACAAACCCCTTCAGCTCCTTCAGTCCTTTATCTAACTCCTTCATTAGTGTCCTCACGCTCAGTCCAGTGGTTGGCTGGTAGCATCTTCCTCTGTATTTGTGAGGCTCTGACCAAGCCTGTTAGGAGATAGCTCTAGACTGCTGTAGGCAAGCACTTCTTGGCATCCACCTTAGTGTCTGAGTTTGGTGTCTGTATAAGGGATGGATCCCTAGGTGGGGCAGTCTCTGGATGGCCTTTCCTTCAGTCTCTGCTCCCCATTTTGTTCCCATATTTCCTTTAACACAGAACCATTGTGGGTTAAAAATTTGGAGATGTGTGGGTGGCCTCATCCTCCAACTGGGGACCTTGACTAACCTCTGGAGATAGTTTCTACAGGTTCCCTCTCCTCTTTGCTGGACATTTCAGCTATTGGGTCCTGGGAGCCTGTTGCTTTCCTGGCATCTGGGACTTGCTGATAGGTACTCCCAGTTCCCCACCCTGCATTGTAACACATCTCTGTTCAAATTCCTGACCCTCTGTATACTGTATATCATCCCTGTCTTTTCCCATACATGATCCTGCCGCCATTTCCCCTCCTGCTCCTCTCTTTTTCCAAAGGCTATCCTACCATATACCTCCCATACCCTCCCATTTTGAGAAGGACTGAAGCATACTCATTATGGTCATCTTTCTTCCTAAGATCCATGTGGTCTGTGAATTGAATCTTGGGTATTCAGAGCTTTTTGGCTAATATTCACTTATTAGTGAGTGCATACCATGTGTGTTCTCTTATGGCTGGGTTACCTCACTCAGGATGGTATTTTTTAATTCCATCTGTTGGCTTAAAAATTCATGAAGTCATTGTTTTTAATAGCTGAGTAGTACTACATTGTATAAATGTACCACATTTTCTGTATCTGTTCATCCTTGAAGGTTATCTGGGTTCTTTTCAGCTTCTGGCTATTATACATAAGGCTGCTATGAACATAGTGGAACATGTGTCCTTATTATATTCTGGAGCATCTCTTGGATATATGCCCAGGAGGGGTATAGCTGGGTCCTCAGGAAAGGCAATGTCCAATTTCCTGAGGAACTACCAGACTGATTTCAAGAGTGTTTGTATCAGTTTGCCATCCCACCAATAATGGGGAAGTGTTCTTCTTTCTCCACATCCTCACCAGCATCTGCTGTCACCTAAGTTTTTGATCTTAGCCATTCTGACTGATGTGTGGAGGAATCTCAGGGTTGTTCTGATTTGCATTTTCGTGATGACAAAGGATGTTGAACATTTCTTTAGGTGCTTCTCAGTCATCCAATATTCTTCAGTTAGTTGAGAATTCTTTGTTTAATGGGCTCAGTAACCCATTTTTTAATGGGATTATTTAATTCTCTGGAGTCTAACTTCTTGAGTTATTTGTATATATTAGATATCCACCCTCTGTTAGATTAAAAAAAAATTTTTCCCAATCTATTGGTTACCCTTTTGTCCTATTGACAGTGTCCTTTTTCTTATAGAAGCTTTGCAATTTTATGAGGTTCCATTTGTAGATTCTAGATCTTAGAGCATATGCCATTGGTGCTTATTTCAGGAAAATTTCCCTAGTGTCCATGTGTTCAAGGCTCTTCCCCACTTTTTCTTATATTAATTTCAGTGTATCTGATTTTATATAGAGGTCTTTGATCCACTTGTACTTGAGCTTTGTATAAGCATATAAGTATGGATCTATTTGTATTTTTCTCCATGCTGACCTCCAATTGAACCAGAACCATTTATTGAAAATGCTGGTTTTGCTCCACTGGATGGTTTTAGCTTCATAGTCGAAAATCAAGTAACCATAGTTGTGGGGGCTCATTTCTGGGTTTTCAATTCTATTCCATTTAACTACCTACCTGTCCCTGTACTAATACTATGCAGTTTTAATCACTCTTGCTCTGTAATATATCTTGAGGTCAGCGGTGGTGATTCCCCCAGAAGTTCTTTTAGAGTTGAGAATAAATTTTGACATCCTGGGTTTTTGGTTATTCCAAATAAATTTGCAATTGCACTTTCTTATTCTACAAAGAATTGAGAGGGATTTTTGTTGGCGATTGCATTGAATCAGTAGATTGCTTTTGTCAAGATGTCCATTTTTACTACATTAATCCTGCCAATCCATAAGCATAGGAGATTTTCCATTTTTTTCTGGATCTGCTTCGATATCTTTCTTCAGGGACTTGAAATACATGTCATTTCACTTGCTTGATTAGAGTCACACCAAGGTATTTCATATTATTTATGACTATTGCAAAGGGTGTCACTTCCCTAATTCCTTCTCAGCCTGTTTAATCTTTAGTAGAAGAGCACTACTGATTTGGTTGAATTATATTTATTTCCAGTCACTTTGCTGAAACTGTTTATTAGGATTAGGAATTCTCTGACGGAATTTTTGAAGTCACTTAAGTTATACTATCACATCATCTGCAAAGAGTGATATTATGACTTCTTCCTTTTCAATTTGTATCCATTTGATCAACTTTTGTTGTCCAATTGCTCTGGCTGAGACTTCTAGTCTCTATTTAGTAGGTAGGGAAGCCTTGTCTAGGCCCTGGTTTAGTAGGATTGTTTCAAGTTTCTCTCCATTTAATTTGATGTTGGCTACTGATTTGCTGTATATTGCTTTTACTATGTTTAGGTACAGGCCTTGTATTGCTGATCTATCCAAGATTTTTAGTATGAAGGGGTGTTGAATGTTGTCAAATGCTTTATCAGCATCTAATGAGGTGATCACTTTTTTTTTTCATTTAAGTTTGTTTAAAAAGTGGATTACATTGATGGATTTCCATATACTGAAACATTTCTGCATCCCGGGGATGAAGCCTAATTGATCATGGTGAATGACCTTTTTGATGTGTTCTTGGATTCAGTTTGCCAGAAGTTTATTGAATAATTTTGCATCGATATTCATAAGGAAAATTGGACTGAAGTTTTCTTTCTTTGTTGGGTCTTTATGTGGTTTAGGTATAAGCATAACTGTGACTTCATAGAACAAAGTGGTAGTGTTGCTTTTGTTTCTATTTTGTGGAATAGATTGAAGAGTATTGGTATTACGTTATCTTTGAAAGTCTGGTAGAATTCTGAACTAAATCCATCTAGTCCTGGGCTTTTTTTGTTGTTGTTGTTGTTGTTGTTGTTGGGGGACATTTAATGAATGCTTCTATTTCTTTAGGAGCTACGGGCTGTTTAGATTGTCTATCTGATCCTGATTTAACTTTGGTACCTGGTATCTGTCCAGAAAATTGTCCGTTTCCTCCAGAGGTTCCAGTTTTGTTGAGTATATGCTTTTCTAATAGAATCTTATGATTTTGTTTTAATTTCCTCAGATTCTGTCATTTTGTCTCCCTTTTCATTTCTGATTTTGTTAATTTGGCTAATGTATAATGTCTCTTTGCCCTCTGGTGAGCCTGGCTAAGGTTTTATCTAGCTTGTTGATTTTCTCAAAGAACCAGATTCTGGTTTTTGATACTTTGTATAGTTCTTTTTCTTTCAACTTGATTGATTTCAGCCCTGAGCTTGATTATTTCCTGCCTTCTACTCCTCCTGTGTGTATTTGCTTCTTTTTGTTCTAGAGCTTTTAGGTGTGCTGTCATGCTGCTATTATCTCTCCCATCTCTTTTTGGAGGCACTTAAATCTATGAGTTTTCCTTTTAGCATTGCTTTCATTGTGTCTCATAAATTCTAAAAAGATTTTAATTTCTTTCTTCATTTCTTCCTTGACCACAATATCATTGTTGATCTTCCATATATATGTGGGCTTTCTGTTGTTTTTTGTTGTTATTGAAGCTGAGCCTTGGACCATGATGATCTGATAGGATGCATGGTATTATTTCAATCTTCCTGTATCCATTGAGGCTTGTTTTGTCACCAACTGTTGAGTTGCTGAGAAGAAGGTATTTATATATATATATATATATATATACATATATATGGATGAAATATTCTATAAATATCTGTTAACTCTATTTTGTTTATAACTTCTGTTAGTTTCACTGTGTCTCTGTTTAGTTTCTGTTTCCATGATCTGTCCATTGATAAGAGTGGGAAGTTGAAGTCTCTCACAGTTATTATGTCAGGTAAAATGTATGCTTTGAACTTTAGTAAATTTTCTTTTATGAATGTATGTGTCCTTGCATTTGGAGCATAGATGTTCAGAACGGAGAGTTCATCATGGTAAATTTTTCCTTTGACGAGTATGAAGTGTCCTTCCTTGTCTTTTTTATAACTTTTGGTTGAAAGTCAATTTTATTCAATATTAAAATGACTGCTCTAGCTTGTTTCTTGGGACCATTTTCTTGGAAGATTTTTTTCCAGCCTTTTATTCTGTGGTACTTCTGTCTTTATTACTAAGTTGAATTTCTTCTCAAACTGCTGGTTCCTGTTTATGTATTCAGTCTGTTATTCTATGTCTTTTATTGTGGAATTGAGTCCAATGATATTAAGAAATCTTAAGGAATAGTAATTAATTGTTGTTTCCTGTTACTTTTGTTGTTTGAGGTGAAATTATTCTTGTGTGGCTATCTTTTTTTTTTTTTGGATAAGTTGAAAGAAGATTACTTTCTTGCTGTTTCTAGGATGTAGTTTCCCTCTTAACCTCTGAGCCATCTTTCCAGCTCCGTCATTTCCCTTCTTGTGTTGGAGTTTTCCATCTATTAATCTTTGTAGGCCTGGATTTGTGGAAGCATATTGTGTAAACTTGGTTTCATCATGGAAAAACTTGGTTTCTCCATCTATGGTAATTGAGTGTTTTGCTGGGTATTGTAATCTGGGTTGCCATTTATCTTTTCTTAGCTTCTGTATGACATCTGCCCAGGGTCTTCTGACTCTCATAGTCTCTGGTGAAAAGTTTTGTGTAATTCCTATACTTCTGCCTTATATGTTACTTGACATTTTCTCTTTACTGCTTTTAATATTCTTTTTGTTTGGTACATTTGGTGTTTTGATTATTATGTGATGGGAGGACTTTCTTTTCTGCTCCAACCTATTTGGAGTTCTATGTGCTTCTTGTGTGTTCATGGGCATCATTTTCTTTAGGTTAGAAAATTTTTTTCTATTAACTTGTTGAAGATATTTACTGTCCCTTAAAGTTAGAATCTTTGCTCTCTTCTATACCTATTATCCTTATGTTTGATCTTCTCATTATGTCCTGGATTACCTGGATGATTTGGAGAGTATCTTTTTGCATTTTCTTTGACTTTTGTATCAATTTTACTATGGCATTTTCTCTACCTGAGATTATCTTTTCTTTCTCTTGTATTCTATTGGCGATGCTTGCATCAAGGCTTCTTGATCTCGTTCCTAGGTTTTATATCTTTATGGTTTTCTCCCTTTTTTATATCTTTATTGTTTCTCTTTCCTTTTTTAGAACCCAGATGGTTTTGTTCAATTCTTTCACCAACTCTTTGGTTGTTTTCCTGTAATTCTTTAAGGAATTTTTGTGTTTCCTCTTTAAGGGCTTCTACCTGTTTACCTGTGTTTCTTTAAGGGAGTTATTTATGTACTTCCTAAAGTCCTCTATCACAATCATGAGATGTGATTTTAAATCTGAATCTTGCTTTTCCAGTGTGTTGGATTAACCAAGACTTTCTGTGGTGGGAGAACTGGGTTTTGATTATGCCAAGTAGCCTTGCTTTCTTTTGCTTGGGTTCACTCTCTTGACTTCCATCATCTGTTTATCTCTGGTGTTAGTTTTTCTTGCTGTCTCTGACTGGAGTTTGTCCCTTTTGTGGGCCTGTGAATCTATGTTCTTTGGTGTGTCAACACTCCTGGAAGACCAGTTCTCTTGGAGCAATTTGGCCACCTTAATATTAGTTCTTGATGTGAACTATTCTTTCATATTCTAGTCCATAATTCGGTAAGTTATAACAATTAGTTCCTACTGGTACATATTGATACAAAGAGAAGAGATTCAGTAGCCAATATTGTAAATTTAGAACTCATATTTTTATTTAAGAAAATGTATCACTCATGAAACTTCTGGGTGGATCTACTCTATTTATCCACCTGTCTTTATATCCACGTACTCACAACATATATTATGTATCACCTATCTATCATATCACTGCTAACTAAAGGAATTATTGGCTATTTTGCATGTATAGACATGTAAAAGAGGAGATGAACAAGAACACAGAGTAAAATAAGTCATCCTATTGGTCTATAAATGTCTTCCTAGTGCAATTATCACTTCCATTTGCTCCAGTAATGGGTTTACACCCATGAACTGACAATATAAAGGGAGAAGGCATTTGCAAATGAAACAAGTATCACTTAGATGTGACCCCATGTGGTAGAGCTAAAATTTATTCAAAGGGAATCTGCAATGATTTTATGATTTAAAGGAGTAAAATTATCCGTAAAATGTCCTAAGATGTTTCAGATTCAGATAATGTCTTAAAAATAAATATTCATAATTGTCCATAAACTAAAGAACACTAAAAACAGAACCAATTTCATATGGGTAATGGAAGGAAAAATCAAAGGAATGCGTGAGCTCAAGAGTATGGAGGGGAAAATAGCAATAGTGGAAATCTGCAAAATTTGCATCAAAGGAACTTAAGATGCTCATGTCACACTGAGAAGAAACTGCTGTGGCTTCATATTTATCATCCTGGAATGGCCTTTCACTGCAAAGTTACACTAATATATTCTTATGAAACACTTATGACAAAAATAACTCAAGAACTTGATGGAAGCATAAAATCTGAATTATATTGAATTACTCAGGTTTAGAAATTCTTCTCATTGCTAATCAGCAGAAAAAAATGAATGAGATTGGACCACTGTGTTTTGCAGAAATGTGTGACACATTTTTTTGAGCAGGATGTTAGATGCTATTGTATCTCTTGTATCAGTTACAAGTGTTTAAAAAAAATCACTTCTAGAAAATAGTATACTTAGCCAGTGCCAGTGTTTCTCTTCTGTAGATTACAACTTCATTCTTTCAGAAGACTGATTTAACCTGGAGTATCTGTCAAACCCAAATGTACTAGAGAGACTTTGGCAGGAGAACTAAGAGTGTGGGGACAATGGAACACATCTCTTCCAGAAGATAAATAGGAAATGCTGTGTAGGTCAGGGTTTAAACAAGGATGAGATGGAGTATGCGAAAATGTGGGATGCAGAGGACTTTAAATCTAAGATGTTTGAGGTCAAATGGAAGCATACCACTGTATAATTTTGAAACATTTTAAACACACTTAAGGAAAATGCCATGTATGAGTAGGTAATGCCTACTGCAGAACCTATTGGGTTTCCTATAAAGAAATTCTAATTACGTGATATGGCACACTACAATGGAAGTTATCCATGAAGGTTTTAAAGATACCTAAAATCATATAGATTTTAGCACTCTCCTTGAACCATATCTATAACCACAGTCCTGGAAAGCCAGACTCAGAAGGATGCCCATGGAACTTACCTGAAGCAATAAGGTCCAAATTTAGTGCCAGTGAATTTCCTGTATGGATGTATTATGGATTGAGAATTCAACATGCAAATCTGATTGATAAATTACAAGATTCTAGAACTATTTTTTCTCCATCTTTATTAACTTGGGTATTTCTTATTTACATTTCAGTTATTATTCCCTTTCCCAGTTTCCGGGCTAACATTCCCCCACCCCCTCCCCCACCCCCTCCACTTCTATATGTGTGTTCCTCTCCCCATTCTCCCCCCATCACCGCCCTCCTCCCAACAATCACGTTCACTGGGGGTTCAGTCTTGGCAGGACCAAGGGCTTCCCCTTCTACTGGTGCTCTTACTAGGCTATTTATTGCTACCTATGAGGCTGGAGCCCAGGGTCAGTCCATGTATAGTTTTTGGGTAGTGGCTTAGTACCTGGAAGCTCAGGTTGGTTGGCATTGTTGTTCATATGGGATCTCGAGCCTATTCAAGCTCTTCCAGGCCTTTCTCTGATTCCTTCAACAGGAGTCCTGTTCTCAGTTCAGTGTTTTGCTGCTGGCATTCGCCTATGTATTTGCTGTATTCTGACTGTGTCTCTCAGGAGAGATCCACATCCGGTTGCTGTAGGCCTGCACTTCTTTGCTTCATCCATCTTATCTAGTTTGGTGGCTGTATATGTATGGACCACATGTGGGGCAGGCTCTGAATGGGTGTTCCTTCTGCCTCTGTTTTAAACTTTGCCTCCCTAATCCCTCCAAAGGGTATTCTTGTTCCCCTTTTAAAGAAGGAGTAAAGCATCTGCATTTTCGTCATCCTTCTTGAGTTTCATGTGTTCTGTGCATCTAGGGTAATTCAAGCATTTGAGCTAATATCCACTTATCAATGAGTGCATACCATGTGTGTTTTTCTGTGATTGGGTTACCTCACTCAGGATGATTTTTTGCAGATCCATAACGTCCCGATTTCATAAAGTCATTGTTTTTGATAGCTGAGTAGTATTCCATTGTGTAGATGTACCACATTTTCTGTATTCATTCCTCTGTTGAAGGGCATCAGGGTTCTTTCCAGCTTCTGGCTATTATAAAAAAAGGCTGCTATGAACATATTGGAGCCTGTATCTTTGTTATATGTTGGGGCATCTTTTGGGTATATCGCCAAGAGAGGTATAGTTGGGTTCTCAGGTAGTTCGATGTCCAGTTTTCTGAGGAACCTCCAGACTGATTTCCAGAATGGTTGTACCAGTCTGCAATCCCACCAACAATGGAGGAGTGTTCCTCTTTCTCCACATCCTAGCCAGCATCTGCTGTCACCTGAGTTTTTGATCTTAGCCATTCTGACTGGTGGGAGATAAAATCTCAGGATTGTTTTTATTTGCATTTCCCTTATGATTAAAGATGTTGAACATTTCCTTAGGTGTTTCTTACCCATTCGGTATTCGTCAGCTGTGAATTCTTTGTTCAGCTCTGAACCCCATTTTTAATAGGGTTATTTATCTCCCTGTAGTGTGAATTGAAGAATAAGATTTAGATTGCAATAACAAAGTTATTGTAGTCCAGCAACAAGATAGTAGTGAAAAACTTTCCCCTAAGGTCAATGAACTCAGTAGCCAGTAGTTTCTCATTAACAAGCATGATTTCCCTTTTGATGTGAAGGACTTGAGTGAAGAGACAACTGTTGTTTGCCAAATATGTGAATGCTATTTCTTGAACTTTTACCCATTGACTACAGTACTGGGAAGTTTTATGGTCTCTCAACGTTAAATATGGGTAGTACAGTTTAACTGCTTTCCTTCCCTTGGTAGCCTGCATAGTGTTTTCTGGAACCCTGGCAGCTACAATGCAAAAAAAAGGTATGATACAGATCAAGTCATCTGAATCATGCACCCTAATGTGCCTGGAAATGAAAAAAGCCTAAACATCCTTCAACATATGAAGGGATAAAGAAAGTGCTATACATATATACAATGGAAGACTATTCAACTATAAGGAAAAATGAAATTTCTGGTAATTGGGTGGACCTAAGAAACATTACATTGAGTGAGGTAATCCAGACTCACTGTTTAGTCCCCAGAAAATGTCTCTTGTTTTATTGTCTGCATTTCTCACTGCAAATCCTCAGATATGAGTATTCAACGTGAAGTACCTACGGAAACTAGAACAGTGTAAAGGGACCAACAGTTGGAGGAGGGAGCTTGGGAGGGGAATAACAGGACACAGGTGACAAAAAGTGGCAAACAAAATGTGCAAGAGGAGGGAATCTTGTCGTAGAAGGAGAAGGAGGCACAAATAATACCAAATTATTATGATTATGATTATGATTGTGATTGTGATTATTATTATTATTATTATTATTATTATTATTATCTCCTATATTGAATTCCAATGACAGTTTCTTTCTACTCCTCTCAGTTCCCCCCCATTCCACACCTCCTCTCCTACAGATCCATTCCTCCTAGATTTTCTTTGAGAAAACAGCAGGCATCCCAGGGATATCAACCAAACACATCATAAAAAGTTGGAATAAGACTAGGCACATACCTTCACATCAAGGCCAAATGAGGCAACACAGTAGGGGGAAAAGGTACTAGGCACAGACAAAAGAGTCAGATACAAGCCTGTACTTCCAGTGTTAGTAGTCCAACAAGAACACTAAGCTATACAACTGTAACATTTATGACCATATTTTGATAGAGCTTCAAGGAATCATGTTTACCAAAAATTCTACACAAATAAACAAGTGTGTGAATGTGTGTGTGTGTGTGTGTGTGTATGTGTGTGTGTTTGTATATATAACATATATATGGAAGTTAAGCCACTTGACCTGACAATGCTACCCACTAGAACCATAGGCAAACCAAAACTCTAGTACATCTCCCTTTAATAGTTGGTAAGAGTAGTCCAGTGGCTCCCCAAACTTTATAGATTACCAACATATGTAACCCATTGTTTGATAAGAGGGGTTAAGTGTGAGCCGTTAAAGAATGAAGCAAAGTAGTGCAGGCGGACAGGAGCCGGATGTAGATCGCTACTGAGAGACACAGCCAGAATACAGCAAATACAGAGGCGAATGCCAGCAGCAAACCACTGAACTGAGAATAGGACCCCAGTTGAAGGAATCAGAGAAAGAACTGAAGAGCTTGAAGGGGCTCGAGACCCCATAAACAATGCCAACCAACCAGAGCTTCCAGGGATTACCTAAAGACTATATGTGACCCTGGACTGACCATAGGTAGCAATGAATATCCTTAAGAGCACCAGTGGAAGGAGCCCTGGGGTAAGACTGAACCCCCAGTGAACTAGACTGTTCAAAGGGGGAGGGTGGGGAGGAATACCCATAAAGAAGGGGAGGGGGAGGGGGATGTTTGCCCGGAAACCGGGAAAGGGAATAACACTCGAAATGTATATAAGAAATACTCAAATTAATAAAAAAAAAGAATTTAAGGATCAGATTACCATACTAAAATTCAAATTAGAAGACAGTAATTACTTGAAAGTTTAGAAATCAAACAACCTATAAAAAGCTTCTGTTTTAAATGGTTTGAGAGCTGCTTGTCTGTGATGGTAAAGGACTGATCTAATTAAGATGCCTAACTAGATGGAATGCTTGTATATTTCCAGTCAGAACTCTGTAAATTATTTCATGTGCTGGCACTTAGGAAATATAAAGACCACAGGAGGATTGATCCTGTGACCTCAACTTCATTAGCTGAATATATTTAATGAACAGAGTTATCATGGCTCTAGGAATGTGTAGGACACTAGTCATCATTGCTCATCAGCCCACATGTACACACTTTACTATAATGAAGGCAAAGCTACCTCACTGATTTTATGCCTGTGTGTGGAAAGAGTATTTCATCTCTCGCTTTTCACTTTATTTCTAGTTATTTATGATATTTCCCCAATATCAACTGATGTGTCTCAGCTGATTTTCATTTCATTGGATAAATAACAGTTGAGTAGTTTTTAATGACCCATATAAAGGAGTAAGGAAATTGAATAAAACATTAATCAGTAATTTATGCATATTTGCTTTAATAAATTCTTAGTGTAGAAATTATTATATTTTGTTTTTATTTCTAGAACAGAGAAAATGGTATATTATTATAGATATATTATCATTGATAAATTTGAGTAATTTACCAGAGTACAGAAATCACTTATATATCTCATGAGATAAATTAGATGTAGTAACTGGCATAATATTCATATTATATGTTTGGATATTAAATACCTTTTCAGTGTGGGAATGAGAATGAAATACAGAATATTTAGTTTTTTCAAACTATATGTCAAAGATAGCAACAAATTTAAATTTTCATTACATGTTCTATTCCATGAGTCTTAATTATGGAATACTTTTTCTTATATTATTCAAATCCTATAGAATTTTCTACTTTTAAGACATATTTCTACTGTCTTACATTGTATGATACTGTAGCAAAATATTTTCTTGTTGATACCCATATTCATCACCTCAACTAAAACAGCAGCTTGCTTCTCTGTAGATTAATTCAATGACAGAAAGCAGATGACACTTTCAACTTGCAGTGGGAAGAAATCATTTGGTGGTTCTCGGGCTGCATATTTTTCCCTTTCAAAGAAAGGCCTCTAGAGAAAACAGTCCCTAACTGACATAGGGACTGGAGACAAATGCCTTTTCACTATATCACTGAAAATAATATTGACAGGAACCACAAAGAACAGATACAGTGTTTACCAATTCTGTAATTGGTCTTCCTGTTATAAGAGAGCATCAGTTATGACATCACTGTGTTATTCTGTTCCCTTGGCCATTTCAGTAGAGATATATTGGTAGTGCCAGATAGAAGACAGGCAGTCTATCTAAAAGATAGAAGAAAAACACACTTGATGCTTGTTCTTGTTGTTTATTTTTTACCAATAACACTTACTCTTCTTTAACCTGAATTACTTAGATAGAGATTGTGAGTAAATGTTGCTGCCTAAAGTAGCAAAAATCACCCAAACTAGAAAAAATAGTCATTATTATAAGGTAAGACAGGATCTCGTATTTAGCAGCAGGTTAAGACTTGTTGTTAGCTCTATTTTTCCTCTCTAGCTATGTGCTTTTAGATTCAGAATTATAATGTCTAATTTTTTTATTAAATTCATTATAGTTGATAATATCACACATCTAAAGAAAAAATAGCTTAAGCTTTATTGGGAAAAATTACTTCAACGATCATTTCACAGGAATGTATGACTAAGGTCAAGTATAAACTTATTTAGAAGGTGGGGACAAATAGCTCATTAGCTTCCTAGAAAAGTAGAGTACCCAGTTACTATGCCACATATGGATGTTTTCAGCAAGAGTTAAAAGAGCAAGAAACATTAGATTTGTGATGATCTTGGCTTCTGCAAGAGGACTCTGTGATTCTCATTTTACATCACGTACTTGGAAACACATTTCTTAAGATAACATAGATCCACAGTACCATGATGTACTTTGAAGCTCAAATAACTCAGTCAGTAAAGAAAAATATGGAGGTTAAAGTATTTCTTGAGGCAGGTGTACAAACTCAAACAACTTTTAACCCGGCCATTCATAACATTTAGATCTGCAAGCCTGTGCGACCTGGGTAATATGGAATCAGAAGCCTTAGGTGGATCTCATTCCTTTCTTCCACCATTAAGTTGTTAAGTCACAAGACTTAATGAACGTAATGAGCTCTCCCCATCATGACTTCCTCTCTTACTACTGATGATTGGGAAGATAGACTTTCTTGGAAGTTCTTCTATGATATTCTGGTTAATTCTCTCTAGTTCCCGTCTACATTCACCTTACTAGAGATCAGAGTGCAACCACAAAGAGACAAGCATTTATACTTCGCCTGTGTCAATTTACTGACACAAACCTTTAGCACCTCTCAGATTTTAATGACAGAAGCTCCACTATTTCCAGATATTTTTAAAAGGCAGTGTATTTGGTTAGATTGCTCATTTTCAAATAGGTCTAACATCAGAAGTTCAAAAGACTGAAAAGCCCATTGTTTCTCTAACCAGCTGTACAAGCCAAATGATTTTTCATTAACTCTTGTTCTTTCAGGAAGGGCTATCTTGTTAGGTGTATGTGTATCCTGAGGGACAGTGTCTTACTGCTCACTTCCAATTTCCAAATAGCCTTACAGGAACCAAATAAATCGATCCTTTTCCAGGTACCAGAAAAGACTGTTTGTACGTTCTTTTCTCCTGATTTTTATACATTTTCCTTTGTTATGATTCCACCACAATTCTTTTAAGACCCATTTTAAATGGATCTATGAATTTAAGAATCCAGTACTTTATACTTCTTAGAGTATGACCACCTGTATTTCAAATATTTTTTAAAGGTTTTATTCATTTTATGTATAAATGTTCCATCTGCATGTATACCTGCATGACAGAAGAGGGCATCAGACTCCAATATAGATAGTTGTGAGGAACCACATGGTTGTTCAGAATTGAACTCACCTCTGGAAGAGCAGACGGTGCTCTTAACTGCTCATCCATCACTCAAGACCCAATGATATTTTACATAATTAACATACTAAATATAAAAGTGATACTTGGATGGGTTATACAGTTACTTTGAGAAAAAGTAGTACTATTTTCCATTCAGTACTGGTTATTGAAGTTAGGGCTTTGTACATGCTAGGCAGGCATGTACCACTGACTTATATTTCCAACTTTATTTTAAATTTTGTTTTAAGAGATGAACTTTCCAATCCACCAGAGTGACTTTGAACTTGTTCTGTTTTTTAGATAGGACTTAAACTTGTCAGCAACATGATAAGTAGTAAATGCAGACCTCACATACAAATGATCTAAAATCGGGAACCATGACTACCTGCTGGAGGAGGTCTCTACAGGATCTATATCACTGTCTCTGAGCATTTTGTCTAAAGTCATGCCTGTGGGGTCCTAGGAGTCTTATGTTTCCCTGGCATAGGGGATCCTCCGGTGGCTATCCCCAGTTCCTTATCCCCCTGTTAAATATTTCTGTTTAATTTCCTGACCTCTCTCACATCTCCTCCAGATCCTGATGCTGCCATCCCTATTTCCTCCATCTTTCCTCCCTCCCCACTCTCCCTTTCCCTCATCTTCCCATCATCCTGTTCCCACCTCAATGCAGGACTGAAGCATCCACACTCTGGTCTTCCTTCTTTCTACGCTCCAATTATTATGGGCATTGTGGGCTTTGGGGCTAATATCCACTTATTAATGTGTACATATCATGTGTGTTCTTTTGTGTCTGAGTTACCTCACTCAGGATGATATTTTCCAGTTCCATCCATTTGCCTGCAAATTTCATGAGGCCATTGTTTTTGTTTTGTTTTGTTGTATTTTAAATATAAAATATTTGGATATTTTATTTTTCATATCAAATGTTATCTCATTTCTTGGTTTACCCCTCTGCAAAGCCCCTATTCTATTCCCCCTTACCCTCCTCCTATGAGGGTCCTCCCCCTCCTACTCATCATCTCCTGCCTCACTGCCCTAGCATTCCTCTACACAACAGAAACTGGGGAAATTCGAAAAATCATCAAATCCTACTAAGAAAACCTATACTTCACAAAACTGGAAAATCTGGATGAAATTTCTAGACAATTTTTTAGACAAATATCAGGTACCAAACAGTCCTATAACCTGTAAAGAAATAGAAGCAGTCATTAAATATTCCCAACCACACAAAAGCCCAGCACCAGACTGATATCCGAAGTTGTTTTACCAGCTTGCAATCCCATCAACAATGGAGGAATGTTCTTTTTTCTCCACATCCTCGCCAATATCTATTATCACCTGCATTTTTTATCTTAACCATTCTGACTGGTGTGAAGTGGAATCTCAGGGTGTTTTTGATTTACATTTCTCAATGACTAAGGATATTGAACATTTCTTTAGGTTCATCTCAGCCATTCGCTAATCCTCAGTTGAGCATTCTTTGTTTAACTCTGTACCCCGTTTTTAATAGGATTATTTGGTTCTTTGAAGTCTACCTTCTTGAGTTCTTTGTACATTTCAGATATTAGCTAATATGTAGGGTTGGTAAATAACTATTTCCAATCTCTGAGTTTTGTCCTATTGACAGTGGATGGGAATACTCACCCATCTCAAAATTTTTAACCCAGAAATGTTCCTGTCCAAAGAAAGAACGGGAGGAGGGGTGAATGTAACAGATACTGAAGGAAGGGCCAACCAGGAACTGCCCCACCTGGGGTATTCTTTATTTCTGCAGACATCAAATCCAACACTGTTGCCATGGTCAAGAGGTGCTTGCTGACAGGAACCTAGTATGGCAGGTCATGAGGAAGTCCAGCAAACAACTGAACAATGCTGATGTGGTTGCTTGGAGCCAACCATCAGACTGAGCTGAAGATCTGGAGGGGCAGGTAGGATTGCAACCCCATTGGAAGAACAACATATGCTGGTCTGATCACCCAGTTCTCCAGCATCTAGACCACCAACCAAGGAGTGTACCAAGAGGGATCCATGGCTCCAGATATATATGTAGCAGAGGATAACATTTCCTGACAAGAAAGGGAGGGGAGGCCCTTGGCTCTGGAGAGGCTTGATACTCCACGGTAGGAGAATGCTGGAGCCATGGTGCTGAAGAGTGTGGGTGAGTGTGAAAGCACTCTCATACAAGCAAAGTGTAATGGGAAGGGCTGATAGGAGATGAGAGGGGCTGATGGAGGATTAACTGGGAAGTGGGATATTATTTGATATGTTAATGAATGGAATGATTAATAAGATGATCTAAAACTATATTTTAAACGGAACAAATGAAGATTTGCAGTTTTCAAAGGGAAACTGTGATATTTATGAAAATTATAAATATACTTTGTACTTCATTTATAAAATTCCATATGGAGAGTTCCATTATTTCAAGCAGTTAATAGCTTTTACCTTCTGATTTCTTTTCTAGTATGGCAAGTAGGCGACTGTTTTGCATCAGCCTGTGGCTTCTGAGTCATGGGAGCCTGTGTCTTCTGAGACTCTTTTGCATCCTTAAGAATGTCCAGGTTTATAGCAATGGACTTTTTACTACTTGCTTTATGTCTCTAAAACCATTAGAACATCAATGCTTCTTTAAATTGGTTTTTGCACAAAATGTAATATGCTTGATGAATTAAAGTAAGAAGTTGGAAACGTAACAGCATATTGGGTTATGTCTTAATTTTTTTCTTCCCCAATGTTTTATATTGAAGGGGACTGATTTGTGGACGTACATTCTAAAGCAATTTCACCTTTGCTTCTTAAAAAAAAAAAACCTACATTTTGTCCTAGAAAGCTATTGACATTTCATCAGAGGAAAGAGATTCAGATTTGCTGCCCAGTAAAATCTTTCTTAGCTCTACTTTCCTATCTTTCACCAAAGACAATGCAATTGACCTTGGGTCGGAGGATAAAAAGCTGCCATTATGAAGTGACAGAATAAATGGTCATCTTCCTCTGCGAAGACTCTCAGCATTCCAGAGCTGCTTGAGTCATGCTTTCATACATAAGAAGAACAAATCCAATAACCACAAAGACCCAAATTATAAAATTACTTCATCTCTGTTGATTTAAATTGGTAGACTTATCAGAAACAAAAACCTAACATCAAAAAAAAATGAAAAAATAAAAGCCAAAAGAAAAACAAAACAAAACAAAACAAAAACCAGAGATCACAAACATGAAAAAAAGAACTTTCAAGTATCTTACCCTCAAACAACATCTTAGGTCAATCTCATACCACCAAACTGTTTATTTTGCACCCTGCCTCATTTAAGAATAGGATATTAGATCTATTTAAATTACTTACACTTCAAAATAGGAATTTAAAATTGCACCCATTAATATTCTCTTTCAAGTAATTATAAGAAGTAAACATTTGAACACCGGGAACCACTTAATTCCTTCACAGAAGTAGAAACCTTAGTTTGATATGAACATAGATTTCTATACTAAGCAATCAGGATTATTCTGATATTTTGAATACTAGTTTAATTTCTTGTGGTGTCAGAAACTGAATTCAGGTTCTACCCCAGATCAAACAACTCTGCTTCTTACATCTCTAGCCACTGTTCTCATATATTTTATATCCTAATCTTGCTAACACAATTAAAGATGTCCAAAATAAATTAGGTACACGTGGAAAGAAAATGCTAAAAATCAGGATATGTTGACATGTTTTCCATATATTCTTTATAGATATTGGCTTTAGCTTGATTTCAGGACATGATTTTGCAGATCAAAAATACAGCAGAGGTGAACCCTAGTTCTTCTGTGTACTTAGACGCAGTATGCTACTTGCATAAACCTGTGTTTCTCCTGATTTACAGGGTTAACTTATTTCTCCCAAGAGACCTCCCAGTTTTAATTATACTCACTATTTATTTAATTCTCCATAGGTACAATAATTTACATGAGCAGTTTATATACTCTATTAGTCTGAAAATGTATATAACCTAAGTATGCATCATGTGAAATTAGTCTTGTTAACTAATATAGTAACTTCGGGATAAATCAAGAATTTTACTGATCTAATAACCTATTCTTAAATGAGGCAGGGAGCAAAATAAACAATTTGGTGGGTATGAGATTGACCTATGATGTTGTTTGAGGGTAAGATACTTGAAAGTCCTTTTTTTTTTCATGTTTGTGATCTCTGGTTTTTGTTTTGTTTTGTTTTTCTTTTGGTTTTTATTTTTTTTCATTTTTTTGATGTTAGGGTAGTGAGCAGTTTGCCATGGCAATGCTCTAAAATTATACAACTATTTTTGGTGCAAGTAATAGGCATGCTTTTATAGCAGGCAGCAAGTGACTTCCCAAAATATTTACATAATAATGTAGGAATCCATGAACTAACTAACTTTACATTAAAAATCTTTTAGATGGTAATAATTTTATAGATGGTAATAATTTAAAATGATAATTTTAAAGTGGAGAGATATTGTCCTCATCCAGGTGGAACCAACAGAGTTGAAGGGTTATTATGTAGCAGGCACGGAGACAGCCATTTAAAAAAGACAGAGGACTTTGGGGAGATTTGAATATTTCCCATGAAAGCATAAAGGGCTGTTGAACCAGGAGCCTGAGCAGACTCAATAATTTTGAATGAAACAAATGGGTTCAACATCTCTCCAACTCTCTCTAGTTCTGCCCATGGGAATTTCTTCCTCTCTTCTTGTCCTTTAGTTTTCTTTTACAAACTGGATAACCCCCTTAGTCTAATCAATGCTTTACATATATCTATATGTGTGTTTGATCATCTACTAGGGCATATGCCTGTGGCCAATTCACCAAAGGAGAATATATTTTCCTCCCTCTGCAGCCATCAACTGTCAATAAAACATAAATTATATAAATGTATGACTCTTTTATTTGGAAAATGTTATTAGTTTAAATTAAATTGAAAAAATATGTCAACTGAGGAAGTCAGAAGAGTCCTCAGAATGAACCTGGAGAGTGTACAATTAGAAGAACTTGTTATTGCTTTTTTGTTTTGTTTTGATTTGGTTTTTGCCCTATGAAACACATTTGCAAGCCGTTTTTTCATTAGGCTTATTTTATAATTACTTATGAAGATGTATGATGTACTATATATGCACATTAGTGTAGACAGTGTCTAGAAGAAAGCCTGGAAATAAAGTTACAGGCAACATGATTATAACCCTCCTGACATGGGTGTTGAGAAATGATTTTGATGCTTCTGGAACGGCAGCATGCATCCTGAACTGCCCAGCCATTATTCCAGGCCCATTTTGGCTTTCTTCCTTCAACACAATTTGTACATTAAAATTTATTCAAGCCATATTAGCTGTCTCATTTTTTATTAACTCTCAGTAGTTAACTGATATACATGTTTTAACAACTAATGTTATTTTCCTCTACCTGGAAACAATGAAGAGAAATATTACTACTCAGTTGAATTTCACTCTGTGATTGCTGTTTCATAGCCCAGTATCTCATTATTTTAAGGTTCTCAATGAGCATAAAGAACAGTACATGAAAAAATGAAAAAATAGAAATAGATATGTAAATTAATTATTACTCCTGTAAAATATACAATGTGAGTAAATTCTACTCCATTGTTGTCTATGCTCTTGGAGCTACAGTTTACCATAATATTATCTTATACCTAATTTTGTAAATATATTTCTACAAACCTTCAAGTTATATATCAAATTCTGTATCCACTCCTTTACCCATAATATGTAAAAGACCCCTGAAAGTGTTATCATGGCCAACCGTAGACAATTTGCCACCAGTTTCAGTCTATAATAAATCAGCTTAGAATCTCAGATTTCCAATTTGGGTATTCATCTTAGAAATTTTAATACAGGAGTCACTGAATTGTTAAAAATGAAGAGGGTAGAAATGAATATTGTTGATATATACATTTCTAATCAGAAACACCTCTGAGACAGCTATTTCAAAATGTCTTACAAAAAGAATAGCTTACCCAGAATGTAAAGTTGGACATTTAGTGGTTATACTTGAGAAAATTATTAGTATGCATCCTGTATTAAAATTAGATAATAATCCAGTGAAGATTACCTAGTGTCCAAGTGAGAGATACAACTGCTTTGATGAAAAACCATGACTGAGAAAACTTGGAGGGAAAAGGATTTATTTGGCTTATAATTCTACATCAGTGTTCATTGTGGAAGGAGGACAGGGCAGGAACTCAAAAATAGCAGGAATACAGAGGCAGGAGCTGATATAGAACCCAGGGAAGAGTTCGGCTTACTGGCTTGCTCCTGGGGACTTGCTCAGCCAGCATTCTTATAAAACTTAGAACCATCAACCTAGGGATAGCACCATTAATAACAGGTTGCACACTTTCTCATCAATCCCAAATTAAGAAAATACCCTACAAGTTTGCCTAAAGCCTGATTATATGAAGGTGTTTCCTCAATTGAGGATCAATCCTCTCTAATGATTTTCGTTTGTGTCAAGTTGATATAAAAGTATCTAATACACCTAGTTAGGACTTGTAATCTAAAGAAGATAATTTCTTGGCCATAGGAGGGTTGGCAGCTTGAGGTTATGAAGAAGGGCCAGCATGGAGCCTGTGACTTAGCATCTGGTGAAGAAATAAAGCATTAGGTATTGAATGGACCAATCATTTTCATTGATGGTGTAATGAACAACTGTCTGAAATGCGGACAATGAGATAAGACTCAGTTTGACCATAACTTATTAATGTACAATATTAAAAACCAAAGATACAACAAAACATGTAATGTGTATTTGTGGTAAAAATAAAAAGTAAGAACAAAAAACATACATTGAAGTAGATGAGCCATGAGTTTCGTTTCTCTGGTTGTTGCTATTGTTGAAATAAAACAGTTCCTAGCTTAGTGTTGCTGCCCAGTTGGTAATGAGAGGAAAACATCATTTCTAGTGTGAAGACAGAGCTGGAAAGACAGAGCATAACTACAAGTTAAAACCGTAATTATTTCAAGAATTCTAATTATTCTAAGAATTCTAAGAATTGTCAGTGTGAATGAAAATTTATGTACAATTGAAAGTGTGCGTGTAGAGCAATTGAAAAAGATTTTATATTTATCTTTGATTTTTTCAATTAAGAGTAATTTTAAAAGTGATGTAGGGACCCAAAGGCAGGCAACAGAGTCAGGGAAAGTCTTTGCTCCAATCGTTAGGAAATCCGCATGACGAACAAGCTGTGCATTTTCTACATATGTGTAGGGGGCCTAGGCCCAGACCATTCATGTTCTTTGAATGGTGGTTCAGTCTCTATGAGCCCCAAAGAACCAGGTCAGTGTACTTTGTATGCGTTCTTGTGATGGCCTCGAAGCCCCCAGCTCTGTCATTCCTCCTCTTTCCCAGGACTCCCAGAGCTCCTTCTTTTGTTTGTCTCTGGGTCTCTGCATTTGTTTCCATCAGCTGCTAGATGAAGTGTGGAGAGCTCTTGGTGCCACTCCAAGAATATTGGCCAGAATATTTACATTTGGCTATGAGAAGGAAATAGACTCAAGATAAATACAGATGAGAAATGTGTTCCTTGCTATCTGGATCATCTTGATAAATTCGTAGATACAGTGACCAGAGGACTTTCTTTATTGCCTTATTTGTTCCTTGACTATTATGTTTATGTTTTGTTTGTTTCTTGATCTAGAACTGACCTGTTCTTTGCATTGTACTTAGAATGGTATAAAAGCAGACTGGGAAAGAGTAAACTTGCTATAGCACTTACTGGAGCATATTATAGTGTTGTCTAACTGTCTTTTCTGTCTTTAATCCTCATTCACTCCCTTGTGACCCTGTTGACTGACTGAGCAAGCTTGGTCAGTGAAACCTCTCCGAAGACTATTATGCTAGACTCCTTTCTGCAAACGTAGAAGAATATTGTTAATAATGTCAGGGCTTGGCTCTCTCAGTGGGAGACAATAAGCCTAGTCCAGCTGTATCTGGAGGTACCATGGGGAGGCCCCCCATTCTCTGAGGATAAGAGGATGGGGAAATGGGTGAGGAAATGTGAGGGTAGGACTGAGAGAAGTGGGAGAGTGGGAAGGGAGCTGCAATCAGACTGTAAAGTGAATAACACACACACACAAACACACAAACACACACATATAAAGAGAGAGACACAGAGAGAAAACAATCAATCAATAAATTAAATTGATATAAGATTAGGAAAAGGGGAAAGTTTTTGCAGGTATGAAAAGAAAATCTGAAATAACTAATGAAGAATTCGGGAAAGAGACAGTAGTAGAGATCCAGCACAAAGCACATTATGAAAAGTTATGAGCCACTCCTGACAATTGAACAAATCCTTATCAATTAGCAGAGTTCCAGGTGGGGAGCAGGCAAAGGGTAGCTTTTTCCCAGAACATATTGTCAGTAAGCAAATCAAAACGGAAATGAGTGTTGGAGATGTTTGCTAAAGCATGTCTCTTCTGGCAAATGTACCTAGATAGGAACTTTTCTTTGTCTACAAGTGTTTGAAGAGAGATGATAAACCAACTGTAGCCTTCAACCTGCTCATTCTGATTCTATTCTTGTTCCTCTAACATCGATATCCAACCCAGTAGCTCAGACTCTTCTGTCAAAATTTAGGTCATATCCTCCTGTCCTTAATTCAAAGGCCTGCCTATACCACTTTATATAACATGGACACCAAAGATCTGTCTCTTTTTTCTTTGCTCCAGTTCTCGCTTTCTGTTCACTTTAAATCTTCTGCATATGTTTCTGCATTGAAAAATGTTTTGGACCATATCCCATGCGAGTAGGTAATCTGACAATTATTCCCTTCTCTAACCAAACAATTTCTTCCATTGTTCTGCACAAATGTCCAGTAGTGTCTACCTAGTAACCTGTGTTAACCTTACATCTATCCCTCTTCTAAATACCAGCATTTCATATCTCTAAACTTGTACTTCACCCTTTCATGTGTTTCATAGGTACTTACCTATTGGGATACTTGTAGACACTCTTATTTTCTATAATGTCAGTTCTAGAAAAATCAGGTCTTTATTCATTAATAATGCATCTCAAGTGAATAGACATTAGAATATGAAAATACTTAGCACACACTACTGTATTTTTATTATTGGGTATTACATTTTCTGCTGTGTAGTAGTTTGGTCTCCTCGAAACTGTTTTGTTAGAAATCTATTGTTTTGATACCATGTCAAAAGCCTCCACCCAAATTATTATCCCATGATTAATATCCTTCTAGAAGCCCATTGTTCTGATATAACAAATTTCTTTATTCAGTTTTTTTTACCAAGACTGATGTATGCATAAATTATCACACTTCATTACATTTAGGAGGTTGATGTGATTTGCATTCTCCTAATATACATGATTCTTAGTGCTTAGAAGTATTTTAATCTACCAAGATTTGTACAAATGCTATTCTTAGCTATAATAATTTGTACAATATGATATACATTTAAGGAATATTGAAGGATTATACAAGATATTTGCCAAACACTTAGGTGCAAAGTACCGAATCTATTTACTCTCCTCTTTATTTTACACTAGTTAAGGTAATTCAAATATTTAGTCATCTTTAGCAAACATGCAAATATTCTGCATATAAGCTCCTTTTCTTCTAACAGCCATTTGTCTATAAAAATTGAGATAGCCTCCTAGTATAATAATGTCTCCCAAAATACTGGATCAAGATAGATATTCATTGAACTCTAAACTCATACATTCAATTTATCACTGACATTTTTTAGTTATTAAATTTTTATTTACTTACATTCCAAATATTACCCCTTTCCAAGAACCCCCTCCCCAGACTCTTCACCCCATCTACCTGTCCTTTGCTTCTGAGAGGGTGCTTCCCTCAACTAATCCCTCCAACATTCTTCTTCCCTGGGGTATCAAATTTCTACAGGATTTGGTATATCCTCTCACATTAAGGCCATACAAGCCAGTCCTCTGATATATATGTGCAGGGGCCCCCAGTCCAGCCCATGTATGCATGTTGGTTGGTAGCTTAGCCTCTGGGAGCTCTGAGGGATCTGGGTTAGTTGATGCTATTGTTCTTTCTATGGGGTTGCAATTCCCTGCAGCTCCATCAATCCTTCCCCTAAGGCTTCCATAGGGATCTTTAATTACTTAGGAAGACGAGCAGACTCAACTAACCTAGACCCCTGAGATCTCTGACACTGAGCCACCAACCAGGCAGCATACACGAACTGGGTAGAGGTCTCCTACACATATACAGCAGAGGACTGCCTGGCATGGCCTCAGTGAGAGATGAGGTGACCTAACCCTTGAGAGACTTGAGATTCCAACAAGTAGAGAGGCTGGGCGGGGACTGTGGGAACATCCTCTTGGAGATAAGGGGGGTGAGAAGTAAGGGGATGAGGAAGTGTAAGAGAGCAAACCCTGGAGAGGGGTAAGGATTGGACTGTAAAAAAAGTTTTATTCTTTACCAAACATTACATTAAATTGAAAACTACAGCAAAAAGAACAATAACAACAACAACAACAACAAAAATAGCAATCAAAGCCATGTCATGGCATCGCAGGAAGTTATATTTACATTATTTCACTATTTACTTTTCTTTAAATTTTATGTATTCTTTACATATATGTGTGTGTTCATTACTGTGTCTGTGTATACATATATATGTATATGTGTGTGTGTGTGTGCACACGCGCGCATGTGCATATGTGTGTATGTGTTTATTTGTATGCACAGGTGTGTGTGTGCTGATACATGAGCATACCTATGTGCATTGTTTCATGTGCGTGTGCGTGTGTGTTGGCACATGGGTATGTGTTGGTGAATATGCCCATGTTTATGTGTTGGTATATGGGCAAATGCGCATTTGTGTGTTGGTGAAAGTGTATGTGTTGTTGGTGAATGTACACAAGTGTGTTGGTTGCTACATGGGCACATGTGTGTATTTGTGTTTCTGTGTGTGTTGGTGCATGTGAATATGTGTGTGCTTGAAGTCTGGACAGTCGTTTCAAGTATCTTCAACTGAACTCCATCTTATTTTTAAGATAATCTATCACTGAGACTAAAGCCACTCATTGACTTGGCTCAATAACAAGCAAGCTTCAATAATTTCCCTGTCTTTGAACACATAGCAGTGGAATTACAGGTACTTGATTCTTTATGTAGTGACTGGAGCTCTGACCACAGATCCCCATGCTTGCACAAGAAGCATAGTACCAGTTGAGCTATCTTCTCAATTCAATATTCCTTATCTTTAAAATTTTGTATTTGGTAAATTTGAGAAACATTAGGAAAGAATAAATTATGTCCCACAATCTAGCACTGACATTTCATATGAAGGCTTAAAGGATCTTTCCAAATTAACTTGTCAGGAAAACATACATCTTACTTCCTTACTCTAATTTTCTTTTCTTCCAAACTTACTATCACTTCTCCAATTTAACAGTTTGTATCTCAGGAAAGAACACCTCAAGCCACTTACTAACAAACATTAAGGCACAGAGAATGTTTATAAATTTTACTTCTCTAAATAATCATACATACATCTTATCTTTCAATAATATTGTACATGCTCCCTCATAATCACAAGAGCATAATTTTCTCCTCTTTTCATCTATTGTCAGCGTCTTGGCCTTGACTGAAACCTGGCATCCCCTTTGTTACTTCCACATTTTACTCCCTGCAACAATTGATTTACTCTTTCCCATTTATTCCCGAACTTTAAAACTGTAACTTTCAGAAACAGGTAACTAATTATATTGCTCTGCTTCAAAAGCACCTTTAGAGCAAAGTGAGAGCTAACCTTGGAATGGTGGCTTACAGAGAGCGAGGAAAAGACAGGACGTTGGTGACAGACATAGCAAAGTGCAAGCATTTGTGCTTTTCTATCATGAGATATAAAGATGTTCTCTGTATACCACATATTATTCCAGCTGTCTTGTCAATTCTAACAGTGACCCCAAGAATAAATATTTCTCTGTCATTACCTGATTTTTTTTTCTCTTTGGAGGTTTGTTTAAGGGTAGTTTTTAACCATAACAGTTAAGGTTAACAACTTAGTAGTAATATCCAAAGACCAGTTTGAACGATGAGCCTATCTTGGTTTCTTTTTGACTTGATATCATTTGGTTTCTTTGGGTAGATTGTTAGCTGACAAATGAAGAGACAGAAAGGAGGTTTCATCTGTGTTGGTTCATCTAGGAAGAAACACAATAATGCTGGCAGAGCGTTCTAATGCTATGGGCATGCTATTCACTGGAAAAGGAACAAATAAAGAGGGTCGTGGATAAAATACAGGCAGGGAATAAAATAAGGAACACACTGTTAAAAAGGAAAAGAAAAGGGGGCACCTCCAATTTCAAGTAGGGTCAAGGAAGCTGTTCAAACAAGCAGTGTTCAATCTTTGATGAGCTGTAAATTAAAAAGGAAAGGAACACCAAAGAAACTCATGAAAGGAAATGCCAAAAAGGAGACAGCAATTCAGGAAAAACATCAAATGGCTGAGTGGACAGCAGGCACACTCAGAGCAGTGTCACGACAACTAAGATGGACAGCTGGTGAATATAAATGGCAAGATGGAGACGGGAAAATGGAGCTTTCTGAGAGCACAGGATATAACATCCATCAGTGAGCGACCATCTGTGGGCCCCACTGTAGAAGCTTAGCTACCATCAACCCCCATCTTAAAGGTCTAATTTTTGCCTCCGACTTCCACTCCAGAGTGGTGTAGCATTTTCTTTTTAATCCCCCTTTTTGTAGTAGTCACCGTAGTTACTTTTCTATAAATTTACAAGGAATTTATCTTTCTTATAAAACAGTCAGAATTGGAAGATGTCCTACTTATGCTGCTTTCTCTTCCCAGAAACCCTAATCCTAACCTTTTTGTCTAGCATTGTCATGCTTGTCTGCTTTAGTTACTGGTAATATTCTTTATTTGCAGAAAAAAAATAAGAAGAATAAAATGATTTGAAATATCCCTTTAAAAACTCAGCACATCACTGTTTTATCATTAGGGCTAGAATAAACTTCAGAGGTCACTCTGCTCTGAAGGTCTCTCCACACTCTCTTCTTTGTTGTCCCACAAAGGATTATGGTCAGTTCCCCATGTGCATGCCCCTGTTCTTCCCCCAGGGATTTGGCACCTGACATTTTCTCAACCTGTAATTCTCCCGGTCCTCAGACATGACTTGAACAACACCCCGTTCATTAGATGATATGGAAAATAGCACCTCTTCAGGAAGACGCTTTCCCTTACCAAGCTGCCTGAAGTTGCCCTTGACTCTTTCAGGCTCAGCATGCTTCACCGCGGTCCTCTGCGCCTTTAAAGTATTAATGCAGCGTGTCAAACACACTGCAGAGCTTTTTCCTCAAGGTGACTGTGCCTGAGAGACACCTTTCAAACGAACAGAGTTTCCATAAAAAGAAGCAAGCTTCTGGTGCTCTACACATGCTTATCAAACAAGACTTAATTCCTAATAGACAGGTAACCCACGTTAGTAACAATAGTACATTTTATGCTAAAATTCATTAATATTATTATTTTTTAAACACCTCCTTTTAAATAATAAAAACGATTTGACTTTTTAAAACATCATCTTTATTTTCCCTGAGGGTAAGGGCTTGTCTCTATTAGGATTTGAATTCTCTTACTGGATGCACTCTTCAACTGATCAGGATAACAAAATCAAAATATAAGTATGTTTCTCTGATGTCATACACTTCAGTGGCTTTACTGGAATGAAAAGAGTGCTTGCGGCAGAATAACAGACTGTCTTACATCTGTGGGTTTTCAAATTTTGACCAATATCAGTGTGGCTGGAGGCTGTTGGACATCTGGCAAGTTTCACTCCTCCATCTTGGCATACACTTCTTTGCTATCTTTGGAAAAGAATAAATGTTTGCAGCACAGTCTACACATGTAAATTAGAATATTTGTGAAAATCCTTCAAATATATTTAACTCTTTTAATAACTTACTACCTCTCATTTTATTTCATTAAAATTATAAAAATACTTCACATAGAGCTGTTTAACTGCTATCACCAAAACAGAATTTATGACAAGGGGTTGATTAGTAAACAAATTAGATATTTTTCCTCTTATTTTTGTGTTAAAATGACTACAGCATTTCTCTCTTTCCTTGTTCCAAATTATGCCATATACCCTTTCTTGCTCTTTTTAGTTTTTCAAATCCATGGCCCTCTTTTCAGTAATTGCTACTATATATGTAGATTGTGTGCGTGTGTGCACATGTGCATGCATGTATGCTACATATATTTTCTGAAATATAACCAGGAACCAGGTCAGTCTATACAATATTACTGGTATGTATGTTTTCAGGGCTGAATACTTGACATTGGATGACCAGTTGTGAACTTATAGAGAGAATAATTATAAAATAACCAGGAAACACAATCTCTTAGCACATATCTGGCTCTTAAAATGTTTTGGCCCTATGTTCTGCAATGTTCGCTGAGGCTTCCAATGGGGTTTATATCCATTCTGACTGAGCTCCACAAGGTTGCATTTTGCTTAGCTTTGGTGTGGTATTCTGTAACTGTCACTGTCTTTTCCAAAGAGGAATTTCCTTTATTACATTGCCCAATCTAGTTATAGTTTTCTTGCACTCACAGCCTATCTAGTTTGAGTATTTTGCTCTGAAATGTAATGTTTTCTCAGGCTCCAGGTTTGCATTTGCAAAAGTTGGTTAAATTCTTTCCACTTCTGTTTTTTCTTCTGTCGTGAATCACACAATCTTTTCTCCTGTTCAGTCTACAGTTACCATGTCTGGATAACTCAAAGTACCAAGTACACTGACTAACCTATTGGTATTTCAAGAACTTACTCTCTATGCTTTAAGGTTTTTTCCTTTGGCAAAGATCTAGATACTTCCTCCAATTTCTACTTTGATATGAATGTATACCTGAGTACAGTCTCATAATTCTTGTGTATAGCTCATGAACTGATCCTTTTAAGCCATATTCTGGCCACTGTGCTGACACATAAGATTGAGTTGCTATCATTGAGTCTATGTCCCATTTGGACATTTGTTTGATTTCTGATCCTCCTAACTCATGCTGATATTTGGGTCATTTTGCATGAAATTTTTATTTTCTGTACAAGTACATGGCCTGGATTCACATTGAATACACTGCTAGTCCATAGGCACTACTGTTATATGTTATCCATTGTCTTGGTAGGCACTGAGGATTTCAGTTTTCTGTGGAAAAAAAAGTAAAAAAAAATCATAGAATCTTATATACCTTAACAAAAATCCTTTGATGAGTTCTCCTCTCCCTCTTTTCCACACAAATTACAGTGCCTTGGATAAATATAAAACTTCTTTAAAATGTATTAGAACAATCTACAATGCCTCAGATTCTTTCACAAATATCTAAGTGCAAATATCTACTATTAGTCTCTTTACTGGATTACTTTTTTTTACCTAGATATTTGGTTCCTCTATAATTTTAACAATTAACTGTTCATGCTTGACATCATGGAACTTGAGGAAGGATTCAGAAATTTGAGTAGAGACATTTAACAGTCCCACACTTGTGATGTCACACTGACACCAACCATCAGTGCTATGGCAACAGCTGCCCCTGTGACCACAAAATAAATTATTATCATTTTAGATTTTTTTGGCTTAAAAATCTTACTTATTCATCTTTCATGGATTTACTGTGGTTAAAATTCCTTTACTAAACTGCTGGAAAAATCCCTTTTTTATCTTTTTTTGCATACCGAAGTGTAATCTTTCTGAGAAAAGTATCATTACCCAAATCTTCACTGAAGCAGCTCAGGTAGGTTCTGAGGTACTATGTAGCACTTTGAAATGCCACCAATTTTACATTTCAAGTGTGTATCTTATCAATAAATTTTCCAAATATCCAAAATACTATAACTCTTATTTTATTTATATGATCTCATTATTGTTCAAGATGGTCATGAATAAAGTATTCAGGTAACCAAGGGCTATACAATAAATTGGAGTTTTAATGAAAAATAATAGTTTTTTGTACAATTATCTTTTAAAAATACATTTAATATATTTCCTATTGCTAGCATGCAGGACTTCTTTAATTAAAAGAAACTATAAAATCATTCATTATAATAATTAAAATAAATTGTGTTGGTTCTAATAACTAGGTGCTGATACAAAGACATTTGGGTCAATTTTAAGTTAGGATATTATTATGAAGGTATGTTGCAAGGTAATTTATATTAAATCTAAAGATTTTTGCATAAAGCAAATTAGTCTTTAAATTGTGGTAAAATGCATTCAATAAATTGAAGGTCTTCAAGGGAAATCTCTCTCTCTCTCTCTGCCTCTCTTTCTTTCTCTTTCTCTTTCTCTCTCACTTTTTCTCTATTTCACACACACACACACACACGTATATATTTCCATTTATCTAGAACTTTGATATACATCAATAATGCCAAGTTTTCTTTATAATATTTTGAACTCATAGCTATAAAAGAACACTCTAGGATAGAAATAACATCAAAAGAAAATAATAGGTAATAGTAGAGAACTCGCTTAATTACCAGGTAACTAATTTTACTACAAAGATTATTAGGATAAGTTGGGAAAATTTTCATGTGCCTCTCATATGAAACAAGCTGCTGTACACAAAGTTAATTTTCTCTAAATAAGTGACTGAGAATTCTGAGAAATATGATGACATTAGGAGAAAGTCAAATTTATTCTCCACTCTTTCCCAGAATGGAAAATACAAAAGGTGAATAGAGGTTTTTATATCTAATCATATGCTACTTATTTCAATAATCAGGAGACAGCCATGTGAACAGAATGAAAACAAACTTTATCTCATTTCTAAAAAAATGTTTTCTACTTCAAAATCTCAAATAATCTTATTTAAATATGGGGAAATGATATGTAGAGAAGTTGGGTATGGATTGCTTTTGAAGTTCTGCTTTAAACTTATTAATAGATTTTGTTTTAACAGTGAAATCAGGTTATCCATGGACAAGCATATGGATACCCTAAAAACAGAGTCATGTAGCTATGTGGTTTTTTTATCAGATATTTTATTTATTTAAATTTCAAATTGTCAACGAGAGTACATAGGGTACCTGAAAGAGAATGGGAGACAAGAGACGTGAAGAATGATGCCAAGACAAAAGTCTGATCAAGGCGAAGGGTTTTATTTTTCCCCAAGGCTGAATTTGTACCATAAAAGGAGTAACAGAGAGAGGGGGGATGTGGGAAACATTTATGCAGGTCAAGGACACAGTATTCATGTGGTCATTTGATAAAAACAGTTGGTTTTTTAGAAAGGTTAGAGGTCATCACATTGGGCATCTTGACGTCAGATGTATTCCTCAGCAAGGTCACAACTTTATCATATCATTATTCATCCTGACCACCAGATTTGTATTAGTCTTCTGCAGCTGGCTGGGGATTTACCATGAAGCCAGTCATACTTAACTCTACAATACCATTAATATCAATAATGGAGGTTTTTAAGGTCATGACTTCCAACATCAAATGTTATCCCCTTTCAGGGTTTCACCTCCTGAAAGCCCCATTCCATCTCCTGTCCCCCTGCTTCTAAAAGCGTGATTTCTCACCCACCCACACTCCTGCCTCCCTGCTGTGGCATTCCCCTACACTGGGGAATCAAACCTTCAGAGATCCAAGGGTATCTTCTCCCATCCATTCCAGACCAAGCTATCCTCTGCTACATATGTGGATGGAGCCATGGGTTCCTCCCTGTGTATTCTTTGGTTGGTGGTTTAGTCCCTTGGAGCTTGCTGAAAGGAGCCTGATATAGCTGTCTCCTGAGAGGTTCTGACGGACCCTGACAAATACAGAGGCAGATACTCATAGCCAACCATTGGACTGAGCCCTGAGATCCTAATGGAGGAGTTAGAGAAAGGACTGAGGAGCTGAAGGAATTTACAACCCCATAGGAAGAACAACAATATCAAAAAACTGAACACCCAAAACTCTGTGGATTTTCTATGGCTTGAATTTTCATGTTAAATGTGTAAAGCATTTGAATTCAAAGGTCTATCTTGTAATAGTCTGATTGTGGATATAAGTGTGGTCTCTTGTTAGGTACAGAATGCTGCTATTTGAGAATATTTTCCTATAAAGAACCTTTATATAATATCGCTTGTATAAAAGTGATATATCTCCATGATGAAGAAATATCGTTAACCAATCTTGGTGTGATGAATTTGAATATACTTTACCATTATCTAGAAAGTAAAAATCACTTTATAGAGTTAACCGATTTCATTTCATCTACTGTTAGGAGCCTCTCATATAAAGGAGGATCAAGGAAAAAACTCAATTGGAAAAGGCTGCCACCTACAAATTAATTATTAAGAGTCCTTGACAGGCCAAGAGCAAATGCAAGTTTCATAGATTTTTACCAAATGCAGAGAAAAATATACTCTAGGAAGAAAAGTAAAACATAAAAACTCATTGCCTATATTTAACTCATGTTTTGCATTTCTTCAGTTAAAGAAAGGTTAATGTAAGCTGGTATAGAAAGAGAAACAAATAAGAAAATACAATTTTTAAAAGGCAATGGCTATTTTCCTCAAACAATGAAAGAGCTACTTACCCATTTAAAGTCTTTATCTGTTCATAATATGAACGTTAATTTAATGTGGTTAAATTTTCATATTCTCTACACTGTTGAAAAATATGGAAGGCCATGGTTTTATCAACATTAAAAAATGGACAGACTGAATTCATAATAAATATGTAAACTGATATATTTATATATTTATTAACATGGTACCCACAACACTTAATATTTAAAAATCAGAGTGTACAATTATGAAAATAATGAAAAGATTTATTCCTAATAATTTTATGATATATATTAATTAAACTGATGTTTCAGCAGGTAAATATGTCTGCAATGTATCCATGAGAACTGAATTCAATATACAGCTCCAATAATCGGGGGGGGGGGAGACTTCCAAGAGTCACCCTCTAGCATGTTCCTTCACATACAAGTGCCTAGCCTCCCTCATCCCTACTCCCCCACACACACAGGATAACAGCATGGCTAATTCTTCTAAGATTGCAGGAATGGGTCTTGTTTCCTACTGACTTGAAAAATGAAAAGTCAAGAGAAACAATGTATCAGCAGTCAAGCAAGTTTTATTGAAAATAGTAACACACCCCAGTGAGGAACACAAAGAGACAAACTCTCAGAGAGAATTTAGATACTGAAAGGAGAGGGTCTCCCGGGCATAAGGTAATGCCCCTTCCTCTTATTTTGGATTTATCATCTTAAACAAAGAAGAAGGAGCTGACAGGCCCAGAGCTTCATGAAAGCTTGGACATGCCCAACACCAGTCTTGGCAGGTCCTCAGTTAATGGGGTGTCTGCCAGTCTGGAGTAGGGAGTGAGGGCTTGCCAAGCCTTTATCCAGCATGAAGAAGTGGGAAGTTTGCCATTTTACTGTTTGTCTATGGACTCTTTCTCTATCTGTGTGCCTGCCAGAGCATTTAGCTGCCTTCACACACAATTTAAAAAATAGAAATGTCAAAAGAACTTAACGAAATCTCTTTAAAAATATTCACATTTCACCCAGCAGTTTTTTAAGCAGTGGACAAGAGGAAAAGACAAAATTTTTGAAATGTTCTTTTATATTTCTCTTTATGTCCAAGACACTTAGACTCCTAGAATTGCAGGGTTGACAAGAGCAAACACAGCAGCGCCCAAAGCACTGTCAACTGTGCCCACACAGTTTGTGCACACCCAGGCTTCTTTATGGTGACTATCAAGATTGGCTGCAACAACCGAACATAATATAAATACCATTCCCAGAAATAAATACTTACTTCTGAGAACAAGAAACATACCATTCCAGATTCCTTTTTATCCTAAAGGAGTTTTAAAAAAATTCCATTTCATAAAGTTTATTCAAACAGTGCCATTTGATCACTATATATGATATTCAATGAGAAATATAAATTTGACTACCATAAATATAAGTACAGTAAATTATAAATGAGTGAAAATTTGAGAGGAAAAAAATATTAGGCAAATAAAATATTCTCATCTACACAAATCTTCTAGTTTGATAGTTCAAATGATGAAATTTTGACATTTGCAGTTTCTTTCTTCTGACATGTATTTTGTGAATAATCTACCTGATGGGTAAAGAATCACGAATCAGACTTTGATTTCTGGAGTCTGCCATGCTAGCTACCCCACTTGTATGGATAATTATTATCCAGAAGATATAAAACATGCCTCCAGTTTAAGACTCTGAACATCTTTTATAACACTTAAAAGAGCTTGCTTTACTTCTTATCCAGGATCACTCTTTCTTTCTTACAATAAACTGATGTTCTAATTTACATTTCTAAGGTGTTTTTTTTTTGCATTTCCCCTGAACATTCATTCTATAATTAATTCCTTTCTTATAGTAAGATGTTTGGAGTGGTGTGAAGGATAATCCTGTACAAAGTATGTACATGTTCCAGTGATAAAGGTAGAAGAGGAACACACTAAGTTACTTCCCTCTCATTGTGGCACTCTCTGACTGATAGGAACTGCCCAACTACACCCATACTCATACTTACCCACCATTAGAGAGACATCAAGACTCCTGAGTGCAAACAAGGCACAGGTCAAACCCTGGAGGTAGATGCTGTCCATGAACTAAGGATAGCATTACACAGACTGAGCAGTTTACATTTAGGAATATGTATGTGTACACATATACTTATGTGTATATGATAACAATTAATTTTAAAAAAGGAGGCTGTGGTTTCGAAAAAGAGCAAGAAAGGATACTGGGAAGGACTAGAGTGAGGAAGGAGAAGGGAGGACAGTAATTATATTGTAATCGCAAAATACAAAAAGAGGAACCATGGAAAATTTTAACAGTGTGATGCCTCTTCCCAGATTGTTATTTTTTCCTTTATTCATGTGCTCCTCATATTTAGTCAAATGTGGACCAAGTGATTCCTCAATAAATTCTGCCTTTCCTGCTTCTTAACTCTGCAGACGGGGAAGACACAAAACTTGTCTAACAGGCTTGGGGTCTCCCTGATCAAGCATTTCATTTTGCCACAGTCAATTCTCCTGAGATGGGCTTCTGATATTCTCATTCCTGACAGCTTCTGCGCAAACCATTCTTCAGGACTATTTGTCAAATTATTGCCCCTAGCTAGTTCATCATTCCTTACAAACCCAGATGGAGGGAATACATTCCCTCCTCGGCTTCCATGTATCCACACTAGGTTGGGCCACAGGGAGACAATCATCCATGCACCTGTTTCCAGTCTCTAAGACCTTCTGCTACAGAGACCTGTGGTTCCATGCTTTGAGAGTGTTGATTTGTCTCCTGCAGATTTGCTTAGCAAATGAGACTGCTGCCCTACTTCCCTGGGCACTTCCTGCAGCCACATCCGACAGCCAAACACTTTTTAGAGCTGTAAAGGTTTACCATTAGGGTCTCAGTGCTTCTAAATATTCAGACCTGATTCATTTAAGTCCTGCACCGCCAACCATTTCAGATTATTTCACACCTTTAAATGTTGCAAATTCTGAATTTTCAGGAAAATGTATCCCTTTCTATTTTTTTTTCTGTTTGACCACTCTATTCTTGGACTAAGGTAGGGCAAGATTATTCATGGAGTTAGGTGTCAGCTATTTGCCAGCCCATGGATTCTGGGAAACTATAATTGTGGTTAAGAATCTGACATAATTTTCTAGACAATTACAAAAATCAGTGGCAACCACCCAGCAAGAGGAAGGCATGAGAGGCAAAGAGGGTTCACATGGTGGTGGAAACTCAAAGGATATTTAGAAAGTCAACATGCAAAAAATATCTAGAACCACCGGAAGCTGAGAACAAAAGCAAGTACTGACCCTAAGGTGTGAACTTGGCCCTGACACTACCTTTATTTTGGTTTTACGACTCTGGAATGATGAAAGGTTTCATTCATGTTATTTTAAGCAACCGACTTTGTTGTAATTTCTTAACAAAAAATACAGCATTTATTTTTCACTTCATAGACTTCTATAGTCTATGCACTGACAACTTTCTGATCTCTCTTGGATGAAGGGAACAAATGCATTTCCCAATTCAACATAATAGATCCAGTAAATACATTGTTTTTATTGATATTATCTTTCCTCTCATAAATTAACTTACTGTCTGATTTCTAAAATACAGATCGACTTAGAAAACTCCCGTGATGAAGGCACAGAAATAAAAGCTGAGGTTTCTGTATTTTAGTCAACTATCATCTGTCTCTACAAGTTTGTAATTTAAACAAGAAGAAAGGCAGGAGAAATGTAATTACCTATTAATGAATTTGCATGAACTAGGTGGCTGAAAAACTGCAAGACAAGAAACTTAAAGCTTGCTTTTGGTTTGTATTTCCCAATGATCCTTTTATCAACACTACCTACTGTATCTATATGATATCTCTGTACTTCTTTACATCTGATTGGCCCATAACCACAATCCTCCGGACAATAGTTTTAAATTTGGTTTGACTATTAACCCCTTGATAATGATACTTATAATTTGCTAATAATATTATCCTGTCAACAGTAAGATATTTAAGTAATATAGAAGGCTGAGTAACAAAATGATCTAAAATATCTCTGCCGGATCTAGAAGCATGCCTTGTCCTGAACAGCCAAGCAAACTCATAATTCATTCATGAAAGTTCCAATGCATAATTTCTACTTAGCTGTATTAAAAGACGTTGAATTCTGTTAGAGCAATGACTTTTCAGCGATTTAATTTCACATGTCAGAACATGATTCTAGGGTGCTTTGTGGAAGAGGATAAAAGTCTAAATCAAAATGATCATGAAATTACTGCCTCATGCAGGCCTATGTGTTGAAATTCATATTTTTTTTTTTTGTGCCCCAGAGAAGATGAAGCAGATGTTGATGCCAGTTGTTGTCTAGCTGGAGGAAAATTGAAACCGTGACCTTTTGAGTACTGTCCACAGATCTGTTTACTTCACTGAGGCAGTTTAAGGAGAGAAATCCTAACAGTGAATTTCTACTTTAAGAAAAAGTAGGGCTGGAGAGATGGCTCAGCCGTTAAAGGCTAGGCTCACAACCAAATATATAAGAAAAAGTAATATGTACTAATGCTCAAAGATTTTAAGCTTTAATGTGATGGTATGCATATAATTGACATTTAGGACAACTATTAATCACAATACCATTTGATATAAAAATGTACTGTTTTGAAAATAATCATGTAAATCCAACTTGTGTTAAATTTAAAATAAATACTCTTAAAAAGATTTTATTTCCTATTAAAGACCCAATTAACTTTAGAAAAAATAGCGAAACTCACTTATATTTATAAAAAGTAAATTATTTTGATCTTAAGTGATGTAAAAAATATAATTATTTTCCTCTTTGAGGTAGAATAAAACATATTTTCAAAGGTCGTAAGAAGCTGGAAGTAGAGCGATAACACAGCACTTAAAAGCACTAGCTACTCTTACTGAGAACCCCATTTTGGTTGCTAGCACCCACATAGTGGAATGAAACCATCTGTAACTCCAGGTCAAGAAGATGAGATGCCCCATCCTGGACTATTGGGGCAACAAACATACATGTGCCACACATATACACAGACAAAACACTCATATAAATCAAATAAATAGATACATGTTTATGAGTAGATTATGTAGAATATAATATTTGAAATATTTTTACTTGAAATTCTTTGTAAAACCTTCGTGTCACTCTTTAGATATATTCCCTATAGAACATTAAAGTATACAAAAGATGGGAAAGCTTTCCAAAGTGTAAATGACTTAGCCATTTAAATGTTTGGAAGTATATTATCTTCTCAAACTTCTCTTAACTAAATTATTCTTAGTTAAAGTAAAAGAAAAAATATTGTCAACATGTTTTCATAACATATATGGTAAATCAGGTCCCCAAAGTATTCAAGAGTTGATATGACCTGTAAAAGAAAAAAAACTGTAATTACATTATTTTCAATTATTATAAAAATCTTGTAATTAAGAGTACTCATAGAAGCTATTTATAAAAATATCAGTAGGAAAGTTACTGTGAATAGGTGCATATTACAAAAAATTCTAAGCTCATTCATATGCATATTGGATGTTAATGGTAACCATTAACTACTTAGTATACAACAAATAATATTTTTTTATATTTTGCAATTATTAGAGTAGAAAGTTTTACAAATGGCAACAAATGCACAATTTTCAAAATTTTATTCTATTTTATTCCAACTCCTGCAAGGCACTGCTCTCAAGTAGCTTCCCTTTCCCCTCTCTCCTCATGAGAGTTGGGCACAACCTACCCTGTCAAATCTTTTTCTGATTCATCACTTTGTTTGCCACTCAATTGGACAACGCTTTCAAAGATGGCTGCTTCCTTCTACAAAGTAACTTTACTTTCATTGTTTGGGATCAAAGGTGTGTACTAAAAATGTGTTTGTATTCCAGACAGAGGGAATAAAGATGTGTTTTAAGGGCTGTGTTATACCACAAGTAGAAACAGTTTTGTTTTGTTTTGTTTCCCCCAGTAAAGAGCATATCTTAGAGTTCATCCTGGGATCAAATATGTAAAATAGGTATGCATTTTGATGTTTTTAAATAATTATTTATTTTTATTTTAGGTATACAAGCATTTATCTGAATGTATATATGTGCACATCATGTGTATGTTTGGTAATAATATAGGTCAGAAGAGGATATTGGGTCCTCTTAACTGTAATGATAGATGGTTGTAAGCAGCTATGTGGGTGCTAAGAGTTGAACTCAGGTCCTCTGGAAGAGTAGCTTGTGCTCAACTGTTGAGGCCTCTCCCATTGTTTGGCTTTGTTTTTCTTTTAACCATTTACTTTAATCATGTTATCTCTTTTTATTCATTTGCATTTCAAATGACATCCCCCTTCCTGGTTACCCCTCTACAGACCCCCATCCCATCCTTCCTCCCCTATTCCCTTTGCCTCTGTGAAATACTTCTCTACCCATGCACCCACTCCCACCTCACCACGCTACCATCCCCTTATGAGGGATTATCAAGCCTCCACAGGACCAAGGGCTTCATCCCCCATTGATGTCAGATAAGGCCATCCTCTGCTACATATATATCTGAAGCCATGGATCCCTCCATGGATTCTCTTTGGCTGGTGTGGTTTAATCCCTGGAAGCTCTGGGTGCTGGTTAGTTGATATTGTTGTTCTTAGTATGGGTTTGCAAACCCCTTCAGCTCCTTCAGTCCTTCTTTTAGCTCTTCCACAGGGGGCCCTGGGCTCAGTCAGATGGTTGGCTATGAGTATCTGCATCATTATTGATCAGCTGCTAGTTATCTCAATATTTCCAAGTCATAACAACAAACAGCATATGTGACTGATGTAAAGCACAGTTAAAAAGAGCATTTGGCAGTCCATTATTGTGTCAACAGTCCTTAATGAGTCAGCATAGTAGTCATTACATATTTCCTAGTTGACACATACACTCATGGTTAAAAAATAGCAACATCACTTAGTAATGACTTTATGACATGCTAATTAATCATTGAACTCAATCTCATAATTTTACATATGATTCAGTATTTTGTAAGTCAATAAACAATTATTCCTGAAGGTTTTTGCTATCTAGAGAAATACAGAATCTGTCTCAATATGAGGCATTTTTCTTTTCAGTTGCAAGCTCATCTACCAATGTTTTTCAAGAGTACATTTTGTAGGAAGATGACTAATCAAAACAAGCAAACAAGGAAACAAACTATGCTTCCTTGGATTTATTTAGTTGGCAGGATTTCTCCAAAATTTTATGAAGTGAGGTTGTCACTTCAAAGAAGATGAGGCTCATATCTGATGCCAATGATAAAATTCAACTCCCAAAAGAAAATTGTAAATCTGGAAAACTTGTCTCTGTCACTGTGAACTTGGCAGCTTCCAAACACATACTTGTCTGAGGGGATAAGCCAGAGAAGTTTAAAATCTGGGTTACTTGAGAGCATAAGAAAATGTGTCAAACTAAAAAAATGTGTACATTAGAATAAATAAATATTTTCAAATTAATAATAAATACATGTATTTTAAAATCATGCATGAATAAAATATTTTCCCATGTCTCAATGTTTTAGTGTAGCAGGGGTAAAAAAAAAGGAAAAAAAATTCAGATTTCACACTGTAATTAACCTTTAAGAAAGTGTTCCTTGCCAAAATTGCTGTAAGATCAAAATTATGTATCTGAAAAAAATCTACTAAAACACTTTCATTTTTCAAATACATCCATGTAAATTCTGATTTCATTCATATAAGTCAAGTCAAAGTCATATCACAACACCTGAAGTTCATAAATACAGAAATTCATCTCCTTTTTGTAAGACATATATTAAATAGAACTACAAAATATGCAAAACAATGTTACATTTTTATTTCATGTATATACGATATTTGCCTAAATGCATGTTTGTTCACCACTTGCATGCAGTGCTCTAAGAGGCCAGAAGAGCTAGTTATCTCCTTGAACCAGAGTTCCTGAGAGTTGTTAGCAACTGTATGGGTGGTGAGAACAGAACATAAAGTCTTTCCAGTATTATCAAGTGTTTTTAATTGTTGAGCCACTTCTCCAGCACAAAATGATGCCCATTATATCATTAACTTTTTGACATTGTATCATGAATTAATTTTCATTAAATACTATTGATATTAACATGGATTGTTTGTTATCATTAATTTAAATGAATTATTAAATGGCCCAAGTTGTTTTAAGTCAATTTCTACAATCTCTATAAAACTCATAAAGAAGTCAAGCTCTAGCCTACATAGAGCCTTCACTCTTATACTCTAGTGTCTTTGGTACAGGAAGGTACTTTCAATGGTACCAAAGAAGAAATATAAACACCAACCCAGCAAAAACCATTTGAAAGACTATGGTATCCTGCCTACAAGATATGCTAGGATAACAGTGGCACAAACTTGTGGATGTAACCAATTACTATTTGACTTAAGGCCCAATCTATGAGATAGTACCTATATCAAACCTGCTTGGTTGGCCTAGAACCAGAAACCAAATAACCTAAGAACTTTGGGCAAAAGCAAACAATAATTGCCTAAAATAATTCTTTTTAATGTAGTGATAAAATGACCCCTAATGACATTTTTTATAGTCACACATCTTGTTTAGCTATCCTCAGAGAAGCTTGCTCTTGCAGGAGATAGGAAGAAAATACAGAGACCCACAGCAAGACATTATTGATTCCTTCCCTTAGGATTCAGGGAATTCCCAAAAGAGAAGGTATGAAGAGTGTGAAAACAAGAGATGATGAAGGACATCAAGAAAGCAAAACCCTCTAAATCAACATGATTGAAGTTCATAGGACCTACTTGGGTCTGTCTCACGAGATCTCTCTCCCTCCCTCTCCCTCTTTCTCTCTCTCTCTCTCTCTATATATAGATATAGATATAGATATAGATATATATAGATATAGATATAGATATAGATATAGATATAGATAGATATAGATAGATAGATATAGATATAGATAGATAGATAGATATAGATAGATATAGATATAGATATAGATATTAGAATTTTTACTGGATTTCTGAATTTCTGAATGAATGGGTCTATGATTCTTATGCTTTTTCTTAGATTCTTTTCCTTCTGTTCATTTGTCGTATTCCATTTTGATAAAGAAGTGTTTGTTGTGTTTCATTATTATCCCTTTGAACCCTATTTTTTTCCATGAGATAGAGAAAGGCCATGAACATGGATGACAGTGATGGGTGAGGAAGAAATAGGGAGAAGAATCTGTAATCAGTGTATACTGTGTGAGTAAAACAGTCTATTTTCAAAAGAAGGAAAATTGTGTAGAATTACTAAGTGGTAGATAATTTTAATATTATTTCTTTAAAAATTTATTTTAGTTTCCTTCTTCCTCATAGATACTTCTAGATAACAATGCTCCAAGAGTCTCAAAGTAAACAATGAAACTAGTTAGAAACTGCCTTTACTCTATTTTTTTTTCTCTAATTGCTCTACTATGGTTGTTTGATTCAGTGATTTTTCTCTCTTCTCCAAAGATAGGAAATTCATTTGCTGATTCCATGGTGAGAGGACAGAGACAGGTTGACTACATGACAGGCTTCAAACTGGAGAATGCTTTAGTTCAGGAGACTAAGCCTAAATTTCTTTTTCCTAGAGTTGGTCTAGTTTGGGAAAGTCAGATACTGGAAAAACATAGACCAGGGGCAACTATTCAGAAGCTCCCCCACTGCCTGACCTAAGGCAAGAGCAATGAGTCTGCAACAGTTTCCAAGCTTCTCCAAAAAGAGTTTCCAGTTCCTCCATCCCACATACTAGCAAAAGTTCTGGAATGTTTCCAGAGTACTGCCATAAACCTAGAGATTAAACTACCAATCAAGATAAACGCTATCTATCCCTCCTAGAAATTTTAAATGGGCCTATGAGTTCATTTGGGTATCTCCATCTTGGTAAACAGTAGACTCCCTCCCCTTCCCTCTACCCCCATGCTGAATTTCTGCACAATAAAATGCTCTTTGATTTAACATACTCTTTTAATCGGGGCTATCATTCTTCAGTGAATCATGGATCCTTACAATGGAGAAATGGTTCAAAACAATTCCAATTTCTGTACTTTAGCTTTTATTATATAATCTTTCTTTAAAACACTGTTAGTTGCTTGGCTGTAGTGCACTCAGGAGGAAAAAGCAGGTGAATCTCTGACTTCAAGGCCAGCCTAGAGTGAGTTCCAGGAATACACAATCTCAAGAAAATGAAACAAATAAAAGAAGAAGACATAAACAAAACACAAGCAACAATGATAAAATACAAACCAAAATCTGGGCTACTTTCCAGGTGTTAATGGCAATATTTCTTTAGCTAATAGCCAAATTATATATGTACTTAAAGCTTATGCATATTACTCACTCAGAATAAAGTAAAAATTACTCACTTTTGCATGGCAAGGAAAAAATAACAACTGCTGAAAAATAAAATTTGTAAAATACACTCATGCGAAATGTGTAGAGGAAGCAGCTAAGAGTGGTTATATGAAAATATTTGTTTCAAAGTGCTTATTATAATGAGTTAAAAAATAATATTTCTGTGAGATTCATAATGCAATTCAAATAATGAACTTTACATTTCAGTTCAGACCTTGGCCACCTATTCACAGATAACCCTTACTATTAACTTTAACTGCCTAGGAGCCTTTTTTCTACCTTGATCAGATTAGAAACAAAAAGAAGTATTTCAGGTAGTTCTTTTGGTAGTTTCTACAATGTTACCTCCTAGTGACAGGAGCAGGCACATGCAATCAGCTACAATGTAGCTCTTACACATTCAGCAAGTCCTAGGACTGAGTTCTGTAGTAGCCCATGTTTTCTGTTACCAATTTTGTAACATTCTTTGCACTGTGGGCTGTAAAGATGCCCATCCCTTCATGTTAGCTAAATATTAGCTCCCAAGGGCAGGGTGTCCTTAGTGCTTAAGCCTTGACAGCTGTTGGAACTCTAATCTTTCCTCCTCTTTATGGCAGTCCACTAATCTGTAGGCCCAGTATTCTTCCCTGTAAGGTCTTCTCTTACTTCCCCATTTCCTCCATGCTTCTGCTGCTTCTACTTCTTCCTGCACGGACAGCTTGGGCAGAGCATCAAAGCTTTGCTCTCTTGCATTATTTTCACCTTTGTCCCCACTGCTACTTCTGTTGAGTTTTCTGCTGATGCTTTCTTCAGCCGCAGGGTTATCCTAGCTTCCATTCTATTAAGAGGAACCTTAAATTCAGAATGCAGTGTGGAGGTGAGCATTGGTGGCTCACAAAGGGAGAGAGACCACATTAGATATGCTAAAAGAAGTGCCTGCACCAGTCACAAAGACCTTGAATAGTCTATTGTCAAATATGAATTTTAACAAAAGGCGAACTGTAGAGTCATAGTATCTTTGTCTACCACCCTCGCAAAGTGCATAACCTTCTCATATTGGAAAGGCAGTCACTCTAACGGACTAGAGTAAAACCTTAACTCATTAAATCAATACCATTAAAGATTAAAGTTTAACTTCCATCAGAAATTTATCTGTGGCAGAAATCAGAATAGGCAGAGAATGTGGCAAAGAATATCTGATTCTCAGAGAGGATTCAAGCTGAAGCAAATTGATCTTCAGCTGTGAGACTATGCAATCAAATTAGCAATGTTCTTCTAAAAACCTGTGGTAGGACATGCGTGGTATAAATATTGCCATATCAAAAAGGAGAAAGAAGTGAAGAGTGGTCATCATTAACAAGTCTTAAACTTAGCACTGGACAGTAATCTTTTCAGATTCAGTGCTGTTTTGTGGTACGATCTCCCTGGAGCAGAAGCTCAATTGATCCAATCAGCTTCAGTTCCACCAGGTAGAGGTTGAGATGTTAGGGCTCTTGGATGTACAGCCACCTTCCTTTGCTGCCCACAACACAATTCTGCATTGGTTGTAATTGTACAAACCTGTCCCTTTCAATTTATAAATCAGATATTCCAGATACTGTATAGTTTATTGAAGAGATACACCTTAATAACTTGACTATTGCATATTCCATTAAACACAGCTTATGAAGGGCCTAAAGAGTCACAGAGATATAAAACTAAGACAAGTGAAACAATAATGAATGAATACATGAAATAATACAGTTTCTGGTGGTAATTGCTACTGATTAGTGCTTAGCATTGATACATCGTCCATATTATTTGGAACAGAATATATTTATACTTCCCCAGTGTATATTTTTAATATGTTTTAAAACACATTATTTGGCAAACAGCAGGGTATTCTTTTTTTCCACATAGGGAGAGCTGTCTGTATTCATGAGTTATTCCCATTTGCATAGGTTCAGACAGGGCAAGGTTAGCTCCCAGTAGGAGGAGAAATGATAACTAGGAATCTTCAAACCTTGTGCTTTTCTTGGACAAATTCCCCTTAGAATATAGAATTTTCCACTTTTTGATGGAACATATAAACCTAATTACTACAATGTCGTTGTGACAAAAGCACTTCAGCGTTTTCTCGGCCACCGAGGAGGATTAAAACATTTGTTGAGGGCAATAATCTCCACTAACTCCTTTACGAAGCTGCAGATCTTGCATGATCATTGTCACCAGAGAGAAACTGGAATTAGTTTCTAGAGGCACAACGTTTGGTTTCCTGGACTGAATTCGCTCATTCTTCTACGAAGAATCTCACTAAGGATGCTGCAGCACTTGTCAGAGGCTGCGAAATTTCCAGCAGGTATAACTGAAACGCCACAGAAACCTCCTCCTTAATCATAACTCATGCTTCGTTCCCTGATAAGCACCTGACAGGAAGTACATTTGTGCCCCTCCTGCAGCTGCACAGACTAATCACCATGCGAGTCAAGACCCTGTGAGTTTCAGAACATCGGAAGAAACTCTGGAAGATGAAATTGGCTTTGCAAATGTGACTTTAGCATCCCATGATGGGCAGGCCATTTGCCCTCCTGAAGGAACAGAAGGTCACCAGGGATTGACTTCAGCAAGTGTTATCTGTACATAGCTTATGGGATAAGAAACAAGGAAGCGACTTCCTGAGAAAAAAGTTATTGCTAAGTCGTGAGGCCAACTCCTGTGCTGTGGGGCTCTGAAATGAAGGTTTCCAAGGAGAAACCTCTGAATATGAAATTTCTTTGGATTCTCCCGAAGGCCAGATTTGGCCGCAGCTTTGAATTTCTGGACATTTTTACGTATGTAGCTTCGGTCCAGCTAATTTTTAGCACATGAATAAAATATTGCAAATCTCAACTTTTGTAGATTATCAAAATCAATCTTAGAAATGATTTGCCATTACTTAGGGGTAGCATAAAGTTTAATTTTATGCTGTTTAATATGTTTAATAACTCAGGAGGAGAAGTGAGAGGCACAGTCAAAAAAAGATATTAAAAATTTACAGCAGAAGAAATTTATAGGTTTTCAGTAGAGTCATTTCATGCCTTAATGTGGCAGTGAGTACCTTCCTTGTATATTTATTCTAAGGGAGGGGAATTCATCTTTCAAAAAAATTTTAAATGATCATGTAATGGCTACTATTTATCTCTATTATAACACTTTTATCTATAAAGAGACAGTCATGCAATCTCAGTGTAAGTTATAGTAGAATTATTTATAGCAAAATAAATATCATGACCCATTAAAACAAATGAAAAAATAAAACATTACTGGAATTGCCTTCCTTCCCATACTTAATCCTCTATATCCTTCTCGAGCACCTCTGCTTTTACAACTTTCATTTTCATTATTTCCCATATATTTGTTCCTGTAAACAATATATTATTGTTGTTATTACGGTTGATTATATTTAAAAATATTCGGAGATGGATCTATTTACAAGTTCTCACGGATCTGAGAGCCCATTCTCATTTACAGACTTTACTCTCTGTCTGTGATCAGAACGAAGAGACAAACCCCTTCTGACCCAAGCAAAGCATCAGAGGCTGGGAAACATCCATGGAATTTGACACTTTGAGGTGGAGCTGAAGACTATGTTTTAAGAGATAAAATGGAGACAGGGGATATAAGTTTCATTGAGTCCCTTGACAAGTAAAATTTTGCACGGAGAAAAATAGTGATATGTTGGAATGATTTTATTTATTTAACAAAATTTATGACAACAGCTTCTCTCATATGACACTTTAATTCCAGTACTCAAGGCAGAGGCAGGTGTTTCTCTGTGAGTTTGAGAGCTGTCTGGCTTGCAAGTTGAATTCCAAGACTCCCCAGGACTACCTAGAGTGACCCTGTCTTGAAAAAAAGCAAAACAAACGAAAAATTATAGTGAAAAGACTTTAAGAAATTTTATTTTATTACATTTTTCTATAGAATTCTTAGATATTGGTGGAGCTGCAATCTGTTCCCTCTCTTAGCTAAATGTAATCCGCTTTTCTTTCACATTGCACTACTAGAAACAACCTTGTAGTTTCATCTGGTGAACATCGGGCCATGGTACTGTTAAGGTGAAGCTTATGAAAATACTCAGTGCAATTTAGATTGTCCATGACAATTCATTTTCATATCTATTTTGTATAAAGATCTTCTTTGTTCCATTCCCTTGCCAACAATGTGACTGTTACATGTTTTCATGACCTAGAGATCAATTAGATCTTATTAAGATTTTTCCTTTCTTCAGTACAAATTAGTTTGGGTACATTTTTTGAATAATACACACACACACACACACACACACACACACACACACGCGCACGCGCGCACACACACATACATGCCTATGTTTATATTATAATAGAATAGTAATATAGAACCATAAGGAGCTATTCATGCACCTTGATCGTTAATGATGTATTAGATTTTCCTCATTGAGCTATAAGTTCCCTCATGTACTATAAATGCTAATCTTTGCTTCATTCAGCAAACAACTTCCAGTTCTTTCTGTTTTACTTTTAATTATATTGTCTGATGTAGGACAGTTAAGTATATTAATAGTTAGTGCTTTTATGTCTTGGTTTAAAAATTCTACTACATTAAAGATATAAAAATATAGACCAAGTATTTCTTTCTAATGATTTTAATGATTTACACTCAGATATCATGTTTTTCCTTTTGTATGGTATGAATATGCTTATCTAATATAAGGCAGTACTGGGTTATCCTTTATTCCTGTAAATGACTTTTTCAGCATTTTATTGGTATGTAAAATATTAGTTTATGTTTTTTATTGATTATTGTAACATGTAACATATAGCCCTTTAATGACCAGAAATATTTTTCTTGCATATATTGCTATGTATTTTGTGGATACATTTTACTCTCTTATTAACTAAAATAGTTAATTTCATTTAGTCAACTAAGCAAGTTCATCTAATTATTGGTTAAAATTCTTTCAGATGGAATAATTTTTATTCTTCCCCCTCAAATAACTTTGAGGAATAGGCTCTGTAACTCTACAAAAATATCGTTGATATCTGACTTGGTTATTGTATTAAATACAATTCCATAATTTCCCATGTGTACCTTTTTATAAACTATACCAAGGCATTAATTCTATTTAACATGATTTTTTTTAAAACTCTTAACAAATATTCTCGTCAGATTAACTTCTAACTGTTTGGCACAAAAAGAACATCAAAAGCTTCTAAAGTTCTAAAATGTTAGAAAAAAATCCTTCTAAAAGATTTTTTTTTTAAAATACAACCATTGACTCATTTATCCATTTATCCTCATCCAAAATGACTTGCCAAATTCTTCACATTGTGATTGATCCAAGTCCTCAGGCTTACAATGATATGAAGCTACAGTGTTATTCAGAACTGAATCCTAAGGTCTATATACCAATCATGCTCAACTAACTCTTGAATATACAGTTATTTGCATTATATTTAAAGAAAAAGTATAATGGATATTGAAAGCATATCATGTATTCTTTTTTATCTTACATTTTCCTATGCCTTTTGGATGTTGTATAGAGGTGTACTTTATTTTAAGTATTTGTTTTTTACAAATACCTTGCAGTAATTCACAATTTCTGACATCACTTTTGAAAAAAAATTCTTCTTTAAATGTAAATAAATATGACTGAAATTTTAGATAAGTTCTTTGAGTTTGAAAAGAAGCTAGGTGATTTGATCATTATCTCATGCTCGTTGAGGGTTTACTTGGCTCCAGACAGAGTCTTCAGACACCTAGGTAAATGCTCTTTCATCTACAAAATACTCAAATGGGAAGATCAGATCTTCACAAATTCCGGAGCTTCCTTCTTTCCTCAGACTGTGCAGTGCTCTTTCCATTTCCCAATGTTCTCACTGTAACTAAAGAAAAACAAGAGACTTCAAAATAGAAACTTGGCATTGGCACAGTAGCACAGAGGAAACTTAGAAGAATGCTGATATATATATATATATATATATATATATATATATATATATATATAAACTCTGCATGGAATTGATTGGTATACACATTTTGATCATTTTAAAGATTTTATTTTTAAATTAATAAGACCCATGGAGCAGAGTGATAAATGAGCAGGGCTCTGTACATGCCTTCTCCTGCTTCCTTTCATCATGACACCCTAAACACCAGAGCACATTCGTTGAAACTATAAATCTCACCCTGGCGCAATAGGAGTAAGTGAACTACAGATGTGATTCGTATTTCATCCAGAATTTAAACTCATTTCTTTCTATTAATATCCAAAACACAAAAATGTGGAATCCATTGAAGCAGTAGTTCTAAGAGGAGAAGCTTGAGGACTGTCTGTACTAATATAGACCTAGAGTCTTTGGGGGACTTTATCATAGACATTCTTTGTAGTGGGCTGGTATTAAATATCTAATGAGAGACGGAATTGCAGGGGGCAATGGATACACTTTATAGAATGATAGAATTCTGACCTGCAGATACAGAGGGAAGCAAATGCACAAGCCCTGAGGTAATTGGTTTTGAATGTCGGGGTTTTGTAAATTATTGCCAGTATTATCACTACCTCTCACTTCAGCTCACGACCAACCCGAAAAAGTAAATCATGTAGCATTCCTCTTACTCTTTCTTTCCCCCAACTTCCCATCACAACCTCCACTTCCCTCCTTGAGCTAGCATTCCCTGTTCACACGCTGATGATAAACATTGTTTCTACATTAGCAGATTGTGCATTAGATGTAACTTTGACATGTGTGTGCTCCCTTGGTTGTCCTCCTTTCACTCATCTCTCCCTTCTTATACCACCCCTCCTTTCCTCACGACTGCCCCTTTCCTCTTTCCTCTTTCATGAGCTATGTTTAAGTTACCTCCCCCATCCTTACTCATCATATCTTTTCAATTCATCTGGACTATTTTCTAGTTTTTATAGGTTTTACCAACACACACACACACACACACACACACACACACACACACACACACACAGTAGAATGTCTAATAGTATCCAAGAAAATAAGGATAATCTTGCTTATTATTATAATTTCCAGATCTACCCATATCCCCACAAATTTCATAACTTTATCTTTCTATAGAAGTGAATAAAGTTCATTATGTATATGTATTCATTTTCATTGATAATTCATCCATGATGGACATAGATACAGGCTTTTTTTCCTATATACAGTGCACAAAGGTAAAGCAAATATGATTTGAAAGATCCCCAGGGTAGAGTATGGAAACCTTTAAGTATATGCTTAAGAGTGGTATAGTTCAGTCTTATGGTAGTTCTATTCTTGATGCTTTGAAATATTTCCACAAAGTTTTCCATAATGGTTGTACTAGTGTGCACTCCCACAGACAGAGAAGAGTTCTTTTCCCATATTCTCACTAATGTCTGTTCTCTGATTTCTTTATGCTAGCTGTTCTAAGACCAGCCTCTCAAAGTACTGCTAATTGGTATTTCCATGATGATTAGTGATGTTGATCACTTTAAAATGGGAATTGGTCATTGTGATTCCTTGTTTTGCTAATGTCTGCTTACTTAACACCCACTTGATGGTTGGCATTTTTTTGTTTTTGTTTTGGGGAGAACTGCTGAATTTTTAATTCTTTCTAAATTCGGCATTTCAGCCCCATCTGAAATGTAATTGTTGAAGACTTTCTCAGACTTTGTGGGTGTCTGCTTCATCTGTGGATTGTTTCTTTTTCAGAAAAGAAAAAAAAGTATGTAGTCCCATCTGTCAAGTCTTGGGACTCATTCCTGTGCTACTAAAGTTCTGTTCAGAAAGCTCTCATGTGAACTTTTATCTTGAAATTCATTCCCTATATTTCTTCTCAGTTGTTAACTTGATGAGATTTAAAATCTCCTGCCATAACCACTGAACTGAGAACAGGACCCCCGTTGAAGGAATCAGAGAAAGGATTGGAAGAGCTTGAAGGGGCTGAGACCCCATATGAACAACAATGCTAAGCAACCAGAGCTTCCAGGGACTAAGCCACTACCCAAAGACTATACATGGACTGACCCTGGGCTCCAACCTCATAGGTAGCAATGAATATCCTAGTAAGAGCACCAGTGGAAGGGGAAGCCCTGGGTCCTGCTAAGACTGAACCCCCAGTGAGCGTGATTGTTGGGTGCAGGGTGGTAATCAGGGGAGGATGGGGAGGGGAACACCCATAAAGAAGGGGGAGGGGTTAGGGGGATGTTGGCCCGGAAACCGGGAAGGGGAATAACAATCGAAATGTAAATAAGAAATACTCAAGTTAATAATAAAAAAAAAAAATCTCCTGCCATAAAAACTCTTCAATGCATGTGGATCATTATCTTGATTAGTACGATAAGGGCAGAGGATTCCCAGATTATGACTAGCAGTATTCCATGGTATGGAATTCTGGACAGTAGTAAAAGGAGAAAGGGATTGAACCCAAATACAACTCTCTACTCCATGATTAGTATATGCATGTGAAGGCTTGCTACCAGTACTTGCCAGCCATGTTGGACTGAGCCCTTGAACTGCAAGTCAAAATAGACACTTTGTTCCTCACATGGCTTTCACAGAATATTTTACCACACAAACTGAGAAAATCAATTAAAATTCTTCTGTACCTCCATCACATATAAGCAATAGTGAGTGACTTAAGTTGATTCTGTTCCTTTTCACTTGGGTAGTCTTAGTCTATTGTTATAAAATATGGTGGTATATTAAAGTGAGCAGAGCATACCTATTAATAAAAATATAGCAGTATTTTCAACTAACCATAAATTAATTTATAATAAGATTTTTGAAAAATTCGTTAGAAACATTGTTATTTCGATTAAAACAAATTTTAATCGTAAGTACAGGTTCCAAGTTGAAAAAAAGGCAATAAATGACAGCTAAACCTCTTTCTATCCCAATGGAGAGCCTTCTACACAGTCTTACCCAGGTATCTAGCAAAGGAATTTTATTCATTTTTAAGAAGCATTAAGGATGCTTGCTTTGACTTCACATAAAATCATACTGCGTCATTTGAAATAAATTAGATCTGAATTATGAATCAGTAATATAATGTAAAAAAATTTATTCTAGCAGCATGGCTGCTCTGACAAGGGATCACATCCAAGGTTATGATCCAGCTGTGTAGACATGTCCTGAATTATAGTATGATCTGGGCAGAAATCAAACATCCCCTTACTACACAGTTTTAAGGTAAAATTAGTTTGTAGAAAGAAATGGCCAAGTGACAGGAAATGAAAGAAATGATATCATATCGAGGGGCAGACAAAATGACACAGCAGAGAGAGATTTAACAGAATGAGTCAGAGATAGGATATGGCCAAGTCTTCTGAGAATAACATAGGAAAGAGAACCCATTCAAGAGGAGTTCAGTGAGTTGGGAGTTGAGTCAGCTGTGAGTGGTGTTGAGTTTGTTCATGAGCTCAGAAGAGGCAGATGAAGCCAGAGAATAGGAAGGAAGCAGATGATTAGAACGAATTGCCAAAATGCATTTGAGGCCAAGGAGAGTAATTCAGTGGGAAGCTGAGAGAAGTCAGATTGAGTCAGTCAGCATGCAGAGGAGTTTGAGCCAGAAGAGCTGAAATGACCCAGCAAACCAAATTCAGAAAAGTTACAAAAGCGTGTGTTTACTCAGCCGTAAGGCTCTGAGATAATATTTACATAAGGTGAATAAAAGTAGTTTTACCATATAGATTAAACTTAATAACAGAAAAAAATTCAAAACATATTGTGAAAATTATTTACCATATATTGCTTTATGTGTAGCCTTGTCAATAGCAAGAGTTGGGTTTTGGTAGATATTGGAGTATACAGTCTTAAATGTGTATATTCTTTAGATTATATTTTCTGGATAATTATATAAGCTACCTCTGTAGCTTTTCATAAAACTGCAATGATCGTCGGACAGCCCTGTGAGTACAGGTGTTCCACAATAGCTCTCCTTTGAGGCCTAACACATTTGCTACCACACATGCTGGTTAGTACATTTCTTTTGATTCTATTATGAAAGTTTCATAACACTTTGACAAAATATTGGATCTCCAATACTATCACTTGAAATCATGACAGTACATTTATTTGTTGAACATGTATTTTAAAATAAAAAAAATTATCCGTGTATCACAAAGCACACATGAGGTTCTCTTGAATTTCATTGATTTACACAAATTTTTAAGCTGGAGGTGCAAATTTGGAGAGAACTCTAAAGAATCATAAGCTTTGATCTTTATATTCAGAATGTATGAAATAAAAAAGTAACCAGTTTCTAAACATTTTAAGGACAGTGAAATATGACTATGGTGATGGAAATATCAAGTATATTTGGACTCCAAAGACTGTTAAAGTTTTCATAATAAAACATTATTGAAAATAACATAAATGTCCCTCAATTTAAGAATGGATAAAGAACATGTGCTACATCTACCCAATGGAATACTATTCAGCTACTAAAAACAAAGACATCCTGAAAACTGCAGGTAAATGGATGGAACTTGAGAAAATCATCCAGAGTACAGTAACACATACCCAGAAAGACACATATAGTATGTACTTACTTATAATTAAACATTAGCCAGAAAGTGCAGGTGTTACAAGCACAGATTCAAAGAAACAGGGTAATGAAAAAGGCCCAAGAAAAGATGTGTGAGTCTCACTCAGAAGGGGAAATAAAAGTCATCACAGGTAGATGGAGAAAGGGACCTGTGGAGGGCAGTTGAGGAGAGAATGTGAGGAGTCTGGAGATGTCCATCAAGTGTGGTTGGGAGGGAGGGAGGAGAGGGGTAGGAGTGAACGTGGAAATTGATGGGTGGCATCTCCAGGACCAGCTGGAGACCTGGCATGGGAAAGGATACAGAGAATCTATGGAGATAATTCTGTTGAGATTCCTGCCAGCAGCAGATTCAGAAACTGAAGCAGCCACCTCCTGATTCCAGGCAACACTTCCAATGGAAGGAGAGTTATATCAGTCCAACCATATAACCTTCTACCCCAAATTTGCATGATGCACAGGAAAAGATGGAGTAGAGACTGAGGGAATGGCCAACCAATGACTGGCCCAACTTGAGACCCATCCCATGGAAAACAGTCAACCCCCGACACTATTAATGATACTCTGCCTTGTTTGCAGCAAAGAACTTACAATTAACTCCGTCTCCTGAGAGACTTCCAGTGCCATATGGAAACGGATACACAGACCAAGAGCCAAACATCAGGAGGAGTTCAAGGAGTCTTGTTGACACCTGGAAGATGGAATTGAGCAGGGCAGAGGCTCAAGGACACCACAAGAAGACCTACAGAGTCAACTAACTTGGGCAAATGGGGGATAACAGAGACTGAACCACCAACAAAGAGTATGCAAGGACTAGATCTAATACTCTCCCCCAACATTTGTAGCCTATGTACAGCTTCGTCTTCATGTGAGTCCTGTAATAATTAGAGCAGGGACTGTCTCTGACTGTCTTGACTGACAATGGAAACTCTGATTCTCAGTAGGAGAGGAGGTCCTTAGTCCGGCAGGGACTAGACTTCCCAGGGTGGGTTGGTTCACACGAGTGCTTCCTCTTCTCTGATGATAAGGAGAGGGGTTAATGAGGGTAGAGGTTTTTTTTATGTTCATAACTGCCTTATTTAATTTTTTACTTGCTCCACTCTATTTATTTTTTTATCTTTATTAACTTGAGTATTTCTTATTTACATTTCGATTGTTATTCCCCTTCCCGATTTTCGGGTCAACATTCCCCAACCCCTCCCACTCCCCCTCTCTATGGGTGTTCCCTTCCCCATCCTCCCCCCATTACCACCCTCCCGCCTAACAATCAGTTCACTAGGGGTTCAGTCTTAGCAGGACCCAGGGCTTCCCCTTCCACTGGTGCTCTTACTAGGATATTCATTGCTACCTATGAGGTCAGAGCCCAGGGTCAGTCCATGTATAGTCTTTAGGTAATGGCTTAGTCCTGGAAGCTCTGGCTGGTTGGCATTGTTGTTCATATGGGGTCTCGAGCCCCTTCAAGCTCTTTCAGTTCTTTCTAAGATTCCTTCAATGGGGGTCCTGTTCTCAGTTCAGTGGTTTAATGATGGCATTCTTTTATGTATTTGCTGTATTCTGTCTGTGTTTCTCAGGGAGATCTACATCCGGTTCCTGTCAGCCTGCACTTCTTTGCTTCATCCATCTTGTCTAATTGGGTGGCTGTATATGTATGGGCCACATGTGGGGCAGGCTCTGAATGGGTGTTCCTTCTGCCTCTGTTCTAAACTTTGCCTCCCTATCCGGGGAGAGATTTTTAAGGGCAGGATCTAAAGTACAGGAAAATGGGCTGTGTGATTAGGATGTTTTGTGAAAAAAAATAATTTATGTGAAAAAACTTTACATCTTTACACAACTTAATCTTTTTATTTTTGCACTCAATTTTGAAAAAGTTCTATTTTTGTATGATTGTATCTGTGTATTGATGTGTGTTCATGAACACAGATGCAAGCAAATGCCAGAAGAGACCAATGAGTTCCCTGTATCTGGGGTTACAGGAAGTTTTAAGTCATTCAACTTGGGTAGTTGTGCCTGCAAGCTAGTTTTCTGTAAGAACATCAAGTATTATCAAATACCGAGCCATCTTTTCAGTCCCTGTGTTGTTTCTGATGTTGTAGGTTTTATCCAAGTTGATTGGCAGAAGGTGATAATGTAAATGAGAATAAGAAATTACCTACAGTAGTATTTATTTAGTATGACTATTTGCTTGTTAGAAGTAATATGAGAACATGGTGGTACTCTATACTGGAGAGGATGTTATGCTTGTCTGTTAATAACTTGAAATATAAAACATTCTTCATTCTGGAATATTTTCATGGTACACAATATTGGGTTTCAAAAGGGAAATTCTTTTGAATATAACATAGGCAATGACCATATTCACTTCCCCCCCTTTCTCCACTAGGTCTTCATTCTGCTAATCTTCTACTCCCATTTAATTTCTCTTTTCACATCATATATATGCATGTATGCAAAAATATCATTTTAATTATAAATCTATAATAACTACAGATTTTAAATTTAATGAAATCCCACTTTTCATTTATTTGTGTTATTTCTTGAGGTGTTGGATTCTTTTAACAAAGGATTTCCCTGTCTTTACATAATCAAAAGTTTCCCTTCTTTTATCTTAGGGTTTGAGATTTTCTCGTTTTCTGTGAGTCTGGAGTCAGTGTTAATTTGAGATGTGTAAAGAGAGAAAGATAATGATAGGTAATATAAAGTTTTGAATGAGAATGGTCCCCATCATCTCATATACTCAGTTGCCCATTAGTGAAACTGTTCAGGGAGGATTAGGAGGTATGGCCTTTGTGGAAGGGACAGGCACTGAGGACTCCTTTGCCAGTTAGCTCTTTCTCTATCCTTCTTGCAGATAATTATGTAAGCTCTCAATTACCGCTACAGTACCATGCTTGCCTGCCTCCTCCCTCCCGTGATGGCCATGGGGACTTCCCTCTGAAACTGTACGCCCCCATATATATTATGGTGTCTCTTCAAAGCAACAAAATAGTAACTAAAACAGTTAGCTGCATTGTTCTATAAGTGAATACTCAGCTTTCCTAGAATCAGTTGGTAAATATCTGTATCCCTAAAGAATATTCTTGTCAGTTTCATTTAAAAAATTCTATTGTATTGAAAATTGTATTGTATTGTAAAAATGCAATTGTATTTCTTCAATTTCTGTTTGTTCTTTGATTTGTGTGTCTTCTAAAAATTTTTTTTAGTCTGAAATTTTTATATATTTATAAAACGCATTAGGATCCTATCCCTCTACTATTAGCTCTCAACAATTCTCTCCAGTGTCCTCTCCCTCTCAATTCCAATGTTTTAATTTATAACTAAACTTGAGTTCATTTAGTGCTAACCATGTGTACATGGATTTGGTACTAGCTATCAGGGCAGGAGCAACCTAACAGCTGGTAAATTCCTAAAGCAGCTCTTCTTATGACAGTACCATATCCTTTTATAACTATAGATCTATAGAATAACTTGAAACAAAAAAGCCTGAGTTTTAGTAGAGTTTTGGGGGTGTTGTTGTTGTTGTTGTTGTCCAAAGATTGCTTTTTTCTACCTGAGCCTTTTCCTTATTGCTATATAGCAAACCCACTAATGATTTTAGGTTAATTATGTGCCCTTATAAATTATTGATACAGAACTAATTTGACTTTTTTTCTGTTTTTATTCCTTCTATTTCTTTTTGATGTATTGGTCTAGCTCTGATTTCAGGTATTGTATTGAATGATAATGAAGAAATAGGTCATGCGTTTCTTTTCCATTCATCAGGAGAAATGCTATGACCACCCCTTCATTTAACATAATGTTGTTTAAGGTCTAGCCTTCCCCTACTCCTCATGGGCATTGTGCTATGGAAGAGCTGGCACTAGAGCCCTTAGAGCAGGAGACCTGACCCTGTCCCTAGCCAAGTTAAGCACTCGGAAGCATGGCTCCGCACATTGAGGGCATTGTGGGTAAACTGGCCAGGAGGATAGGAGTGTGGGAGAGCTGGCCCTGACACTCATCTCCTGGGAAGTGACATCGATGAGAGGGATATACTCACCTCCCACCTATCACCTGCAGCAGATGGGAGAGCAAGTCCTGTAGTCATGAAGCCAAGAGAGCTAACCCTGACCCTCATCAGCTGCAGTACTCAAAGGGTAATTCCTGCACCTCACCTGGGAAGCACAGTAGAATTGACCCTGGTGGTGGGGGCAGAAGCAAGCTTGCCCTCAGGGCATGAGCTTGGGGAAGCTGGCCCTACTCTTGTGTGTCCTGAAGCACTGTGGGCAAGGAAGAAATGGCTCCATCCTCTTGTCCCTTGACACCTAACTATGGGCAAGCAGGAGAGCTGATGCCGAGGACATCGAAGCAGGAAAGCTAAATCTGCCCCCACCACACCACACTTACTGCTGCATTTGAAAAGTGGGCTCTGGACCTCACCTGGGCAGCATTAGGGGTTAAGATTAGGGTTCAGGGGTTTGGGGATTTAGCTCAGTGGTAGAGGCCCTGGGTTCGGTCCCCAGCTCCGAATAAAAGGAAAGAAAAAAAAAGATTAGGGTTCAGGTTTAGGGTTTATGGTTAGATTATGGTTAGAGTTTATGGTTAGATTTTATGGTTAGGATTAGGGTTAGCTGGCTATGGATCTGGGGGGTTTTGATGAGTTGGCCACTTGGCGGCAACAAAAAGGTAAGAGTGCTTTCTCCTCCATTTCAACCTTGCCACTGGCAGAGGGCTCTGGAGAACTGGCCCCAATATGGTCATGAGAACAAGAAAGCTGGCTCTGGCCCTCACCATGTGCAGCATTTGGGAGAGCAGGCACTGCATCCCGCCTGGATATCACAATAGAGCTGGCCCTGAACACGGGTTTCTGGCCTTAATGATGTGAGCACAGGAGAGCCTCCCTACCCTTATCAGCTGGGTTGAGTGATAGTGCTGACAAGGAAGAAGAAGCCTTCCTCCCTTTCCTTGTCCCCAGCCACCTATGGCAGTCAGGAGACCTGGCTCATGATAGTGAAAGAATTAACCATGTCCCTTACTGACTGCAACACTCTAGAGAGTAGGCTTTGCCCATAGTTTGTTTGGCAGCTGGGTTGTGGGGTTTGCTGTTGAGCCTACCCCAAAGGCATGAGAGATGAAGAACTGGTGGGATCACTAACTCATATACCTCCCAGGTCCAGATCCAGGCATTTGAATTGACCCACCCCAAAATCTACCCAATCGATAAACTCCTGGAAGGCAAGAAGGGGGCCTGCCCTGCAGATCCACAACTACAGGATCTCCAAGACAGAGGGTAACAACAGGAATCCCAGTGAGGATCCAGTATTAGCAGTGTGGCAAAAGCCAGAAGCCTCAGACCAGTCATTGCAATATTAACATTTAGAAACAAAGAACTGTGAACAAAACAATACACTGTGGAACACTAGGTAACACAACCGCAGCTGTCACAGGGAGGATTTTTTTGTTTGTCTGTTTTTGTTTTTGTTTTTCTGTTTAGGGTGAGGTTGCAAGGGTGAGGGATGAGTACATGGGAAGGGGGATTGTGACTGGGGTACATGATAACACACACACACACACACACACACACACACACACACACACACATGAAAATGTTTAAAAGAGAATGTTCCTATCTATAAGCTGATGGCATAAACATTTAAAATTGCTAAGATATGCTTCTTCTATTCCTGTATTTTTAAGGATGTTTTAATTTTTATGTTAAATTACATTTGCATCTCTGGAACAAATCCCATTTGTTAACACTGATATAAGGTTAAATTTAGTTAGCTTAACTTTTATTGAAAGTGTTAGCATTCAGGTTCTTTAAGAGATTAGCCGCATTTTATTTTAGGGAGGAGTTATTGTCTGACTGCTTTTGCAAAAACAAAACAAAACAAAAACAAACAAAAATCAGACAAATTCCTCCTCTTCTTATTTTATGATGTAGAAATGTGTAGTTTATAGCTGCTCTTTTGTAAATTCTGGTAGATTTCCAAAACAAATCACCAGGGCCATAGTGTTTTTTAGTTAATGTACATTTCAATAACATTACACTCCTATGGCTTGTTATAGATATCTCTAACTTGTCTATATTTTCTTCATTTAAATTCAATAGGTAATATATATCTAAAATTTTATGAATGTCTTCTAAATTTTCCAATTTATTAGAATATATTTTATCATTTTTTATTTTTGAGATAAAATGGTTGCATAAATTCTTCCTTCCCTTTTATATATTCCTTAATATATCCCTCCTTTATCTCTTTTTTTTTGTTAGATATTTCTATACACACACACACACACACACACACACACATTAGTACAACCTGCTCAACTTGTGTGATGTTATTTGTATATATGTTTTCAGGTTTAGCACTCAGTATCACATAATCAATTGGTGTGTTATTTCCTTGGAAAGACTATTTCTTTTTCTCTCAGTAAACTTAATTGTCAGTAGTTCTTTGTGTAAGTTTTGAGACCTCTTGTGCTTTCCCTTGTTAAAATATTAAGTCCATTTCCTGTTTCATTTCAATACTTCTGATCTACCCTTGTTGTTTTGATTTTGTCTATATGTCCTATCTATTGGAAATATTAGACCATTATAGAAACTAGTATTGTGTTGAGTTCAACCAATGTAGTCACATTCAGTAGTGTCCATTAAAGCAAGTCCAATGCTCAATGGATAAGTGTTTAGTATTTTTGTAGCCACTGGCTGATGAAGAATTCCTTTAATATGAAGTGATCTTCATTGTCATTCAAAAGCAAATTCTTCAGGATTTGTGTGACTATATCTTCTTTTCTTCTATTTCTGCCTGCATGTGGATTACACAGGAGCACTTCCTCCCTGGGATATTTTAACATGGCTTCTGGGGTGAAGCTTAGGGCTTCCTGCTGACTTGACAAACACATTACTGAATTATCTCCACAGTCCTTGAGTTTGCTTGCCATCATATTACTGACTTCTCTGGCATTTCATGCTATAAGTGATTTCTCATGAAAGCCAAGGTTAAAAATACACAATAGAGTCATGAGAGAAGAGTTCAAGATGCTGTGACATCACAAAATCAATGACACTGATAAAGGGGGAGAGAGCAGCATAGAAAAGTGTTTACTAGGATTTACTGTTGACCTAACACAGGTTCATATTCACATGGACTTTCTCAGAAGCTTAAAGAAAACCTCCCAGGATGATAGACCTTAAGCAGGAGGAGACACATAGCCTTTGCACTAACTTCCTTCACCCATCAAGAGATTTTTTTTTGCATAAGTGCTCCCTCTTCTCCACCCAGAGGATTCATGTCTAGGCTGAGTTCCTATAACATTGTGGAATATTCCAATCAATAAAGCAGAAAAATGGCATATGTGCCCCATTGAGAGGAAATCAATAGTAGAGGGACACACAATCTGCACTCTCAAACTGCTCATTGTTATTCAGACATCTGTGTCCTTGGAGTTAAAAAGCTGAAAGCTGGTAGATATAAAACTGCAGACAACTGGAAACTGGTGAGTTGTTAAAAGGCAAGAGACCAGTTGATTTAATATGAATGACTAGGAGAAGCTAATTTGTTTCAAGATCCACCTTCTAATGGCATTGAATCCCTCTTGTGGAAGGAAATGTTTACAAGTTGCTACTGTAAAGTTCAAGCAAGTGGCATGAACTCAGAGAAGAGAAGTGGGGGGTGGGGCAAGTAAGAGAAGCAAAGGCCTCAAGTGGCGAGATGGGGACACCAACCCTGACACAAAACCTTCAACCCGCAATTAGTTCTGCCTGCAGAGTGGTCGGGGAATGGAGCTGAGCAGAATCCTGGTCAAAGAGACAGGAGAGACTTCAGCCAGCAACTTATGTGAGCAGATGTAGTATACCACAGGGAAGCATAAGGTAGAGCTCTCGAGGTGGAGTCCTGAGATGGCAGGAGAAGTATCAGAGGAACCAGAGGGATCGGGAGCACAAGAACAGATCCCATAGAATCAGCAACTCGCGGAGGTCAGACAGCCTGTATAGGTCTTACCTAGGTCCTCTGCATATATGTTAGGGCTGAGAGGTTGCCATTCCTCTGGAAATCCTAACTGTGGGAACAAGGGCTGTCCCTGACTGTTTTGCCTACTGGTGGGACATTTTCTCTGCTGACTTGTCCAGCTTTGTCGTGATAGTACACGTTTAGTCTTATTGAAGTGTGTCAGTTTTGCCTTCTATGGTTGTTATCCCTGGAAGTCTTGCTCTTTTGTGAAGGCGGTCAGATGAGGGTGGATCTGCGGCACGGCGGAGGTGGAAGGAAAAGACTGGGGTTGGAAAGGGAGGAGAAACTGAGATCAATGATGTAGTATATGAGAGAAAGAAAAAAGCCAGAAAAGGAAAAAGACTAGGTAATTAAATATGCAAAAAGAAATATACAAACCAGAAGCAATTGGAAATTAGGTGAACATAATGGCAATAATGGCAAATGTATTTGTGAAATAACATTTTTCTCTGTCTGCCAGGATCCCATCTAGTTTTCTCCAATGGAGTGTCACCGGGTGTGCCAACTGCAGTCCTGGGCAGGCCCAACGTCCAAATGGGCCAACCCAAAATGAATTGCACGCTGGGTTTCCTTACAGATTTTTGTGTTGTTTGTATGTTGTTTTATATTATTTGTTCCCTTTTGCTTTTTGCTTGTTTGTTTTTGTCTCATTTGCCTTTTGCTTGTTTACTTTGATTTTCAGTTTTGTGGTTGTGAAAGTTATATTTTGTTTTTGTGTGAGTTGTTTTCAGTCTGGTGGGGTGAGATATATAGATGGATACGTAGGAAGCTTGGGAACTGAGAGAGTGGGGTAAGGGAAAAATCAGGATCAAACATTGTGTAAAAAAAATGTAACACAGCATATATAATATACCTTGACACATCAAGCGATACGTCTCTTTTAGTGTATATTATTGTATGCAAACTATGGGATAGGAGGATTGTGATTGCTTATCAAGACTAAAAATTCAAAGTATTATGTGACATACCAATTTGCTAAGGAATAATTAAAGGCTGAAATATCTTTACTTTTGCTCTCAGCATTTTCTCTCTTTCTTAACCTTTGGAATTATTTTAAGGTTCTTAAAAAAGAGTAAGTCCAAGGAAGACATTGAAGTGTCTCAGCCTTTCATTTGCTCCCTAGAGGCAGTTTTGCTGAAGAATAACGGTTTTGTTCTGTTTCCTAAACTAGGTGTGCAAATGTACTGAGCCACCAAGCAGCCTGCCTACCGGAGCTGGTCCTCGGGCCCTGACACACACGGCAGAGGATTGTCTGGTCTCAGAGACAGGGGAAGGAAGAACGGGATTAGGAACTGTGGGAGAGGGAACTGGGAGACAAGACAGTGGCTGGGTTGTAAAACTTTAAAAAAAGAAAGAAAGTTCTATAAAATACCTGTATCAAAACAGCTGTACATCCTGTGCCTACATATCTTCTATGCTGTTATGTATGGGCAAAATGATGCAAACACTGCATAAAATGATGCATTCTAATTATTTCACACAAAAAATTATGTATGTAAAATAATATTGGATGCAATTAAACACACACCTGAAGTACAACATAATTAAATTACTTTAACTCATTACATTTAAAATATTTAATAACTTAAATTGACTTAGAATAATATTGCTACAACAATTTAAGAATTAGGTTTTCATTTAATTACTGAATAAATGAATTACAAAATAATTTAATGCTGTTGAAAGCAGATGCACATATTTCTTCCTTTTCTTTTTCTCACTTCTTTTTCTTTTGCTGTTCTAAATGGTACATTTTGCATTCCTGATTTCCTTCTAATAGAGGTCCTGACAATTAACTAATCCTACAGTAAAGGTTAGTAACATACATTTCTAAAGAGTGAATAAGTTTTAAAACAAAAACAAAACCAGTACTATTCAAGATTAAGGGCCACTAAAGTAAATGCTTCCCAGATACAGGGAACAAAAGTTATCTGTTCGATTTGAATCAGGTTTAAAGCAACAGCACTACATACCTGATTTTCATGTAAAATGTCACACCTTCTTAAGGACACACATTCAAATCACACTGAAATATATTCAGGCTCTTAAAACAGAGCAAAAATAAGCACACACATACATTTTTTCACACCTATGCATCACATTTGCACTGCTTATAACAAATCACAAGACCTCTGAGGTGTATTTTCATGAGCATTTACTTCATTGAAACATCTGAAAATTTATAGTGGGCTTGGTCGGGCTATCTCATGTTTCTGAGATGAATTGGCCTGGAAAGAACTTATACTCTGGATGGGCTGGTTTCCAGTGCTCTTTGCTGTGACTTGTGTGGTATGACTTATGTGTCTCTACATTTGGCAATAGTATACACAGAACTTGAGATAGAAGTTTTGAAATATCTGGTTTTACATTACTAGCAGAGAGGATATAGGAATTTAAGGCAAAGTGGTACCTGCTATTCTAGGGTAAGTGATTAGTGACTTCTTATGTTTAATACTGACAAACCGAACAAATATATAAAAATAATGAGTATGAAATTATTATGGCATTATTTTCTAGAATCTTAATTTGTACATACCTCATTTTTAGATTTAATTATGTTATTATTTTGCAGGTATGTATGTATGTATGTATGTATGTATGTGTGTGTGTTTTGCATGCAGGTATATATGTATGTGTACTAAGAGAGGTCAGAAGAGGGAGTTGAATCTTCTAGGCCTGGAATTAAAGACCATTGTGAGGTTTCATGCCAGTGCTGTGATTTGAACCCAGGTCCCTTGCAAGAGCAATGAGTGTTCATAATTTGGGCACACAATCCAAACTCTACGATGGATATCTCTGCAACATGCATCAGTGTCTGACCACCTTAGAACAAGAATTGCCATGGTGATATTTGTGCCCTCCTTCATCTATAGCAATATTCATTGGCATCGTGGTAAGTGAAGAATTGAATTAAGATTACAACAGTGGGTAACAGTCGTTAGTTCTCTGATATTCTCTTAATTTTCTAAGGCTGAAGAGAATAAAAGAGTAGAGTATAACTAATTCTTTAATATTTCATTCAATTTGTCACTTTCTTCTTAGAATTTATCAAAGAAAAGAAAGTAAACGAAAGGGGATTAAAGAATAAACTACATGAACTTTTGAAATTGTAAGATAAAACAGAAGTCTAAGTTATATGTTCAATAGGCCTTTCTATTTGACCATACATGCTCTGCGCCCTGCTTTTCAGGCATTCATTTATCTTAAGGAATTCCTTTATCTTTCTGTTCTTTGAGGGCCTTTTGTTAATCTGAGGACAGGTGATTTTTCTCAGAATACTCGATCTTCTTAAGTAGCCAAGTTCAGACTCCCACTAAATATTTTCATCACCTTAATATTTTGGTTACCATAATATTGTCCTTTCTAAACAGTAAAAGAAAAACATTTAAGTGTAACAAACTAGGCTGATATTTTGTAATTATCATATGAAAGTCATTCAGCTCTACTATAAAATATAAGATAATAAAATAGTAGAAAATATCAGATAAAATAACAATATTTATATTATTATATGATTTATATACTCATATGTCATATTTTAATAAAAATAAAATCAGTCTAAATATATTAATAAGATTTACACAGAATTCTTCCTCATAGAGAAGCAAAATATTTTATTTTATGAACAAATAAGAATATTTGTTCAAATTTTTTATCATTTTTGAGAATTTTATAGAATATACTACTTTATCAAATCCATCCCTTCCCTATCCTTTCTACTTCTTCAATATGAGCACATCTCAGTAGGGTATTCATAGAAGAAGAGGTTCTGAATTAAAAAGAAGAATTGGGAGAGACACAACAAGAGTTAGAGGGATAGGAGAGGAATGGATATGAAAACTTAACACTGGAAAATAAATTAGATATTTACAGAATGAAACATGATCAAACATACGTCAAGTCTTACATTAGAACCCAAAGTACCTAATCCAAGACTTTCATCTTGGAATTTCAATACAATACATTTTCTTTTATTTTACCTTATTCTATCTACTTATATCATCATGTTAGATAGCATCAAGATGAGGAATGTAAGTCAAATCCAAACAGAAAAGAACATGATATGGATGTTTTGTACTTTAAATTACAGGCTTGATAGTTACACGATTAATAACAAGGTACACAGGAGCAATAACTTTAAAAATACTGATGAATTTTTATACATCTCTTTGAATATGGCATATCTGGTTTGGCAAACACAAATATGTTTTACAACTAGATAAAAGGAAAAACTTGCTTATATCACTCATTCTGGAGAGATCTATCACGGCAAATGTGTTCGGTGGTCTTTTCTGTTTGAATATTGCCTGTGGTCAGGCTCTATTACTCAAACATGGTGTGCTCACTAAGGTGGGTGTTACATTACTGAGCACATTTACTGCAGAAAACCTCAGGTGCCCATTCAATGAGTACATACTTTTCTGATACATATTTTTTTAATTTGTACAGATATTAACATTATACATTTGAAAATTCTGCAGACCACTTGATAAGTATACACAGGTTAGCACCAGGTCACAACAAGGAATTTTTCTAGTACAGGCTTTGGGGAGTCATGAACCATTTTATTTTCAAAGTGCGTGACTGAGCCTAAAGGGATTTCCAAAAGCCTATTGACTTGCTTCTCCTGGCTGCATTCACACTCTTCAGACTGTTTTGTTTTTGTGGTTGCTACATGTAGCACTGAAACACTGAGGCTGATGTGGCTCTCCAAAGGCAAGGTATCTCTGTGGCATCCATTCAAATGCATTGTTTCACTTGGGATGTATTTTAAGAAAGGGCAGATGGTAGCATTTCCCAGAACATCTGTTACCCATCATTCTTTCACAGAGCAACCCAGATGCTGTTGACAACTAGTATGTAAATCATGCTGACAATTTGTTCAATGTCTTTCCTGCTGAGACTGAGGTTATCCTGGTAAGGCCGTTTATCAGATGTAGAAGACACAGGGTCCCACAAGAACAGCTCCGACTGTGTTTTGACCAGGGAACAATAGCAGACATTAAATCAAAGGAACAATCTATATACCTTGAACTTATCTCCACTCTACCTCAAAGATTTCCTTCCCCTTGTTTCTTACACTTATCCCAAGATACACATGAGATATTAAATGTTCCACAGAATAAAACATGTAAAATTGCTTCCTGATACCTGTCTTAAGCTTGTTTTATTATTATTTGTTAGGGGCAATCATTTTTTTGACCTTGCATTTTAAAACTACTTTCATCTCAGGAAAATGACATATAAGAGGTAAATTATGCATACATTGCTGTATAAATGTCAGATTTTTTAAGTTTGAAAATGCCTGCTATAAAATATAAATGATATTGAAAGAAAGTTGATTTACCATCCATTGCGTCTGCTACATATTATATATCTTAATCTAATTTGTACCTTGTATCAGACTTCATTTTATACAATTGTAATAAGACAACAAAAAGAAAAATATAATTATTTCTTTAATTAACCTTCCTTTGTGAGTGATAAGCCCAAACCATTGGTATTTATTAGATGATTATAGCTTTTCTAAACGAATTTAATTAGACTATAATACCAGTTATGAAAGAACAAAAATGTATAATTAAACTTGAAAGTATCTGAGCTTATGAAGGCACCATAGACATTAATCTTCCTGTTAAAAATAATGAAAATGAAAACAAAAAAAGATGTATTAGGCAAAGTAAATATGAACTTTGCATATCAAATAACCATTTAATTTGCAAGGTAAATAAACTTTACTTTGGGATGTAAATTAATCTGCATTTGAAAGTAATTTCTCTGACAAATACTATGTTATGCAATTATAGATTAATCAAAACTTCCAGAAAATATGCTGTTAAGAGATTCTTGGTTTATGTTGTATTTATATAACTTTGCCAATTAAAACATTTGCATAAAATATGATACATAATCAAATGTAAAACTGCAAAGTAATAAATAGCATTCTATTCCTCAATTTACTAAAGTTGGCTCTCAATATGAATAATCATTTTTATAATAAATATCCTTATGATATGTTTACTGTAAGTTTTGTAATATGCTACAGCAGCTTTTTTAACTTCCTGTACAGAATTAGGAGGAAATGCATGTGCCTTTTTTGAAAAAGCATTTTAGTCTTCTTTTTAAATTGAATTTTTATAAAAATAAAAACACTGCAACTTCAAAACACTGGTCTGAAAACAGAAAAATGCATGACTGTGGCCAGTTTCCTTTGTACAAAACAGTGTGATTCCAATTCAAAACTAGTAAGGTCACAGGCCATTGAATGAAGCAGATGTATACATGTCTGCACTACATGGGGCTAATGTTACAGAAAAAAATATGTGATTAAAACCTGAGAGGAAATAGGTACCATCATAGTAAAAGCAGATTTTTAATTTCAGTGTGTGGAAAATTTGAAATTAACTATCAATTAAACAGTTCAGAGGAAGCTTAACTGGAAAGAGATCATTCCCAGAATCAAGAAGATGAAGATTCTCAGAGGTTCATGAGAGTTTGGCATCTTAATTGGCTCTGACCTTTCTATACCTATTTTTAGTACACACTTCAAGATTCAGACAATCGTGTCTCAACAGGATGAAATCACCAAATGAAGGTTTAACTTAAAATTTGGGTAAAGAAAATAAAGCACAATGAACATCAACTCAACGTGTGTACCCAGGAGTTGGAAAGTCTAAGTTTCCCTTAAAGAGTAGTTGACGCCACAATTTTTAAAACCTATAAATAATCAGGGGCCAAACTGCTATATTAAAACAGATTCTCTGACAAATCAAATCCTTGAAGTTTAAATGTATACTTTCATCCACTTTAGATATAAGACATTCATTCTTTATGTTGGCTCCACTCTGGCATTCGTAGGTTTCCCTATTATAGAATTCTTAACAATCTATCTTTGCTTCATTTCCCTGTGCCACATGCTGACAGCTTAAGTCTCCAGTTTGATTACTCCATAATGTTAGCACACCTGCTACCCACTCTTTAGGTTAGTCTAGTTTAGTTTAGCTTAACTTAATTGAGTTTAGTTTAGCTTAGCATAGTTTGATTTTTATGTGATACAAATCTATTAATAACAATTCTTTGGCTAATAGTGTTAAATATCAGTTGCATTTAAGTATTAACAACCTGTCCCAGAACTCAGGGATATTTTCCCATGTGGAATGTCTGAGTTTCGATACAGTCTTGTTTAGAAGATTCCTAAAAAGGATTGGAGTATGAATTTATCTTTAATTTGTATTTACCACACTTAATTAGTAACATATATGCCTAATATTGTTATATCATAATTAAATTAAAAAAATATTAGTTTTTGAAAACTCTCAAGTAATTTAAGAAAGAAATATTTAGCAACTTTTACTGTATATTTACTTTGTAGGTCTATTCATTATCCCAAAGGATATTAAAGACAAGAAGCCAAGTCAGGTTTATATTATTAAAGCAGATTTTAATTAAAAAACATCACTGTATATTATTACACACATATTCTAATCATATATACTATATACATATTCTAATCATATATATGTATCAAAGTATTTAATGAGTTTAAGTATGCAAAAGTAAAAGTTAAAACAGCAATCACTGTACTTATTTGCACTGTCCAGGTTTGGTCAAGGCAGTCTGCTTTGCATAGTTCACAAAAGGGGACGACTTGCAAAAGAAGAAACTGTATAAAATAACTGAATTAAAACTCTTTCCTCACAAATACTTTTTAAAAGACCTTGTGGATCTATTTGCTAAAATAAAAATCGTTATGCCAGCCTCTTACGTTTGCCAAAACGTGTGATGTGACTTATTAACTTTCACACTGTGATTTTAACAGCAAACCGTAGATAACTCCCCCCTCATATTTACATTAGAGAGGCTCACTATTTTAGGATCATAAAAAGCATTATATGAAGGACTTGTGCTTTCATTTTACCTGACAACTTTACTAAGTACCAACACTGAAAATGATAATGGATGTGGAAAGCATTTAAATGCAAGCTCTCCTTTGCACCTGGATTCGCTAGCAGCTTTCATTAGTAAAAGTGCAAAATTTCAGGAGCTAGAGGGCATAAGTTATTGATCAAACTTGACCTCAATATCAGTTCTTATATGATTGTTAGATCATCTCTCTAAAATTTATTTAGCTGCATATCATTTGGTTTGGATGTGTGCTGCATTTCTCTAAATAACAAAATGGTTTGTCTTGTTGATTCAGGTTAATTGAAAGCATTTGTTTTTCTTTTCTTTTTCGATCCAATTAATAAGATATAATTGCCCACCTAGATAACATACAGTTTGCCCATCTAGACACACAAAGTCCTGTATACATCATCCCTTAAGAATATTCACATAAATCTGTAAATGTGCAGAGAGGAATCATAACATCCACCTCCTTGTTCTCTTGGCTTCTCTCTCTCAAGTTTTCCCCTCTCTCTAAAACTTTTTCTCCTGCCCATCCTTCCTTCTCATCCAATGGCCTCTTCTATCTTGTACCTGCCTTCACCTGTATGACATCATCCTACATTTCACCCTTTGTCTAATTAAAACAAAAAAAACAAAAAAACAAAAAAAAAACTTTTCCCTCAAATATAAGCTGAGCACAACTATTATCATTAAAAGCATAAAATATACCTAACACCTAGTCCAACACTTTATCAGTTAAACAGAACACTTAGTTATCCATTTTAGCTTAAGAAAGGTTTAAAAGTTATTATATCCTGGCTAGATTGTACACTCTCTGATAGCTTTCTAATAAAATAGGTATTTTCAAAGTTAAACAACCTGATAGGCCATGAGACTATAATCAGTCTTCAACCCTGTCAGAAATCTGAGAATGACCAAATATCTATAAACATAGGAAACATAACACGGCTTCTAGAACTGAGAGGTTGTAGAGACAAATCTCCACTAGCACAGTCCTCTGTTAGCAACATGTGAGTGAAAGTCTTCAGCCTTCTGGCCCAAAATCAACTGACAGACTCTCAAAATGCAGAAACCTCATAGGGCTGACAATTCTGGTTCAGTAGTGATTATCAGTCCACAACTATTCTGCATAAAGTGTACCTTTCTGGACTGTATTAATCTGAAGACAAAATGGGTAGTTTCTGCCCAGTGGCTGCCTAGCCACAAAGTATTGCCTCACTCGGAGGTAAAGATGCTCAATTTCTTCATTAAATCTGCTAAAGGGGAACTGTTAGGAGCAGATATGTCTTAGCAAAAGATAAATAACTTTAAATCTCATTTTTTGTGGATTTCTCACATTTCTGAAATCCTTCTATCTATATAAGGTAATCTGGACTATTGTCCATTAACTTACCTTATTATATTATCTTGAAAGTACTCTAACAAACTCAGAGCCATGAATTTGCTATTTGGCCCTTAACACACATGTGTAATCAACTCAGAAGTTTGTCATGGCTTCAATAGAAAGACTGGCTCTAAACATTGTACTTTATAATTTTTTAACAAATAAATTCTATACCAAAATAAAGCTATGATTTTAGCTTAGTTACCAAATGAGATTATGTCTGTACAACTAAATCTAACTAATTCCTCCTTGCTAAATTATGACCATTTCTAAATTATTCATAAAAAACAACCTTAGAATAACCACTTTCAGACCCCTCAAAAGTCCAGCGAATTGGGGCCATGACTCTTCAATAACTTCTTCAAGCTCTATGCAGGTGTTGAGATATCCTTGGGGGTTAGGGCATAGGTAAAATGGTAGGTAGACTGATGTGTCTATCTTGACTGGACCCAGCTGAAAGTCTTTGAAACCAAGAATCCAAGTAGGTACATTCTGTAAAATATGTCTCATGACAAAAGTTTAGAATAGAGATATCTTATTGTTTCATTCTCTTGAATCCAGTTTTTCAGGAAGTCTCCCGTGATCAAATCTAACCAGTATTACTCTGGAAAGTGTTCTAATTACTCTTTTCAAAAACAAAAAGATAAAATTTTTCTCCCAAAATACTGTGCTCCTTAGTTTGTAACCAGAAAAGCTTGTATCTTGCACTCTCTCCCAGAATAATAATATAGCCATAAAACTCAAAGTCACACCCATTATGAAGATTAAACAATTTAAAAAGAAGAAGTATGCTAAACAATAGTGTTAAACAGTGACCCTGTTAGGCTTTTCTAATCTGTCATATCAGGAAATTAACCTAAAATTCCTATGGAGCTCACCTCAAGAGAATCTGAGATTCCAATTTTTGGTAAATATCAAAAATAACCACAAACCCTCACTAGCTGGCATCATCAAGCCATATGGCTTTTAGTGGGGTAATTCATAAAACAAATTAAACACCTTTTATCAATTCTAATATCAATAAGTAAGTAATTTATCAAACCAGGACTTTAGCCCAAAATTTATCTATCTGTCAAGCTCTCTACCTGGAGCCTCAGATCTTTATTTATTAATAACTTCTATAATATATGTCTGCATTCACTTTGCCTGGTGTTACAGACTTTTATCACAACTCTCTATTTGGAGTCAGTGACTAATTTTCCTTAAGTTCTGAACCATGCGTGATAATCCCCATGTGATTCCGGTAATCATTTTACTCTCTTCCTTTTTTTTTTTTTGGTTTTTTTTTTTTTTTTTTTTTGAGCTGGGGATCGAACCCAGGGCCTTGCGCTTCCCTAGGCAAGCGCTCTACCACTGAGCTAAATCCCCAACCCTACTCTCTTCCTCTTAAAAACAAACTTAATCACCTTCTAATAATACCTATCATTAAGAAGTAGCTTGTCTAATTAGGATTTTAACCCAAAATTTCCATACAGCCCACGTTAGAAGGGATATGAATAACTTGAAAGACTTTCTAACCAACTTTCTTTAAAAAAGCAGCTTTAAATCTCTACCTTTCTGAGTTGCAACTACTTATCACACAGGAGGGGATGTACAGCCTGCCAGCCCAGGCTGTTTCTGTGTTTCTTTGTCTAAAGTTCCTGCACTTGAGATAGCACTTGACTCAACATGGTGCTGGCCTCCTCAAACTTAGAAAATAAAACTTTCTCTTAACTCTTAGGAATACTAGTGGATTCTCACCCACCATGTTGGTTTGCCATCTGTTGCTATAAAATTAAAAATTTAAAATGCTGTCTTTTGCCCTGCACTAGATCCGGCAACTCAGTGCCCCAAGATATCTGGTAGGTATCTTCATCTCAGTCAGCAAGCTTCTCACCTGCTGTGCTCCATGCCATATCACACTGGTAATGGCTGCTCTCTGAGCCTGGCAACAATCTCTCCATCCATCTATTTCCCAAGGCAGGTTGCCACCATGCCAGAAATATACATCCCAATTCCATGGCGGACTAGTGTCTCCAGCCACCACATACTTTCTTGAACTTAAATTGCCACATGAAAGAACACAAAATACAATAAACTCTGATCCAATTGATAAGATATAATTGCCCACCTAGACATACAAAGCCCTGAACATATCCATCCTTTAAGAATATTCATAACAACCTGAAAAGGTGCAGAGAATAATCTTAACATCTGCCTCCCTGTTCTCCAGGCCACCTCTCATTTCATAGATCATAAAAAGCCAAGATAATTTACAAAAGACTGCATATAAGTTAAAGCATAAAATAATCAAAAAAGGAATACAAAACAAAAGTTCTTCTTAATCAATAACTTTTATTTCAGAACTCAGATAAAATATGCTACTTTATTATTCAAGAATAACTCCTTTACTATAGAAACAAAATACTTGAAAAAATTAATAAGATAGATTAAACACTTAGCCAGACTAAACAGAGGTCATAGGGTCAGTATCCAAATTAATAAAATCAGAAATGAAAAGAGGTACATAACAACAGAAACTGAGGAAATTAAAAAAAAATCATCAGCTCCTACTACAAAAGACTGTACTCAACAAAACTAGAAAATATGGATGAAATGGATAATTTTCTAGACAGGTAACTGATACCAAAGTTAAATCAGGATCAGATAAACAATCTAAACAGTTTCATAACCCCTAAAGAAATAGAAGACTTCATTAAAAGTCTCCCAACCAAAAAGAGCACAGGAGCAGCAGATGGTTTTAGTGCAGAATTCTATCACACATTCAAAGAAGACCTAATACCAATACTCTTCAAACTATTCCACAAAACAGAAACAGAAGAAACATTACCCAATTTCTTTTATGAAGTCACAATTATGCTTATAACTAAACCACAAAAAGATCCAACAAAGAAAGAAAACTTCAGACTAATCTCTCTTATGAACATCGATGCAAAAATACTCAATAAAATTCTTGCAAACAGAATCCAAGCACACATCAAAACAGTATCCATCATGATCAAGTAGGCTCCATCCCACTGATGCAGGGATAGTTCAGTATACAGGAACCAATGAACGTAATTAACTATATAAACATACTCAAAGGAAAAAAATATGATCATCTCATTAGGTGATGAAAAAGCACTTGACAAAATTCAACACCCATTCATGTTAAAAGTCTTTGAAAGATTAGGAATTAAAAACCCATACTTAAACATAGTAAAAACAATATACAGCAAACCAGTAACCAACATCAAACTAAATGGAAAGAAACTTGAACCAAATATCAGGGACTAGATAAGGCTTCCTACTCTCTCCCTACTTATTCAAAATAGTACTCAAAGTCCTAGTGAAAGCAATCAGACAACAAAAAGAGGTCAAAGGGAAACAAACTGGAAAGGAAGAAGTCAAATTGTCACATTTGCAAATGATATGGTAAAATACATTAGTGACCCCTAAAGTTCCAACAGAGAATTACTAACCCTGATAAAAAACAGCAAAGTGGCGGGATATAAAATTAACTCAAACAATCATTAGCCTTCTTACACTTAAAGGGTAAACAGGGTGAGAAGAAAATTAGGGAAGCAACACCCTTCCCAGTAGCCACAAACAATATAAAATACCTTGGTTTGACTTTAACAAAGCAAGTAAAAAATTTGTATAACAAGAATGCCAAATCTCTCAAGAAAGAAATTGAAGATCTCAGAAAATCAAAAGATCTCACATGCTCATGGGTTGGCAGGAATAATACAGTAAAAAAGGCCATTTTGCCAAAAGCAAAACTACAGATTCAGTGCAATCCCCATCAAAATTCCAACTCAACTCTTCATAGAGTTGGAAAAAGCAATTTGCAAATTCATTTGTAATAACAAAAAACTTAGGAAAACATAAACTATCCTCAACAATAAAAGAATGGCTGGGAGAATCACAGTCCCCAACCTCAAGCTGTATTACAGAGCAACTGTGATAAAAATTATATGATATTAATATAGAGCCAAGTATGTAGATCAAAATGGAATAGAATGGAAGACCGAGAAACGAACCCATACACTTGATCTTTGAAAAGGAGGTAAATCATCCAGTGGAAAAAGGAAAGCAAGGGGTTGGGGATTTAGCTCAGTGGTAGAGCGCTTGTCTAGCAAGTGCAAGGCCCTGGGTTCCGTCCCCAGCTCTGAAAAAAACAAAAAAACAAAAAAACAAAAAACAAAAAAAAAAAAAAAAAAAAAAAAGGAAAGCATTTTCAACAAATGGTGGGGCTTCAACTGGAGGTCAACATGTAGAAGAATGCAAGTTGATCCATTCTTATCTCCTTATACAAAACTCAAGTCCAAGTGGACCAAGGACCTCCATATAAAACCACATACACTGAAACAAATAGAAGAGAAAGTGGGAAAGAGCCTCGAACACATAGGCACAGGGGGAAATTTCCAGAACAGAATACCAATGGCATGTGCTCTAAGATCAAGAATCAACAAATGGTACCTCATAAAATTGCAAAACTTCTTTAAGGCAAAGGACATTGTCAATAGGGCAACAGGGCAATCAATAAATTGGGCAAAAATCTTTACCAATCTTACATCCTTTAGAGGGCTAATATCCAACATATACAAAGAACTCAAGAAGTTAGACTCCAGACAGAACTAAATGAGGAATTCTCAGCTAAGGAATATAGAATGGCTAAGAAGCACCTAAAGAAATGTTGAACAACCTTAGTCATCAGGGAAATGCAAATCAATAACAACTCTGAGATTCTGCCTCACACCAGTCAGAATGGCTAAGTTAAAAACACAGGTGACTACAGATGCTGGTAAGGATGTGGAGAAAGAGGAACACTCCTCCATTGTTGGTGGCATTGCAAGCTTTTAAAACCACTCTGGAAATCAGTCTGGAGGTTCTTTAGAAAGTTGGACATAGTACTACCTGAGGACTTAGCTATACCACTTCTGAGGATATACACAAAATATGCTCCAAAATATAATAAGGATACATGCTCCATTATGTCCATAGTAGCTGCATTTAAAATAGCCAGAAGCTGGAAAGAACCCCAATGTCCTTCAACAGAGGAATGGATACAGAAAATGTGGTACATTTGCACAATGGAATATTACTCAGCTATCAAAAACAATGACTTTATGAAATTCATAGGCAAATAGATGGAACTAGAAAATATCATCCTGAGTGAGGTAACCCAATCACAGAAAAAACACGTGGTATACACTCATTGATAAATGAATATTAGCCAAAAAGCTCAAATTATCCAAGATACAATCCACAGACTACATGAAGCTAAAGAATTTGGAAGACCAAAAAGTGGATGTTTCAGTCTTTCTTAGAAGGGGCGGGGGGCTAAATAATCACAGGAGTAAATACAGAGACAAATAGTGGAGCAGAGATTGAGGGAATGGTTGTCCAGAGATGGCCCCACCCAGGGATCCATTCTACATTCAGTCGCCAAACCCAGACAATATTGTGGGTGCCAAAAAGTGCATGCTGACAGCAGCCTGATAGAGCTGTCTCCTGAGAGACTCTGTCAGAGCCTAAGAAATAGAGTCAAAGGATCTCAACCAATCACTGGAGCGAGAATGGAGTCTCCAATGGAGGGATTAGAAAAAGGACTGATGGAGCTACAGGGGTTTTCAACCCCATAGGAAGAACAACAATATTAACCAATAAGACCTTCCAGAGCTCCCAGAGACTAAACCACCAACCAAAGAGCACACATGGAGGGACATATAGCTCCAGTCAATATGTAGCAGAGGATGGAATTATCGTACATCTATGAGAGAAGAGGCCCTTGGCCTTATGAAGGCTCAATGCCCCACTGTAGGTGAATACCAGGGCAGGGAGATGGGAGGAAATGAGTGGATGGATGGAGGGAACACTCTCATAGAGGCAAGAGGAGGGGTGAAGCGATAGGGGGATTCCAGAGTTCCAGAGGGGATTCCAGGAAAGGGAATAACATTTGAAATATAAGTAAAGAAAATATCTAAAAGAAAAAAGAAGTAAAATATATGTGACTTAATTCTCAGTAGATTTAGGTAGTATTTTATTCCCTAGTATAATTTGTAGGTTGGGTATTTATACATTAATTTTTAATCTAATTTGAGTTAATTTTTCCATATAATGATATTTTGTTATCAAATCAATCTTTAACTGCTTTCTCACATTTTCCAGTTAGCAGTAAAGTAAAATAAAAAGGGCATGTTTTCAACATTTTACTTAGGAGCTTCCTCAGGTTCAAGGTAGCTTACTGGTTTTACTTTTCTATCAGCATCACAAGAACCCCATCTACTATCTTTTCTCCATTTAAACAAATGTAACCTTCTGTCTAGTCTCCAATAACATTTTTTTCATTCCACATTGAAACTTTTACCTTTTACCCTTTTATCTTTTACCCTTTTTTTATAATATTCTGATTAAGAATAATACTGATGATTGTATAAAAAATAAAGTAAATAAATAGTAAGATTCGTACTGTTTTACTATGATTGGAATGTTGTCATAGAAGTGGTTTTCATTACATGTTTGCATTTTGTGTGTATGCCAAATTGAAAATAGTCTTGGAAAACTGTGGAAAACTATACAACCTTTCTTGGTAGGTTTGAGGATGCCTGGAGTAATAACCAAGTACTGATTTTCTTTTTAAATTTCAAAATACAGTATTTAAATCATTTCTTAAGTAACTCAATGACTTTTTTCACATAGATTTGAAGTGAGTTTATTAAACCTATTTAACTAAAAGTACCCTATATGCAAAGAAAATTTGAGATCCATAAGGATTATATTGATTACAAGAAGTAACCTGCTCAAGATCCAAATGCCTAACTTCTTACACTAATGGACATGGGAACCACTTATTGGGGTTTGGCACAATAACAATGAAAATAGCTACTCTACCACATCATGCTAAGTGCTAGTCTAATTCAATAATGATATTTAATTCAGCAGATACTTGACATATTGAAAACTTATTTAAGCAGAGCTACTAGTTAGCTAATAGAGACACTGCTACAGTACAACCCTTACCAATGAACATTAGCTGCAATCTGCATATTTGAGGCTTTCTATTCTTATAATTTGGTACAAAATGGTTCTGTAGGGTAGATACTTTTTAGATAGATTGATATATTTAACATTTTTCTGAACATAAAATTTCATCTCAAAGATTATAAAGTCATATTGCTCTTCATTAATTTTCTATTGCTGTGAAGAAACACCATAGTGAAGGCCGCTTAAAGAAGAAAGAATGCATTGGGAGCTTTGCTTACAGTTTCAGAGGGATAGAACCAGTAACCCTAAGGGCAGGGAGCATGTTAACAGGCTGGAAGGCATGGTGGTAGAGCAGCAGCTGAGAGCTATACAGTCCATAGGCAGGAAGTAGGGAGAGTTATAACTGGAAATTGTGTAGGCTTTGGAAATGCCAAAGGTCATCACCAGTGACACATTTCTTCCAAACATGCCACACTCTATAATTCTTTTCAAACAGTTCCACCAGCTAGGAGCCATGTAGCATTCAAATTTAATAGGCTCTGGAGTCTATTCTCATTCTTGTAGCAATATTACTGGATGATTTTAATTGGCTATAAAATATGCTAAAACATAAATGGTAAGATACACATGCAATAACAAGACCATGTGACTGTGTATTATTGTCTCAGACTTTTGAATAATGATGTCGTTAAAGATGTAGTTCCAAATCTTGTTTTAAATTATGCAATGGCATTTCTATTGCATTTATTTTATGTATAAAAATTAAAACGACATATTTTTGCATTCTTTATGAGGAGCTTAATACAATTTTCCAAGGTAGTTTAATTTTTTTTTAAAATCTGGTTACTATTTTAGTTTGAATATAAAATGTCACTTATATGCTCATTTTTACAAATCCTGGTCCCTAGATGGTGATAATATTCTGAGAGTATGTTGCTAAGTTAGAGGAAATAGTTCACAGGATATGCTAATTGGCAAGTTGTCTAGTGTCCCACACTTTACCTCCTCACTTTTCCCTTCCCTTCCCTTCTCCTTCCCCTCCCTTCCCTTCCCCTTCCCTCCTTTCTCTGTGCCTCCTCTGATCCCATTCTGCCTTCCTTCCCTTCCCTTCTTCTCCCCTACCTCCCATTCTACCTTTACGTTTATCCTCTCCTTTCTTCTCCTCACTTCTTCCTTTTCCTCCCTTCTCCTCCTCAACTCTTCCCTGTGTTTATCTTATGTATAAAAGTAATAATTTAGTTTATATAATTTGATTGATATATATGTCAACTTATAACACCTCTAATGATACACAAATAATTTTGGGGTGTTTTGATCAAGGATCTATAAAGCTGTTTTGTTATGGTTGTCAAAGGAAAAGATGGAATGGGCCTGTCAACATTTAAATTATTATTTCAAAAGTAAAAAATAATCATCTTTTTTTAAATTTTTACATTCAAATTACTGTCATGGTGAAGTGTTTGTGCACTCTTGTAGTGGAACGATTACAGAATTTTTACATTGTTCAGAGAACTGCTTGTTCTCAAAACTTTAGAGATGGCTACTCTCTGTAAGTATTTTACTGAAATAACTGAAAAATAGAACAGAGTAGTACAGACACTTTCAGAGAAAGCATTTGTTAATCTCGGCAGAGTATGCCACTGCCTTGATTCCATCACGCTGTGCTCTTCCCAGACAGCTTTCAACCAGATCCTGTGTCTTGAAAGTTACTTGTAGCCATGTCACAGAAATCATTCCCTCCAGCCATTCATGTGTGTCAGGATATTCCATTCTTTACCCTCATCTATGTGAAGAGACATGACTACGGGACATGACTATGGAAATGTTTTAAAAGAGAATACAGACGTGGTAAGGGGGTGTGGATGTGGTGGTGGGGGACACCCTTATGGGGAAGGGGAGGGGGAGGGGATAGGGGGCTTATGGACAGGAAACCAGAGAGGGAATAACATTTGAAATGTAAATAAAGAAATGTATCCAACAAAAAATTTAAAAAAGAGAGAATACAGAAACTGAAGAATTTTCCTGAATTATAATGATATGTCTGAAAACACTGTGGCTAGTATAAACTCATTGCTCCAAATATTCCATGGCACTATTTTTTAGGCCATCTATTATTAGGGAAAACCTAGTTTGTTGTGGATTATGTATCCAACAGAAAGTGCTTAATGTGGTTAAATCACACCACATCCTACAGTTTTGGAGAAAGTGGCCTTTCTCTGTCTTGCTTTGCTATTTAAGGTTAAAGATGAAGTGAATGTCATGATAATTTACTGAAGAATTCACTATTTGGGGGGAAAACTTCATGAAACTTTCCATCAATCATTGTCTTCACTTTTTAGCACCCAGAACATCTTGGAGTATACAGCTAACCTCAGCATATGCATTAGGAAGCAGTTACACAGAATTTAAGGAAGATAGGTGCTATCTGAAACGCCTCCTATGAAGTCCTTTTTTTTTTTTTTTTTTTTTTTTTTTTTTTACATTTCGATTTGATGTTATTCCTTTCCCGGTTTCGAAGACAAACATCCTTCCCTCCCCCCTTGTGGTGTTCCCCCCACCCTCCCCATTGCCGCCTCCCCTGACAGTCTAGTTCACTGGGGTTCAGTCTTAGCAGGACCCAGGGCTTCCCTTCCACTGGTGCTCTTACTAGGATATTCATTGCTACCTATGAATTCAGAGTCCAGGGTCAGTCCATGTATAGTCTTTTGGGAGTGGCTTTGGTCCCTGGAAGCTCTGGTTGCTTGGCATTGTTGTTCATATGGGGCCTCAAGCCCCTTCAAGCTCTTCCAGTTCTTTCTCTGATTCCTTCAGCGGGGTCCAGTTCTCAGTTCAGTGGTTTGCTGCTGGCATTCGGGCCTCTGTATTTGCTGTATTCTGGCTGTGTCTCTCAGGATCGATCTACATCCGGCTCCTGTCGGTCTGCACTTCTTTGCTTCATCCATCTTGTCTAACTGGGTGGTTGTATATGTATGGGCCACATGTGTGGCAGGCTCTGAATGGGTGTTCCTTCAGTCTCTGTTTTAATCTTTGCCTCTCTCTTCCCTGCCAAGGGTATTCCTGTTCCTTTTAAGAAGGAGTAAACATTCATTTTTTGATCATCCGTCTTGAGTTTCATTTGTTCTAGGCATCTGGGGGTAATTCAAGCATTTGGGCTAATAGCCACTTATCAGTGATGCATACCATGTATGTCTTTCTGTGATTGGGTTAGCTCACCCAGGATGATATTTTCCAGGTCAACCATTTGCCTGAATTTCATAAAGTCGTTGTTTTTGATAGCTGAGTAATATTCCATTGTGTAGATGTACCACATTTTCTGTATCCATTCCTCTGTTGAAGGGCATCTGGGTTCTTTCCAGCTTCTGGCTATTATAAATAAGGCTGCGATGAACATAGTGGAGCACGTGTCTTTTTTATATGTTGGGGCATCTTTTGTGTATATGCCCAAGAGAGGTATAGCTAGATCCTCAGGCAGATCAATGTCCAATTTTCTGAGGAACCTCCAGACTGATTTCCAGAATGGTTGTACCAGTCTGCAACCCCACCAACAATGGAGGAGTGTTCCTCTTTCTCCGCATCCTCGCCATCTCTACGCCTACAACAACCAAGAAGGGAGATTGAGGTGACAGCTTCCATCTTACTTAGAATTCTTCTTAACCTTTCCAAGTGCATCATTTTTCTTACGTCAGGAATTTGTTCTTGCATCACAAATGTATTCAACTCAGGAGCAATGGGAATAGCTTCACAGTTACAAGCATATGCATAATTACAGCTCTCTCTCTGAAAAACAATTTAAATACCAAGTAAGGAATATCATTTCAAATGACAGTCTAATGTATTTTGGTATGTTGTTTAAAGGTGATAAGATATTTTTTGTTCAAGTCAAATTATCATTTCTTAAATGATTTAAGATGACTCCTGCCTTTGCCACACAAAAGAGTCCTCCTTAGAAATCCCAATGTCACAAAAATGCTCAGACTGACCTCTCAAAAGAAAAAAAAATAACTATCCCCTTTGCTTTTCTGCCACCTGCCTTTTCGTTATCCACTTTACCCTTCTACCATCTGTCTCCCCACCTAAGTGACCTGTATTTAAGAACTTTGGATAATATCCACTCTCATTTATGATTGGACTTGGTGGCATTCAAAATCAACATTCTGACCTTCTTGTTAGTATTTAATCCCCTTTACACAGAAATGAAAATAAAATTGTCATGTGTACAGAATAACTTTACATACTTAAAGTAGGCTAATTTCACATTTTATCTTTCAAAAACAACAGATAAATGACAACCAAACAGCTGTTTCACTAGCAAAGAAAACAAAAAAAACAGATTCTCTCAAATGATTAATCAGGTAGAGATAGTTTGGTTATTAAATTTGTCTGCTGGGAATGTAAAATCATTTTGAGTTTTCTCTACATTATTTCCCTGTACTTTAAAACCACCTTCAATTTTCAGAAGAAATGTGCAACTCTCTTATTGGTATACTTTTAATACACTGTGAATGTTCAGGTCATACAATTATAATTTTTTAAAAAAAATACAGCTGCCTAATTTAGAAAACTTGCTTTAAAAGATCAATTATACATTGTGAACAATACTATAAAATTACATGAACTTTATTTTAATATTATATTCCAAGTGCCAGATGTTCCATGAAGATAAATCCTGTGAGAGGAAGAACTTTTCTCACTTTATTTTTAATGATTTCAAAATTTATTCAACTCACAGATTTGTTAAAAACACTGCAGATATCTTCCTGAATTTCCATATTTTCTCTTTCTTGAGACAACACGTTGCCATGTGGAATGTATTTAAGGCAAATTATGCTATATCATTTAGAAATATAAAGTCAAAGCTCACTAGATATAAGTAAATTTGAGAAAAAGAAACTCTAAATTATTCAAATGTTTTTAATGAACTTACACTTTTATAATATGTTATTAAATGCTACATACCTGCTTGGATATTAGCAGACTCAGAGAACATTGAGATTGGAACATTGTCTTATAAGCAACCTATAACACCAAGATCTAGATACTTAGGATTCTAATCATTAATCAGATAAAAGAATTTGAATGATTTCTTTGTCACATAGAAAAGACAAAACTGGGATCATTCAAATATATATATATATCCTGGAAGGTCAGGAGTAGATAACTTTCTAAATCTGGTTTTGGTAGCCCAAAACTTTATAACACTATTACATCACAGGAGATTTTATGATAAAGAACAAAGCCATAAAATTGTCTCCTTCTAGAAGAATTATTTAAAGCAGACCTGTCAATCACCTGGAAAAGGTGCTTCAGAAACAGCAGATACTTCTAGAGACTTTAGAAATAACACAAAGCTGAATTGTTCTCTGAATTCTTTTGTTGAAGATCATAAGAACCAGGGAGCAGAGGGTAGTCCAGAGTTTCAACCATGGCACAAAGATGTCATTTTCTAAATCAGAGGGTGCATTATTTTTCCTTGGCTACCATATGAAGGATAGTAAATACTTCCACCCACCTAAGTGCTGCTTAGAGCATCCTTCTTCCCCATTCCTGTCCTTCAGCACCTGCGTAGAGAGGAAATTGCCTACATTGCAAGTGTCCTAATCCACTCTTGGATAGTTATCTTTGTGAGAATAGTCTTACTTGGCAGTGAGTCAAGATCTTTTGCAGCTCCCATAACAAGGCAAAGGATTTAAGAGCTTTGAAGTGAGACCACTCAAAGTTGGCCCTCATTCCTATCAATTTCCATCCTAATATGAAGAACAAGACTACTTTCCCTGACAGCCTTTTCTAATTCTTCCCACAATATCTGAAATGAAAAGATTTTAATCCGTTTAACAAGCTGGTGTTACTCTCCAACCTTTCTTATAGCTGTTTGAAAATTATTTTATGAAGAGAATATTTACTACCACAAACCTCTATTGTACTCTATCATCCAAGTGAGAATAAAAATTTCTCTGATGAATAAGACATTCATGATATATTTGTGCCTAATTCGTTAAAGTTTTCTTTTTCTTTAATGTTTTAGGGCAGTAGTTTTCAACCTCCCTAATTCTGTGACCCTTTAATAGTTCTTCATATTGTAGGGACTCCCAACTACAAAATTATTTAATCATTACTTCAAAATTGTATTTTTCTACTGTTATGAATTGTATGCAACCTTCAAGCAGGTTACTACCCAAAGGTTGAGAACCACAACTTTATACACACACACACACACACACACACACACACACACACACACACACACACTTTTCAAGAAAGAAGGATAATTCACTATGTACTTCATTCACTCAATTGTAAATGAAAGTTCCTTGAAAAAACATTACTTTATCCTGTAGCTTCTTCAAGGCTGATTGACTAATAATGAATTTCAGTGGTTGAAATTGGAATGTTTCAGGTCCGTAGCCTAATTAAAATGACAAAGAATATCATTAGCTTCTAATGATATCCATGGCTTTCCCACCTCTTTGCTGGACAGAACAATTTTCACTAACAATTAAAAACATTTGGATTGTACTAACTTAAAAGATTACCAAGTTCTACTAACCAAAAGACTAAGGAGACCATCTGAAGCCTACAGCAGAGATTTCTCACTTAGCTTTAACACTTTTGTGTCAACACTTAAAAACTTGTGTCTACTTACAATTTTAGCTATGACTACTTATCTGTACATTAATGCACATAATTCTATAGGTTTATGTATACATAATATATACACAAACAGATATAGAAAGCACACCATACACATGTACATTCTCATCCATGATGAAGTCCCTGAGATCTAGGCACAGATATAATAACACAAACTTATTCTGAAATGGCAAAAATGAATAGAACAAAGACAACTTAGAGACACATTCTTTATTCCTTATGATTTTTTTTACTTTCTCGCTCACATTGGATAATCACTGAGCAGAAAAAAAGAAGCAAGTGAGACTGTTAAAGGCCAGCTGGTGCTTTTGGCATGGATTTGAAACTAATGGCTAATATTCTAGGACAGCCCTAATTTTTTTTAAAAAACTTGACTGCAGTTTTATTTTTTTCCTAATGAGAGAAGAAGAGTAGAAGAGGGGAGGAACAAAGGCGGCCATGAGCACGTGGAGGGAAGTGGGTATGGGGAGAAAAAGGACAGGGGAGAGGGCCTGAGAGCAGAGAAGAGTAAGGGCAAGAGCAACTGCTGTTTTATTCTGAAAGAAAGCCCAAGTCACATAGCCAAAATCAGGGGACATTCCTTGAGTGTTTGCATCTCTTATTTTAGAGCAATGGAAGAAGAGGAAGAAAAAAAATAGTGTGGAGCAGAATGAAAATGTCATTTTCCTTTACCAGTTTTGAATGATATCTAACCATGTTCATGTTATTATCTTTAAAGCAATAGACAAATAATTCAACTTGTTGTCATTTTGACTAGATATTTTTATTTAGACTCCATAAGTACTAAAGATTAAATATGCTGTATCATCTCTGCAAAAATATTTATATGGATACAAAATAGCTAGTGTAAGACATGTCAATTTTTACACTTTTCCTTTTGGTATCTGTTACTTTCAATCAACTGCCCAAAGTCTGCAAAGCAAAGCACCATTGGACAGTGAAATAATGCATTTGGCCATTTTTAATTTGATATACTCAATTTTAATTACAATGGTAGTTAGATTTTAGTTTTCAATTCTTGAAAATTTTAGAAACATACATTTAAGTGTTCGAATAAAGCAAACAAATTGAAACATTTAGTAACAATTTAAGAAGATAAACTGTTCAATATGATGGCATTTGGAATTAAAAAGCAATCAGTCTCGTGAATTACATTAGTCTGTTTCATAGTCCATATTAGATGCCAAACAGATTGATTGATATACACCAGTTATTTCTAGGTATATGTTGTGCGCATATATATATATATATATATATATGTGTGTGTGTGTGTGTGTGTGTGTGTGTGTGTGTGTGTATTTAAGTTGATTTCAGTATTGATAGTAGTACATGTATGCATTTCTATATATACATTGTTTTCAGATGTAACAACAGTGGAGATGGATGATATAATGCAAATGCCTATATTTCAGAATGTATAAGTTGAGCATATTAAAATCCTATGGCCATTTTTTAAATTACCATCTTAATGTATCCCATACAAATCTTAATTGAATTCTCATTTCAAACCTGTAATACATTATTAATTAAACCAATAAAAATATTCAAATAAATTTTCTCCTTTTAAAAATTATTTAAACTTAACAAGACAGGTGAAACAGACATGAATATTAACTTTCACAAAAGTCAAAATCAAAGTTTGTGTTTTAGGAGCAAAAATTGTATTTAGTTCAAATTTCTGTCAACTCTGAAGCACTTTCTGTTCCACGCATTTTGATAGAGTATTTTCACAGGTGAAATTGCAAAGAGTTTTTTGCACATTAAACTCTGAGGGAGTGGCTGACTCTTCACCCAAAAACTATAAACCTGGTATCAGTCCAGCATCAAATCACTGCTCAAAAATTCTGGATTTTGAAGAATTTTGCATTTAGTAATTTTTGGGATTCTTTAACAGTAATTATGGTGCCAAAGATAATATATCAACACTGTCCATAAACACATCAAATTATAATTGAAAGGGAGTTAACATACAATATCATCACAAAATTTATTATCTATAAATCTTGTAAGAGTAGTTCAAGAACACACCCAGATACCTCAGGAGAGAGGTTTCTTCTGCTCTTCTAACCGTATCTCCACCTTTAGTCACTCCATTACTGTATGGGATGAATCTACATAATTCAATCATTGATTTCCTGGTCTGTTTATTTAGCCATACCTAATATTCTTGGCACTTTTCAGTGCTGCATTACAAATCCACCTTTCAAATGAAACCTCTTTTATTCCCTCGGTCTACATCAAACACAATCAGAATCAGTTTCCTCTCTTCAAGACTAATTCATCACCATCCTCTGATTTATCTTTTCTTGTTGAAACGTAATTCCATTGCTCATTATTAATCTGATCACGGTCTTCTTTCTCGTTTCTCTTTGACAGTAATTTGGGAAATCATCAACCTTAGATTTAGGTTATAGTCTATGCCTGAATATAAACATAAGAAGGACATTTGTGAAACTGCAATGAAGTACTGCAATAAGCATGTTAGCAGGAAAGAGACCAATGCCATTCTCTGCTCTGCGGGAGGAGATGTGGTGGTTCTTCACCTTGGCTTTGTAGAAGGCTCTATCATAGCCAGTACTCATGGCATGTGATCTTGCAAATGAACAGAAAAAAATTATTTTGATTTGTTGCTTTATATAAAAAATTAACATTGTTTTGTTTTATGGCTAGTTGCTTTCCTCCAAGTTTTGAGACCTGTAGGTCTGGAACTTAAAGTTTCATCCTTTTTATTATGTTAATTGTTTTTCCATTAACTCACAGCCCCCCTTTCCTCTCAGTCCTCCTATCCTCTCCCCCATCCTCTCCTCTCCTTCTCCTCTGAGAAGGGAGAAACCTACTCACACCCCCAATCTCCGGTACTGGGTACCAACATACCCAGCATATAAAGTCACTGCAACATTAAGTACATCCTCTCCCACTGAGGACAGAGGTGGCAGCCCAGTTAGGGGAACAAAATCCAAAGGAAGGAAACAGAGTGAGGGACAGCCCCAACTCCAGTTTCTGAGGGACCTTCATGAAGACCCAGATGAATTTCTACTACTTATGTGTGTGTGGTACAGGGGTAGGTCCATCCCATGTATGCTCTTTGGTTAGTGGTTCAGTCTCTGCAGCCCCCCCAAGGATCAAGATTAGTTGATCTTCTTGTGGAGTTCCTATCCCTTCTGTATCCCTCAAACCTTCCCCCAATTCTTCCACAAGACCCAGAAGCTCTAATGTTTGGCTATGGGTCTGTGCATCATGCTGTAAAACTAGTTCTTGGGAATGATCATGTACAATGGTGAGATTTAATGCCAGTCTTTACTGCTTGAGGAGTTGCAGTCTTTCGTCTTCATTACTCTAAGAAACATCTAATATTCTCTTTTCCAACTGGGTTGCATGCTCTATAGCTTGACTTTGAAGGATCTGCTTGTCCTTTTTCAAATAGATTTCCCAGAATTTTAATTGCTGATAACTAATGGGAGAGAAGAATAGGGTGACAGACTTAACAACCAGAAATAAAATGATGATAGCAGCTATCAGAATCCTGCCCAGCACCTACAGAAAGCACAACAAGATGTCACCTTAAAGGGACTTTTGACAGTAGAAAAATTTAAAAGCCTGAGATTAAGTCTAAACTATTTTTTAAAAAAGTTGAAACATCTGAAAAGGGAATACTTTAAACAATACTCAAGAGCTTTTGAAAACATATTTTTCATAAGCATTTAGCTTTTACAATTTTGTTCTTATAAAATTTAACACAATTTTGATTCTTTAAGCTTCAATATCTCTTTCAGGGTTGCCAAAAAGATGTCCCTTATAAAATATTTGAGCTAACCAATTCTTTCCACCATTTTTTTCTCTCCCTTCTTTTACTTCACAGATAAACTCAAATATACACACATGTACAAAGAATATCTCTTTCAAAACCCGCTTTTAGGCAAAAGAACAACCTTAAATGGGACAGAAATTTCATATTTTCAGAAACTAATCTCATGTACATATGAAATTTCATAAAAACATTCTGAAACTGGATTGTCTAGTAAGAAGAGTGACTTTTGTTTTTTAATCTTTAAATTTTTTGAAAATTTCTTCCATGAGTATGCTAAACATAATTTCTACCATCCTCTGACTCCCTACTCTAACTACTCCTATCACACTCTTCCCTTAAAATTCATAAGCTAATGTCTTCTCTTTATGAGAATGTGTCAGTGAGGCTATACTCATAAAATCCCAACACCATGGTCATCTAAACAATACTTGTACAATGACAAATACTGGTGAAATAACAAAGTATATGAGGAAAGATCTCACAGGGCTTTAGCCCTGAAAGGCTACAAGCGGTCACTACTACTAAGAAAGGGTTTCCCCTTTCTCAGTTTGGGGCTGGAGCCAAAATCCAGTTCTCTAAATGAATAGCCAGTGTTCTTAACCAGGGGGTGATTTCTGCAGCACCCAGATTCAGAACATTATCTTTAAAGACAAGTTATTTCACAGAAGCAGACACTATGATGGGCTAGACTGGCCAGAGAGGTCAGAGATCCATTAGACCCTACTCATCTCCCATCTCTGTACTTCGGTGCAGATATCCTAGAACACTGCAAGCTTGATTGTGCATGATATTTAGGATTCGAACTCAGGTTTTTATATTTGTGTGGCAGGCATGTTACCAACTGAGCCAATTTCTCACTCTTGTTACATGTATTGTAAAAGAAACTGGCGTCTTTGAAACCAGAGTAGTAGTCTGTTGTGGGACAAGAGATCCTGACACCAGACAGAAAAACTGGTAAGGTTGAGCAGGCTCAGATCCCAGGAATCTCAGAATTGAGAACCTCACGAGCAGAGCCAGCTCCCGGCAAAGCTTTACCTGTTCTGAAACAGGTAACCATGACATTCCACTGAGAGGACCACAGCAATCAGTAATGTAGTATAAAATCTTGGGCATCTAGATAGGCGCCAGTGTTCAGCCAATGAGCTTCCATTCTTAGACATTCCTTTTCCCCCAAATGGAATTTAATCTTTTGTTCACACTGAGTAAGGTGTATGCATTCACATCTTCTTACAAACACACAGGCACACAGACACACAGACACACACACACAAACACACACACACACACACACACACACACACACACACACACATAGATACATACATTTTAAACAAGTTAGGACCATCTCTTCATCAAGTATCTATGTGGGAAGAGATCTTCATCCTAAAGAGGTTGTACATATCTCCTGGAAAAGGTTTTCTATCTCCCAGTCCCTCCTTACTTTTGGCACTCACTTGGAACCAAACCAAGTTCTGGTCTGTCCTAGGCTGTGATTTCCCTTTCCTGGCTCGTCCTGAGGGGAAGCTTGGATGGGGAGCTCCCCTACTCCATTCCCAGCTCCCAGAAGTACCCCAGCAGTGACGATACACAGGAGAATTGGAACCACTTCAATTATCTCAGACTCTGTTCCTTCCCTCTGAAGAAAATAACAGACCGAGGGCCCCCATGGAGTACCCATTGGGGGTTAGGGGGGGTGGAGAGTGGGTGGTAGGGGGTCGAATTCAAGCACCCTAGCTGAATTCTATTACCCATTAAAAAGATTCCTATTTTAAACTAATTATTCTAAGAATACCCATGTCCAGCAGTCCACTGTTTGGGTTTGAATATGAAATATATATTGTGTTCTCCCGCTCCCCCTCAGGTCTGATGTGTTGAATGTTTGGTCCCTAGCTCTTGGTGCTATCGAGAAAGGATGGAAATTTTCAAGGCAGAACCTAGTTGGAGTAAGTAAGCCAGTGCAAGTGTGTACTTGAGGGCTTTATCCCAGCCTGGACCATATTTTGTGTCTCCAAGAGTAAGGATCAATCATTCATGGCTGCTTTAGCCATCTTCTCTCTACCTATTCCCATCTCTTGAAGCTCAAAATAACTTTCCCATTAGTTACTGCTGATTTATGACATCATTCCTCTCCTCCTGCACCATTGTAGAATCTTGCGGTTTCCATAGAGCTACTGTAACCTGTAATGTAAAACATCACAGGTCACTATGACCAGTGCCCAGTGAGCTCTGTCTGATACTGGAAAAACACACTGATCAGGTCAGCAGATCAGACCACGGATTAAGGTCAGTTCTCTACTGAACATGACAGGTAAGAAATGTTTCTTTAAAAAGTTTACCAGATGAATATGTGTGTTAACAATTATCAGCCACTCTTGGTATCCTGGATATGATTGTTACCTCCCACATAGGAAATCCTTGACTTGAACATTTGTAGAACTGCTGCATCACAAACCCCTTCAAGGCACACTCTAAGTAGCACACTAGAACTAAGGAGATAGTATTTAGTAAAATAGCGTTGAGTGAGAGACATAAGTCAAATGCACTACTATTGCCAAAAGTATATGAGTATCTAATTCAATTGAATTGAGGCATGATACTTCCCTATTTTCATTCACTATATAAAGGTTAAGCACATCATTGCACATGTGTAGAACAACACAAATACTTAATTTTTTCATCTCCTGTATTTTTTATAATTTTTATTGGATTTTTTTAAATTTACATTTCAAATGTTATCCCAATCACCCTCTCCTTCCCGCCTCACAGCTCTGACATTCCCTTACACTGGGGGAGGGGGGTCCAGCCATGGCAGGACAAGGGCATCTCCTCCCTTTGGTGCCCAACAAGGCCATCCTCTGCTACATATGCAGCTGGAGACATGGGTCAATTGTTGGGTAGTGGTTTAGTCCTGGGAGCTCTGTTGGTTTGTATTGTTTTTATCATGTTGCAAGTCCCTTCAGCTCTTTCAATCTTTTCTTGAACTCCTCCAATGGGTCATCTTCCTGTATTATTTTGCTCATTTGACCACCTTTCTGTTTTAAGATTTTTTCATTTGTTTTTATTTATTATGTTTATTTCATTTATTTATTTATGACTGTCCTGCATGCTGGAAGAGGACATCAGATCCCTTTACAGATGGTCCTGAATCTCTAAGTGAGTGCTGGAAATTGAACTCAAACTTCAGGAAGAGCAGCTAGTGCTCTTAACTACTGAGCCAACTCTCCAGCCCTCTTTTCTGTTATATATTTGTTCATTTGTCATTTAAATATTGAAAACATTCAGGGTTCATTTTAATCACTTTTCTCTATATTGGGAATTTGTGGGTGAGGCTACAACTCCTTAAACACAGAGAGCAGCTGCCCCTACAGAGGCAATGGTCTATGTCCTATAAGGAGGAGGGCAAAACAGGAAAAGATGAAACAGCCTTCCTTTGTTCTTAGCAAGATTCTCTCCTGACTGAAAGCACATCAGCTGTGGTTCTTCCTGGGACAACACTTTAGCAAAATAGGTATATATTGATAGCAGTAAAAACCAGATCAACATTTTGAGTATTAATGTATGTCAAGAAGAACTATACTCAGTGCCTTTCAGCAGGGATTAACAAGAAAACTGAAGTTAGTTAAAAATTTTGAAAACTCTACTTCAACCTTATAAGTAAATTTTCTGAAGAAAGATGAAGCCACCTACTCCTGTGCTTTATGGATAAAGCACAGCATTATATTTCCAGAACAGCCTACATAAGAACCATCCCCATATGCGCCATCCCACATCCATCTCAGCAAACACAGCTCGTTCTTCAAAGCTCAGAGAGGACTTGAGGCTCCCTCCCCCTACTTACCTCAGACACTGAGCTATTTAGTACTGATCAAACTACATTAACTGGTCATGTAGGATGCTGGATAAAATTGCTTCTGTGTCACTGAAAGTGGATACACTACCATAAGGTTAGTAAGACAGGATGATTTAGAGGAAAATATATTTACATTCCTCAGTCTAATTCATGTCTTTCTGCATAATGTGTACCTTGCAGACTTGCTCTGATATCCTCAGCAGGCCTTTAATCTCATCGACTCCCCACTCCAAACAACTTGGTTCCTTTCTGTCACCTGATATATAACAGCCATTTCCAAATGTGGCCTACCTACAGTTCTGACTCTAGCTAGTTTTGTAAGCCATCATTGATAACCACAATCAAAAAAGAAGGAAAGTGAAAAAAAAATCCTTTCAAATTAGACCCTGGTCAGAACCAAGGAATTAGGAGATTAAACATGTTCAGCTGGAAGAATTAAAAAATGCTTCAAATTAAAGTCGGAGTCAGAGGAAAAGAAAGACCTATGGGTTGCAATTTCCAAGGAAACATACAAGGAGAAAAGAGAAATTCAAACTTTTGTTATTGTGGATAAAGGGCCTTGAGTTCTTAGAGTGGGCAGGGAGGTGAAAGGAAGCATGGTCATCCATGTCTTCTTGTCATGTTACCCCTCACACCTCAGCTAATTAGGCTCCCAGTAGGAAATGGGGAGGAAACAGGTGCCTATACATGCTATACTAAGTACACTCAACAGGCTGCAGTCTTGGGTATGTATGTGCATGTACATAATTTGGTGATAGGCATTACAACTTAGAACACAAACATGTTACTATCGAATATACAGTTCTTATTTATAGAAATACCTAGCAGTGCAAAAAAATCCATCACCCTCCAGTATCAAGAAATTCTATACAATGTCATTTAAATATTATATTTTTATGAGAGAGCAAGTAAATTTTAAAATGTATCACTCTAGAGAAATTTTAAAATGTTCAATGTTTAGGAATTGAAGAGAAAAAACTCTGGAATGCTTATTTTAAAGCAATTTTTGGACAATAATACAAAGAGTTACTTGATGCAAAGAATATATGAGGAAATAGATTGAACAGAATCTAGAGAATAATAGTCATGGTACCCATCATAAGTCATTGATCCATGTGCTCATATTCTAATTTAGAACCTATGCTCTGTTTCTTTGTTCATAACACATCATCAGTATGACAAAAAGTAATGTTTAATTTCCATTTTCTCATTTTGTCCTCAATTCCCACTGGTAATTCCCTAACGAAACAAAGGCTAGATCATTTGGAAGTTCACTTTTAATTAACTGAAACATCTCCATATTGATTTCTATAGTGGCTGTACTGGTAATTCTAGCAGTGAATGTATTTTCTGCTCTCCTACACATTGGCATTTTTTTCTTAATTAATTTTTTTTTTGGTACTGGCAATTTATTGTTTTTCTTGTTTTCTGTTGTTGTTGTTGTTGTTTTATTTTTGCATCTTCACAGACATTTCTTCATTTAGATTAGGTAAATTTTCTTTTATTATTTTGTTAATAATATTTTCTGTGGTAGTGATCTTGGTTTCTTCTCCTTCATCTATACCTACTAATCACAGGTGTGGTCTTCTTTTTTTTTTGAATTTTTATTTATTTATTTATTTATTTATTTATTTATTTATTTTATTATTATTAACTTGAGTATTTCTTATATACATTTGAGTGTTATTCCCTTTCCGGTTTCGGGCAAACATCCCCTCCCCCTCCCCTTCCTTATGGGTGTTCCACACCCAACCCTCCCCCCATTGCTGCCCTCTCCCCAACAGTCTAGTTCACTAGGGGTTCAGTCTTAGCAGGACCCAGGGCTTCCCCTTACACTGGTGCTCTTACTAGGATATTCATTGCTACCTATGAGGTCAGAGTCCAGGGTCAGTCCATGTATAGTCTTTGGGTAGTGGCTTAGTCCCTGGAAACTGGTTGCTTGGCATTGCTGTACATAAGGGTCTCGAGCTCCTTCAAGCTCTTCCAGTTCTTTCTCTGATTCCTTCAACAGGGGTCCTGTTCTCAGTTCAGTGGTTTGCTGCTGGCATTCGCCTCTGTATTTGCTGTATTCTGGCTGTGTCTCTCAGGAGCGATCTGCATTCACATTTTGATCATCCGTCTTGAGTTTCATTTGTTCTAGGCATCTAGGGTAATTCAAGCATTTGGGCTAATAGCCACTTATCAATGAGTACATACCATGTATGTCTTTCTGTGATTGGGTTAGCTCACTCAGGATGATATTTTCCAGTTCCAACCATTTGCCTACGAATTTCATAAAGTCATTGTTTTTGATAGCTGAGTAATATTCCATTGTGTAGATGTACCACATTTTCTGTATCCATTCCTCTGTTGAAGGGCATCTGGGTTCTTTCCAGCTTCTGGCTATTATAAATAAGGCTGCGATGAACATAGTGGAGCACATGTCTTTTTTATATGTTGGGGCATCTTTTGGGTATATGCCCAGGAGAGGTATAGCTGGATCCTCAGGCAGTTCAATGTCCAATTTTCTGAGAAACCTCCAGACTGATTTCCAGAATGGTTGTAGCAGTCTGCAACCCCACCAACAATGGAGGAGTGTTCCCCCTTTCTCCACATCCTCGCCAGCATTTGCTGTCACCTGAGTTTTTGATCTTAGCCATTCTCACTGGTGTGAGGTGAAATCTCAGGGTTGTTTTGATTTGCATTTCCTTTATGACTAACGATGTTGAACATTTCTTTAGTTGTTTCTCAGCCATTCGGCATTCCTCAGCTGTGAATTCTCTGTTTAGCTCTGAACCCCATTTTTTAATAGGGTTATTTGTCTCCCTGCTGTCTAACTTCTTGAGTTCTTTGTATATTTTGGATATAAGCCCTCTATCTCTTGTAGGATTGGTAAAGATCTTTTCCCAATCTGTTGGTTGCCGTTTTGTCCTAACCACAGTGTCCTTTGCCTTACAGAAGCTTTGCAGTTTTATGAGATCCCATTTGTCGATTCTTGATCTTAGAGCATAAGCCATTGGTGTTTTGTTCAGGAAATTTTTTCCAGTGCCCATGTGTTCCAAATGCTTCCCTAGTTTTTCTTCTATTAGTTTGAGTGTATCTGGTTTGATGTGGAGGTCCTTTATCCACTTGGACTTAAGCTTTGTACAGGGTGATAAGCATGGATCGATCTGCATTCTTCTACATGTTGACCTCCAGTTGAACCAGCACCATTTGCTGAAAATGCTATCTTTTTTCCATTGGATGGTTTTGGCTCCTTTGTCAAAAATGAAGTGCCCATAGGTGTGTGGGTTCATTTCTGGGTATTCAATTCTGTTCCATTGGTCTATCTGTCTGTCTCTGTACCAATACCATGCAGTTTTTATCACTATTGCTCTGTAATACTGCTTGAGTTCTGGGATAGTGATTCCCCCTGAAGTCCTTTTATTGTTGAGGATAGTTTTAGCTATCCTGGGTTTTTTGTTATTCCAGATGGATTTGCAAATTGTTCTGTCTAACTCTTTGAAGAATTGGATTGGTATTTTGATGGGGATTGCATGGAATCTGTAGATCGCTTTTGGCAGAATGGCCATTTTTACTATATTAATCCTGCCAATCCATGAGCATGGGAGATCTTTCCATCTTCTGAGATCTTCTTCAATTTCTTTCTTCAGAGTCTTGAAGTTCTTATTGTACAGATCTTTCCCTTGCTTGGTTAAAGTCACACCGAGGTACTTTATATTATTTGGATCTATTATGAAGGGTGTCGTTTCCTTAATTTCTTTCTCGGCTTGTTTCTCTTTTGTAGAGGAAGGCTACTGATTTATTTGAGTTAATTTTATACCCAGCCACTTTGCTGAAGTTGTTTATCAGCTTTAGTAGTTCTCTGGTGGAACTTTTTGGGATCTTAAATATACTATCATATCATCTGCAAATAGTGATATTTTGACTTTTCTTTTCGATCTGTATCCTTGACCTCCATTTGTTGTCTGATTGCTCTGGCTAGAACTTCAAGAACTATATTGAATAAGTAGGGAGAGAGTGGGCAGCCTTGTCTAATCCCTGATTTTAGTGGGATTGCTTCAAGTTTCTCTCCATTTAGTTTAATGTTAGCAACTGGTTTGCTGTATATGGCTTTTACTATGTTTAGGTATGGGCCTTGAATTCCTATTCTTTCCAGGACTTTTATCATGAAGGGGTGTTGAATTTTGTCAAATGCTTTCTCAGCATCTAATGAAATGATCATGTGGTTTTGTTCTTTCAGTTTGTTTATATAATGGATCACGTTGATGGTTTTTCCGTATATTAAACCATCCCTGCATGCCTGGGATGAAGCCTACTTGATCATGGTGGATGATTGTTTTGATGTGCTCTTGGATTCGGTTTGCCAGAATTTTATTGAGTATTTTTGCATCGATATTCATAAGGGAAATTGGTCTGAAGTTCTCTTTCTTTGTTGGGTCTTTGTGTGGTTTAGGTATAAGAGTAATTGTGGCTTCATAGAAGGAATTCGGTAGTGCTCCATCTGTTTCAATTTTGTGGAATAGTTTGGATAATATTGGTACGAGGTCTTCTATGAAGGTCTGATAGAATTCTGCACTAAACCCGTCTGGACCTGGGCTCTTTTTGGTTGGGAGACCTTTAATGACTTCTTCTATTTCCTTAGGAGTTATGGGGTTGTTTAACTGGTTTATCTGTTCCTGATTTAACTTCGGTACCTGGTATCTGTCTAGGAAATTGTCCATTTCCGGCAGATTTTCAAGTTTTGTTGAATATAGGCTTTTATAGTAAGATCTGATGATTTTTTGACTTTCCTCTGAATCTCTAGTTATGTCTCCCTTTTCATTTCTGATTTTGTTAATTTGGACACACTCTCTGTGTCCTCTCGTTAGTCTGGCTAAGGGTTTATCTATCTTGTTGATTTTCTCAAAGAACCAACTTTTGGTTCTGTTGATTCTTTCTATGGTCCTTTTTGTTTCTACTTGGTTGATTTCGGCTCTGAGTTTGATTATTTCCTGCCTTCTACTCCTCCTAGGTGTATTTGCTTCTTTTTGTTCTAGAGCTTTGAGGTGTGCTGTCAAGCTGCTGACATATGCTCTTTCCTGTTTCTTTCTGCAGGCACTCAGCGCTATGAGTTTTCCTCTTAGCACAGCTTTCATTGTGTCCCATAAGTTTGGGTATGTTGTACCTTCATTTTCATTAAATTCTAAAAAGTTTTTAATTTCTTTCTTTATTTCTTCCTTGACCAGGTTATCATTGAGTAGAGCATTGTTCAATTTCCACGTATATGTGGGCATTCTTCCCTTATTGTTATTGAAGACCAGTTTTAGGCTGTGGTGGTCTGATAGCACGCACGGGATTATTTCTATCTTTCTGTATCTGTTGAGGCCCATTTTTTGACCAATTATATGGTCAATTTTGGAGAAAGTACCATGAGGAGCTGAGAAGAAGGTATATCCTTTTGCATTAGGGTAGAACGTTCTATAAATATCTGTTAAGTCCATTTGGCTCATGACTTCTCTTAGTCTGTCTACGTCTCTGTTTAATTTCTGTTTCCATGATCTGTCCATTGATGAGAGTGGGGTGTTGAAATCTCCTACTATTATTGTGTGAGGTGTAATGTGTGTTTTGAGCTTTAGTAAGGTTTCTTTTACGTATGTAGGTGCCCTTGTATTTGGGGCATAGATATTTAGGTTTGAGAGTTCATCTTGGTGGATTTTTCCTTTGATGAATATGAAGTGTCCTTCCTTATCTTTTTTGATGACTTTTAGTTGAAAATTGATTTTATCTGATATTAGAATGGCTACTCCAGCTTGCTTCTTCTGACCATTTGCTTGGAAAGTTGTTTTCAGCCTTTCACTCTGAGGTAGTGTCTGTCTTTGTCTCTGAGGTGTGTTTCCTGTAGGCAGCAGAATGCAGGGTCCTCGTTCGTATCCAGTTTGTTAATCTATGTCTTTTTATTGGGGAGTTGAGGCCATTGATGTTGAGAGATATTAAGGAATAGTGATTATTGCTTCGGTTGTATTCATATTTGGATGTGAGGTTATGTTTGTGTGCTTTTCTTCTCTTTGTTTTGTTGCCAAGACGATTAGTTTCTTGCTTCTTCTAGGGGATAGCTTGCCTCCTTATGTTGGGCTTTACCATTTATTATCCTTTGTAGTGCTGGATTTGTAGAAAGATATTGTGTAAATTTGGTTTTGTCATGGAATATCTTGGTTTCTCCATCTATGTTGATTGAGAGTTTTGCAGGATACAGTAACCTGGGCTGGCATTTGTGTTCTCTTAGGGTCTGTATGACATCAGTCCAGGATCTTCTGGCCTTCATAGTTTCTGGCGAAAAGTCTGGTGTGATTCTGATAGGTCTGTCTTTATATGTTACTTGACCTTTTTCCCTTACTGCTTTTAATATTCTTTCTTTATTTGGTGCGTTTGGTGTTTTGACTATTATGTGACGGGAGGTGTTTCTTTTCTGGTCCAATCTATTTGGAGTTCTGTAGGCTTCTTGTATGCATATGGGTATCTCTTTTTTAGGTTAGGAAGTTTTCTTCTATGATTTTGTTGAAGATATTTACTGGTCCTTTGAGCTGGGAGTCTTCACTCTTCTATACCTATTATCCTTAGGTTTGATCTTCTCATTGAGTCCTGGATTTCCTGTATGTTTTGGACCAGTAGCTTTTTTCGCTTTACATTATCTTTGACAGTTGAGTCAATGATTTCTATGGAATCTTCTGCTCCTGAGATTCTCTCTTCCATCTCTTTGTATTCTGTTGGTGAAGCTTGTATCTACTGCTCCTTGTCTCTTCTTTTGGTTTTCTATATCCAGGGTTGTTTCCATGTGTTCTTTCTTGATTGCTTCTATTTCCATTTTTAATTCCTTCAACTGTTTGATTGTGTTTTCCTGGAATTCTTTCAGGGATTTTTGTGACTCCTCTCTATGGGCTTCTACTTGTTTATTTATGTTTTCCTGGAATTCTTTTAGGGATTTTTGTGACTCCTCTCTATGGGCTTCTACTTGTTTATTTATATTTTCCTGGAATTCTTTTAGGAATTTTTGCGATTCCTCTCTGTAGGCTTCTACTTGTTTATTTATGTTTTCCTGTGTTTCTCTAAGGGAGTTCTTCATGTCTTTCTTGAAGTCCTCCAACATCATGATCAAATATTATTTTGAAACTACATCTTGCTTTTCTGGTGTGTTTGGATATTCCGTGTTTGCTTTGGTGGGAGAATTGGGCTCCGATGATGCCATGTAGTCTTGGTTTCTGTTGCTTGGGTTCCTGTGCTTGCCTCTCGCCATCAGATTATCTCTAGTGTTACTTTGTTCTGCTATTTCTGACAGTGGCTAGACTGTCTTATAAGCCTGTGTTTCAGGAGTGCTGTAGACCTGTTTTCCTGTTTTCTTTCAGCCAGTTATGGGGACAGAGTGTTCTGCTTTCGGGCGTGTAGTTTTTCCTCTCTACAGGTCTTCAGCTGTTCCTGTGAGCCTGTGTCTTGAGTTCACCAGGCAAGTCGTTTGTAGCAGAAAAGTTGGTCTTACCTGTGGTCCCCAGGCTCAAGTTTGCTCGCAGGGTGTTGCCTATGAGCTCTCCATGGCCTCAGCAACCAGGAAGATCTGCGCTGCCCTTTCCGGGAGGTTCCGTGCACCAGGGTTCCAGATAGCTTTTGTTGTTTTCCTCTGGGATCAGTACTGTGTGCAGCATGCAGTCTCTTCTGGTTTCCCAGGCGTGTCCGCCTCTCTGAAGTTTTAGCTCTCCCTCCCACGGGATTTGGGTGCAGAGAACTGTTTATCTGGTTGGTCCCTTCAGGTGCGGTGCCTCAGACGCAGTGGACCTGCTCCTGGGCCCTCCTCTACGGGTACCCAGAGGCCGTATACAGTTTCCTCCTGGGCCAGGGATGTGGGCAGGGGTGGGCAGCGTTGGTGGTCTCCTCCGCTCTGCTGCCTCAGGAGTGCCCGCCCGACCAGGCAGCAAGAACTCCCCTCCAGGGGACCTGGGAGCAGAGAGCTGCTGAAGGCAGGGATCCTCCGCTGGTCCGGGACTCTGGCCAAACACCGGAAGTGTCCGGCCCCAGAGGAACTCCGCCTCTGTGTGACCTGAGTTCACCAGGCAAGTTGTTTGTAGCAGAAAAGTTTGTCTTACCTGTGGTCCCCAGGCTCTAGTTTGCTCGAGGGGTGTTGCCTATGAGCTCTCCGCGTCCTCAGCATTCAGGGAGCAGGTGTGGTCTTTTAATCACAACCCAGATTTCCAGGATGGTTTGTGCCTATGTATTTATATATTTGTGTGTTTGTTTACTTTTCTATACATTTCTTTAGCTGAGCTATCACTGTTTTGCCATCTTTTCTTCAAGACCTGAAATTCTCTCCATCATACCTTTTTTTGCTTGTTTTACATTATTTTTTTATTGAAAAATTTTTATTTACATTTCAAATGTTATCCCCTTTCCAGTTTCTGGTCCATAAATCCCCTATCTCATCCCTTCTCCCCCTTCTTCTATGAGGGTGTTATCCAATGTAGGGAGCGGCGTGGCAAAACAAAGATGGCGTGGACAGCCAGTCTGGTCTGAATGTAAACAACTTACCACGCATGTGCAGGCTTGTCCCCTCCTCAGGGCAGCTGTATGATCCGGCGCCCTCCTGTGGTGAACAATAGTACTGCGCATGCGCGGGTTTTGCACCTGGTGTCAGTTGGCCAGTAATATGCTAATGAGGGGGGCGGTACCATGCTGGTGAGGTGATTCGTTCTCCGCCAATCCCTGGAGGACAAGTAGTGGGGTGATAGTGGGATGACAGTGGGGTGATAGTGGGGTGACCCGTGCCCCACCAATCCCTGAGAGATTATTAGCATACTGTTGTGTATATAACGCAATCGAATTTGCCGCTCATGGTCCCCATGTCAACAATGAAGGTGTCCTGCAGTAAAGGCTGTTGAGAAGAATCCAACCCGTGTTGCATCTTCCTTGCTGGCCGAGGTGGGCGTGACAATCCAACCTTTCCCGCTTCCCTGCCCTGACATTCCCTTACACTGGGGGTTGAGATTTCTTAGGGCCAAGAGCTTCTCCTTCCATTGGTGCCCCAATAAGGCCATCCTCTGCTACATATGCAGCTGGAGTCATGGGTCAGTCCATGTATCATCTTTGAGTAGTGGTTTAGTCCCTGGGAGCTCTGGTTGGTTGGTATTATTGTTCTTCTAGCCATGGAGGGCAATGGGTCTGAAAGATTGGAGATGGTCTAGGTTAAGGGCTGATGGAGCAGGTATAAAACTTTGAAGAAACCAGAATGGAAGGGAGGGTACTGGTGGCCTACCAATTTGGTCCTAGCCAACTGTAGCTATGTGGTCATTTATAAAGAGGGGCTCTGTGTATCTCTGCAGAGTCACAGAAAATGGAATTCAATATGAGGGTGGCCGGAAGGGTAACGTGAAGAATTTGACATTATATGATAGTGATTCTGATGAAGTGAGATGAAACCTCCATTTCTTATTTGCACTTTTCAAATAGGTGGTAATAAATTTGAAAACAATTCAAAAATTTGAAAAAATTTTAATTTATGTTTTTTTTTTTCTTACCTTTTTTTTCAGAGCTGGGGACCGAACCCAGGGCCTTTTGCTTGTTAGACAAGCGCTCTACCACTGAGCTAAATCCCCAACCCCTGTTTCTTTTGTTTTAAATAGACTATTTTATTAACCATTTGTTAGTGGAAAGTTTCTTGGTGCTTAATTTTTCAAGTTCTTTATATTGTCTAGATATTAACCCTGCAACTGAAATGTAGCCTCTCATTTTAATAGATTGTTTATAATACTGCTAAATTTTCTTTGTTGGTTGAAGCTATTTAATTTCAAGGTTTTTGTTTGTTTGTTTGTTTGTTTTTTAAAATTTCAGTGCAGTTTTTCACTTTATTGTAACATAGTTCAAAGTGTTTTTGCTTTAGCTGTTATTTTAATGTATTATGCATATTTCCTCTAGTGATTTTAGTTTTTCCAGCTTTAAAATAAGATTTGGAATCCATTTTAAGTTCATTGAGGGTTTTTAGGTTGTTTTTGGTTTCTCTGTTTGCAGAATGAAAGTATGAATTTAATATCACTCTTAAACAGGCTGTTATTCCATCTTCTTAGGATTACTTATTTTGAATATCCCACATTATTACAGTTTATCTTTTATTCAATTGTCAAAAGTTAGCACTAAATATTTACTCTGATTTCAGTGTCCTATATCCTGTTCAAAAAAAGCTACATTCCTGCTTTTCTGTTTTTCTTTAAAAAATATTTTATCTTGTATTTACCATACAAATAATGAGGTTGATCTATTAATTATTATGTCCTAACTCCTTCCATATTGCCCCCAGTCACTTTTCCCTCTCAGCATTATTTATTTTCTTTTTCTAGAAATGTTTAATGTAGTTGACTTGCAGCCACCTGTATGCACATGTGTAAAGGACCATCTTCTTGCTTCAGGAAGTTGACTCTCCCCCAGAACCACCAAATACCAATAACTCTTCAAATCTTATGCAAACCTTATTGATGTAGTCTCAGCTGTTTCAAATTTATGTGTGCATCTGTGGTACCGTGCCTGGCAAATACACTTATGCCTCAGAAATCATAACATCAGGCCCTCAAAATATTTCTGCCCCTTCTTCTGAGCTTACTTTTCATCCTTAAGGGGCTACCATAAGATCCAATGGCATTAGTGCTCAGCGGTCCACCACCTTGCTCTGTATGTACATGCTGAATAGTTACGGATTATTGCAGTGTGCTGTCTGCTGAAAAAGAAGCTTCTCTAATGAGAATGAAGAAATGAATGACTCTATGGTGAGAAGATAGGAAGCATGAGTGGGTCAGTTTAATATTGTGTTCATTTAGCAAAGTAATAATAGAAGGTTGTTCCCTAAAGCCTATGAACTAGATCACCACAGATTTTTTTTGGGTCAGTTAATGCTACCACACATGGTCCATCTAATGGATCAAGCTATAATCCACCTAGAAAGGTTGATAGGCCCATCACATCAATGTCAGTTTTGCCAGGTAGTGTTCATAGAACATTCTAGCACTATGAAAGCTAGCCAATGGGGATACAGATTCCAGGTAAATATGTTCTGTAATTTAGGTATGTGTACATTCAGCAGTGAAGTTTTACTTAGAATTCTGTAGGGTAACTCAGCTTATTAGCAATAGTCTATAATGTTTATGGGCTCTGTGGATTTCCAATCCACAATAAATAAACAATATGTAACCTTTTCCTGGAACTCTCCCTTTATTAGGCTCCTGATATTAAATCAAATTGAAACATACATATTTAAAGTTTTAAAGCTAAAATACAGATATGAGAAAAATGTGTGGATTTTTATCTTTTATCTTTCTGGATTTGTTTCTTCTCTGAAATGATTGTTTCAAGCACCAACCAATTATGTAAAAAATTAATAATTTTGATTTTATTTAGAGCTGGATAATCTTTCATTTGGTAATAAGCTATATTTTCAATGCCTATTCTGTTTATGGACATCCTAGATCATTTTCTTTTTCAGTGTGTTGCAGATAAAGAAGTGTCAAACACAGAGGAGCAAGTATTTCTTTAGCAAAATATAGAATCCTAGGCACAGTAATCAGGACCGGTATGTCTAGGTCATATGGCACATCTCTGTCTAACCTTTTGAAGAAAACTTACACTGACCTTCATAGATGGGCAAAAGCTTTTTTACCAACTTAAAAATTTAAATAAACCTTATACTTTCCCTACATTTATTCCACACACTCATGTGAGAATTTGATGTTCTTTTCTTTTTATTTATTTTTTTTTGTATTTCTTACTCTGTGGTAAAATTAATTCTCAAAGTACTATAAATTTATACTTCCCTGTTTGTTAAGAAATCTAACCATTAAAGTAAAAAATTTTGGCCAGTTCTAATTCTTCGTTTGAGGACTCTGTCTAGTTCTGTGTCCGTGTTTTAATTGGTTTGTTTTCTTGTGGTTTAGCCTTCTGAGCTTTTCATATATTTTCATAGACACCAAATTTCTGTTACAATTTAACTGCTAAGGAATTCTTCCCATTGTTTCGGTTTCGGCTTCATTTAAATTAAGGCACCTTTGCTGTTCAGGAGCTTTTTAGATTATTGAGGTCCCACTTGTCAAAGTGGTGGGACTTAATGTTTGTATTGCTGGGATACTGTTCAGAAAGTCCTTCCCTGAGCCCATAACTTGAAATATATTCCTTACATTCTCCACTGTTTTCAACCTAGTTTACTGGGTTAAAGAATGGATTTAAGTTTGAGGGAAGTGAGAGAAGAGGACTTAGAAGAACATATTAGCTATCTCCTGCAGGAAACTTGTGAGGTATTGGAGTCTTCCTGATTGTGAACGATACAGATATAAAGGCTCCTGCTTCGGAAAGTTCTTTCTATAGATGGATTCTAAACAATGATAAGAAAGTAATGAGGTTCTTAGACACCTGAGATACAGGCCACTCAGCAGCAGGAGTATCTGTCTTGGAATGGCTATACATTAAAGTGAGACTGCAGAGCTATCTGACATTCTTTGGCCTGGATAATTGTCTCCACTGGTGGAGTGCTGCCCAGCCTGATTTAATGGACCCTTTGTGATTATTAGAAGGGATGATGGTTCGTACATGCTTGGACCAAGGAGTGTCACTATTGGAGACATGGCCTTGTTGAAGTAAGTGTGACCTTGTGGGTGTGGCCCTTAATACCTTTGTCCTAGCTGCCTGGAACTCAGTATTCTGTTAGGAGCCCTGTCTGGATGCTCCCAATTTCCCACTTTGATGATATTAGACTGAACCTCTGAATCTGGAAGCCATCCCCAATTAACTATTGTTCTTTATAAGACTTGCCTTAGTCATGGTGTTGCTTCACAGCAGTAAAACCCTAAGTTGGTACCAGGGACTGGGGTGTTACTGCGATTGGCCTGACCATGCTTTTGTCTGGAAGAATGTGTATTTGGGGACTTTGGATTTGTAAAGCAGTTGCATGCTTTATTGGGGCTTAATGGGCTAACCTAGAAAAATATGGAAGACTGTTGCTGTGAGTGATTTGAGCTGTGCAGACCTAACTCAAGAGGGTTCAGTGGAGAAGAATTTTAGTACATGGTCTAGAGACAGCTTTTGTGGTATTTTGGTGAAGAATGTGACTGCTTTTTGCCCTTGTCTGAAGATTCTACCTGAGTCTAAGGTAAAGAGATTTAGAAGTTAAGTCTCATGAAGAGCATTTTGAACAAGCATAGCAAGCTTAGAAAGGAAAAAATATAAAATATATGGCTAGAGTATTAAAGGGGCACCAGGAACTAAAACTTGTGTTCTAGGATAACAGATTAAGGGATTTTGGGACAATATCCTACCAGGTAAGTTTAGATCCAGGCATGGTGGTACACATCTTTAGTCCCAGAAGACAGAGCCAAACAGATCTCTGAGTTCAATGCCAGCTTGGGAAAAAGCAAGTTCCAGGTGAAAAAAAGCTTAAATACAGGCATGGAGGTACACACCTTTAATACCAGCATTACAGGAGATAAAGTCATGCGGATCTCTGAGTTCAAGGTTAATCTATGGAAAAAGTTCCAGGAAAGCCAAGCTTAGGCAGTGAGTTGAAAAACAAAAAGCTGGTAATAGAAGGGGACATGTTCCAGCCCCAGCAAGCAACTGAACTCTGCAGCTTTGGCAATGTGGCTTTGTCTTCATAGCTAAGAATAAAAGAGACTACTGCAACAATTGATGCTGGTTAGTAGGAACTAAGAAATTAGTGGTGATTAAGAAGAGACCAGCATCATTGAGGTGAAATCTTCTGGCAAATGTTTTCTAATAGCACAAAGAAGCACTCTCAGCTCCTCTTGTACCAAGCCTACCTTGATGTTACCAGGTTCCTGCCTTGGACTGAACCTCTAAACCTGTAAGTCAGCACCAATTAATTGTCCTCTATAAGACTTGCCTTCGTCATGGTGTCTATTCACAGCAGTAAAACCCTAACTAAAACAGAAGTCTTCTCTATTCCAACTTACTACTTTTAATATCACCCAGAATAGTATCAATGTCAAAGCACAAAGAACAGTAAGTGCAAGAGATTGCAGAACCTCTCTAAGGAGCTGGTTTGAAACTGGACCAATAATATTGTATTTTAAGTTATTGTCTTGGTCACCTGTTCATTAGATGAGCTGTTATCCTGACCATCCTCTGCTTTATCTTACTTTTCTCACTTGACTCAGAGCTCTATTACCTGCCCCTCCAGCAGAGTCATATCAAGCTGTCAGACTGGTGGGATAGAAATTCCATCCAACTATGAGAAAGTAAAAGTAGTTCCAGTCAGGGGTTATTAGTGCACAGCTGGTCATGTTTCTGGCCTTAATTCATGTGTTCTTAAAATGACTCTCCATGGTCCTGTTATCTGAGACTGACTTGTAGAATACAGTCACTGCCACAAATTCTTATAGTCCTCCATCATCATGATAAAATGTGATTTTAAATGTAGATCTTGCTTTTCTGGTGTGTTTGGATATCCAGTGTTTGCTTTGGTGGGAGAGTTGGGCTCTGATGATGCCAAGTAGTCTTAGTTTCTGTTGCTTGGGTTCCTGTGCTTGCCTCTCGCCATTATGTTGTCTCTGGTGTTAGCCTGTCTTGCTGTTTCTGAATGTGGCTTGACTCTCCTCTGGGCCTGTGTATCAGCACTAATGTAGACCTATTTTCCTGTTTTCTTTCAGCCAGTTATGGGAACAGAGTATTCTGCTCTCAGGCGTGTAGTCATTCCTGTTGTCTGGCTTTCAGGTCTCTGTGTGGGCAGGAACCAGAAGGGTCCTGCCCCTACTTCTAGGTCCCTGGGCGCAGGGGGCACAGATGGCACTTGGCATTTTCCTCTTGAGTTGGGAATGTAGGCAGAGAGTAGTCTTCTCTGGTTTCACAGGAGTGTCTGCCCCTCTGATGGTCTACCCGCCACCCCACCCCCAGGATTTTGGTGCAGGGAGTTGCTTGACCAGTTCAGTTCAGATCCAGTCACAGATATGGACCACAGGACTCCTGCAGCTTGACTTCTCCTATATTCTATTTTCCGGGGACACTATGAAGTCTCCTCTTGGGCCAGGAATGTAGACAAAGGTGGGCATAAGTGGCAGTTTGTCTTGCCCTGCATTCTCAGGATTGCCCGCACTTTGGGGTGTTCAGCTCTCTCTCTCTCTCTCTCTCTCTCTCTCTCTCTCTCTCTCTCTCTCTCTCTCTCTCTCTCTCTCTCTCTCTCTTCCATGTCATTTGGGAGCAGGGAACTATGGGCCGGGATCAGAGAAGATTGGGCCCTAGCTAGAAACCGGAAGTACCCGGTCCCAGAGAAATTCTGCCTTTGTGTGTCCTGAGTCCACGAGGCAGTTCACTTGGAGCAGAATAGTTGGTCTTACCTCTGCTCTCAGATGTGTAGTCACTCCTTGTGGCTGGCTTTCAGTTGTCCTTGAGGGCAGCAACTAGAAGGGTTCTGCTCCTAGGTTCCTGAGTGCAGGGGGCACAGATGGCAAGAGAGTTTGATTAGCTATTAACTTGCATTGTTTAATTATTTTAATTAGTTTTTAATAGAAGTTTTCAAAAGAATTAGAACTTTACATTCCATTTTAAATTAATTGCATACGTACAATACCTTTTACAAAAGTTTACGCATATGTATCTTGTAACAAATACAACCTTAATTTATATCAATGTACAAAGTCCATACCAAAGGTAAAATATTTGGTTTGTTAATAATACTTTGTCTACAAGTAAATTCAGTAATCCATCCTTTTATCCTATTATTTTTATAAAAATACAACCCTAAAAATATCCATTATAAGCTTCAAAAATAACCATTATATAACCTCTGTTCATAAGAATTCCTGTGGAAGAATGAGTAGAAGACAAGACAACTGAAATGAAAGCCATCTCTGGATCAAACCAATCTATGTTTATCTTATAATTTCTTTTCTATCAGAGTCAATCCTTTTTCAGCCTCATCTGATAATTTTCTTGAACCTTTTAAGTCTTTATCACCTTTTAAGGTTTGAAATATATCACTTAGATATTGAGAAGTCAATCCAATTGAGGGCCTTAACCAGTTAATATCTACTAACAATTTTGAAAAATCATTAAGACTTATTAAATGGTGTCTCCTTATTTGTACAGTCTATGTTTGAATTTCCTGTAGACTTATCTTATATTCTAAATAGTTAATAGAGTCTCCTCTTTGTATTTTTTTCAGGAGCATATATAATCCGCAGCAAGTTAAACTCTCTACTTCATCATTCATTTTTTTTCTAAGATGTCTCTATTTGAAATAGCAAGCAAAGTATCATCCATACAATGGTAAATTATGGATTAAAGAAATAGTTCAGACATTATCTCTAATGGCTATTTTACAAAATTTTGGCATAATGTAGAACTGTTCAACATTCCCTGTGGCAAGACTACAATGGTACCTTTTTGTTGACAAGGAGTAGTTAAACTTGACATCCAGGAAGCAAATTTTTCTCTATCATATTCTTATAAAAGAATTGTGAAAGAGTGGTCTTTTAATCACTCCAATAGGCCATTCCTTAGGTAATAAGGAAGGCAATGGGACTTAAGGTCTTAAGGAGCCCATTGCATGGATGGTTTTTATTAATCCATCTTAGATCTGTCACCATCCTTCCTTTGCCAGGTTTCTTATTAATGATGAATACTGGATAATTCCAAGTGTTCATAGATTTTTCTATATGTTGACTATCCTGCTGCTCTTGGACTAGCTGTTCTAGTGCCTGTAACTATTTCTTTGTCATAGACCGTTGTTTTCCCCAAACGGGTTGGTTAGTCAACTATCTTAGTGGTAAGACTGTTAGTGTTTTATCAGAAGTGACTCCTCCAGGTAAAGTCGAAGAGTAAGCCTCTACTGTGTCCTGTGTATGGACAGCCTGGACATTCTGTAACTTTCTTTGATAATATTGAATTTTTTAAAAGTAGAAGCATCTCTTATTTTACGGTTTGTCTCTGAAATTGGAGGAATGCTAATTCAAGCTTCCCATTGTTATAATAAATCTATTCCCCATAAATCCATGGATTATGGATTAGCAATATATGTCCTTAACCTGCCTAGTTGAACTTCTGGTCTTCTACATTTAAGTCATTATATTTTGGTTTGTTTTACTTGGGATAATGTCTACTTCCTAAAAAGTCCATTCTGAATTGTAAGATTTTGATGAGATTATATTTATACTTGCTAAAGTGTGTACCATTTCTTCAATTTCATTATTATTTATAAGCACCTTTAGTTTTGGCCTCTGGCTGTGTATAGAAGTATCACAAAATATTTGTTTCTTGGTACCTTCTGACTTCTATTTGTTTGTTTGTTTTAGCTGTAGAAGTTGCTGTGACATTGATATCTGGGTTTTCTGGTTTTGTTTTGTTTTTTATTATAGTCCAGCCATTTCCCCCTCTTTGTCCTCACTCAACAGTTCCTTATCCCATTCTTCCTCCCTCCTGTTCCTAAAAGTATGTTTCCCCACCTGAAGGCCTCTGTCTTCTCTGCGACCTCAACTCTCTCAAGGATTTGGTACATCTTCTCCCACCAAGGCCATACCAGACTGTCTTAGTTAGGGTTTTACTGTTGTGAACAGACACCATGACTGAGGTAAGCTTTATAAAGGACAATATTTAATTGGGGCTGGCTTTCAGGTTCAGAGGTTCAGTCCATTACCATCAAGGCAGGAGCATGGAAATATACAGGCAGGCATGGTGCAGGAGGAGCTGAGCATTCTACATCTTCATCTGAAGGCAGCTAGACATTCTTGGCATCTAGGAGTAAGGTCATAAAGCCCAAACCTACTGTGACATATCTACTCTAACAAGGCCACACCTCCAAATAGTGCCACTCCCTGGTCTAAGCATAAAAATAAATAAATAAATAAATAAATAAATAAATAAATAAATAAATAAATCCATCACACTTCACTCCCTGGCTCCCATAGACTTGTTCAAATATATGAGTCTATGGGACCATACCTACTCATAGCATAATAAAAAAGTACATTTAGTCTAGCTTCCAAAGTCCTTATAGTCTATTGCATTCTCAAAAATATTAAAAGTCCAAAGTGTCTTCTGAGATACACCTAATCACTTAACTGTAATCCCCAAAGCAAGACAGGAAAACAGCTGGGCAAACTCCAAACACTGTCATGTATAAAGTCAAAGCAGTTTTCAGATCTCCAATTCCTTTTTCATCTTTGCTGACTGCAACACATTTTCTCCTGAGCTGGTTCCACTTTCTCTTAGCTTTCCTCAGCAGATACCCCATGGCTGTAGTATCTTGAACATTTTAGGATCTCCAAGGCAACTTCAGTTTTACAGCTGTGTGTTTTAATGTCTGGGCTCTACACATGACCTTCTGGACTCCACCAAAAGGCTGGCATCACTTCTCCATCTCTACCTTCTGTAGCGCTCTAAGCTCAGGTCAATCCACTCGACTCCTACCACTGTTCTAGTGATCACCCCATGGTACTGGCATCTCAAATACACTGGGCTCTTCCAATGAAACTAGGCTTCACCAATAGCCTCTCCCTTTGTGGTGTCAGGCATCAACTCCTTTGCATGATCCCTTTAGTCCTGGGCCATCAACTGCTACTGAGGCTACTACACTTTCACGAATGTCCAATCATGGTCTTTCACAGTGCCAAGGCTCAGCTTTTCTTTGTGACCTCTTCATGCCTTCAAAACCAGTACCTCCTTGGTGACTCTTACATATTACCAAGTACAGTTGCTACAGAAAATGCAACCTTGGCAATCTCCGGAACACAGTTTTGTGCTCTCAGAAAGTAGTTCACAGAAGATTTTGCATCAGTAATGCTGGTCTCTTCTTAATCACCACTAATTTCTTAACTCCAGCTAACCAGCATCAATTTTCCCAGTAGTCCCTTCTGTTCTAGACTCTACAGCCAGAGCTATGTGCCCAAAGCTGCTGAGCTCTGCTACTTGCTGAGGCAGGAGCATGCCCTCCCACCTTGTTCTACATTATCACAAGCTTTGTTTTCCAACTCCTTCACTGCCAAAACTGTCCTAGAACTTGCTCTGTAGATTGACCTTGAACTCAGATCTACATGTCTGTCTCATAAGTACTGAATTAAGTATTTCTTCATGTAAAACTTGCTCTGTGCTAAGCTGGCCTTGAACTCGGGTATCTGCTCATCTTTGCCTCCCAGGATTAAAGGCTAGTACTACCATGCCTGGACTTAAACTTTGCTGGGTAGAATATTTCCCTAAGACTTCTGTGAGCTCCCAGAGATTCAGTTTAGTTGCAACTGCTAGTCTTACTATGTTGTTATTCTCCTCTTTTACTTCTTCCATTCTTCCCCTAATTCAATAATATGATTCCCTGACTTCATTCCAATGGTTGGGTGAAAGTACCTGCATCTATTTCAGTCTGATGTTGGTTGGGCCTCTCAAAGGACAGCTGTGCTAGTCTCCTGTCTATAAGGACTTTATAGCATCAGTAATGGTATCAGGCCTTATTGTCTCCTTATTAGGTGGATTTCCAGTTGGGCCAGTCACAGGACTACCTTTCCCTCATTTTCTTATCCATTTTTATCCCTGCAGTTCTTATAAACAGGAACACTTCTGGGTTAGAAATTTTGACTATGGGTTGGTAACACCAACCCTCTTCTTGAAACCCTGGTTGTCTACTGAAAGTGGACTCTTTGAATTCCCTCTTCTCACTGTTGGACACTTCATCTAAGGTCAGTCCCACTCAGTCCTGATAGTCTCTCACCGGGCCTCTGGTATTTTCTAGAGGGTCTCCCTATTTCCCATCTTCTGAGGCTCCATATTTCCATTCATTCTGCTGGCCCTTTGGGCTTCTCTTCTGTATCCCTTTGTCCAGGTTGTACCTGATCTTATTCCCCTTTCCCCCTCCTGCTCCTCTCTTCTGCACAAATCCCTCCCTTCCTTTGCATCCCATAATTACCTAGGATAAAACCCACAGAATTTAAAAACTTTAACAAGCAGAAAAGCCAAGTGATGATGCTTCAATCATACTCAGTAGGGGGAAGAAATTAATCGTGGGAGATAGCTGAGTTTTAATATCCATCTTTAGATCAGTGTTTCTTAATTGTTTGGTGGATGAGTATCTCTGCTGTTGCCCTGAAATGGTTGATTTGAATTTGGTATTGTGGCCTGAAAGAAACACCTCTGCATTTTTTGTTTGTTTGTTTGTTTTGTTTTTTTGTTTGTTTTTGTTTTTTGGGTTTTTTTTTACCAAGGGTTATCCCATTTGTCTTTTATTGATATATATTCATTAGTCTAGTATCAGCCTTCATCAAACATTTTACATATTCCAAAGATATAGGCCCTCTTTCAGAATTAGTTTGATCCTCTTTACAATTTTTTTATGAAATGATCTTGTTCACCACAATTAAGATATTTGAGAGTTTGGATTTGCTCAAAACCTTTAGAGATCATTATCCTATGAAAGTCAATATATGATTGACATCCAATGCCAATTGTATTTCTAATCCATTCATCTCTTGACTCTTCGTGCCTTTAGATCCTATTCACCCTCTTGTATCAAGCATTAGCATATTCAAAAGCTAAATATTTAATTAGTGTTTCCTAGCTAGTCAATCTGATAAATTTCTATCTGTAGCTGAGGTCAATCTCTGTAAAAAAAAAAAAAAATCAGTGAATGCTCCCATAATTTGAGTAAAGAGTTCAAGCCTTTTTCCAATTTTTTTTCAACCTTGTTCATGATTTTGTTGGTTTTCGGCATCTGCTGGAATTTGTTGTACACTAAACACATAATCTAATATTTGTTTTCAAACAACCTTCAGCTGACTTTCCTGAATTTTATAATGATGGTACATTAGGTGCTTACCTTATTTCTTCCGTCTATCTTAGTATAATTTTCATTTTTATCTATTAATTTTTCCAGTTTCTTCCAAGGCTTCTGCTCATTTTTCATACCCCTCCTTTTGTTGCATCTGTTATATCTTAACATTTTCCTCAGCCTAATTTGTACGTTTTCACAATTTCTATCCTAATGGAACCTGCCCAAAATATTGTTAGCAGCTTTTTAATCAAACCTGATATCTCTGTGTAGTTTATTTGGGAACTAAATGGAATAGAGTGAAGAAGAAGCCCCTCACAAAATTGCTTCTATATTTGGTGTTCAAGATGTAGGGTCTACACCAGAGTTGAACACCACCTGGCTGCTAGCATCCTGGGGCTAATTTTCAACTTTCTCCCTTTCTTTTATCTCAGATATCTTAGCAGTTTCTTCAGTCTGATTTATGAATTTTTGTATTTTTTTCTCTAAGGTTTGTATCTATTTTCTACACCTTCCCCTTCTTTCTTATTTGAGAAAGCATAGAAAGCCAGTATAATTATTAAAGTAGGAATGAGGACTATCAATGTGATAATCTTATAATCACAACTGTGTCAACTTCAGTTAGGTCACTTTTTTTTTCTTTTTACTTCTCATCTCTTTGGACCATTTAAAAGAGCATTACATAAAATTCAAATGTTATGTGTTATTGGGCCTCTCATTCTTAAGTACTTTATGTCTTTAAATTTATCAATTAAAATTACTTATATCTATTGATGACATTTCACATCCAGGCTTGTTCCCTTTTAACATTTTTTTCCTCTGAAGTTTTGGTGTGCTCAGAAAACTTTTGTGTGTGTGTACATGAGTGTGTGTGTGTGTGTGTGTGTGTGTGTGTGTGTGTGTGTGTGTGTGTGTGTGTGTGTGTTGTCCTTTAGCTGTTCATTTCAAGACACTAAAGTGGTTAGTTCAGTCCTGGTCCTTTAATTCATAGAGAGGAATAAATCTACAGTTTAATTGGAAGAATAAAATATTGCTTTTATGCTTTGGGCCACTGCTGTGTTGGTCCCATGTACCACCCTATTGCACTGGGCTGATGGCACTGGGCTGAGCCCATTCTGGGAAGGTGGTGCCAGGTTCATGGGCTCTATGGATGGAGCATTAGGTGTCTCAAGCTTCAACTGCAGTGCCCTGAAAAAAGCTGGCATTACAGCTGGGAAGAAACTGTTCAGTTCCCGGTTAGCCATAGGTCTAGCTGCACCAAGCGGGAAATTCACCTGTCTCTGGAAGAAGCATGTGTCCCAAGCTTACTGTGCTTTCAGATCTTTAAAAGTGCTGCCTTTGTTTTCATCAGCAGCTGAAGGAGTGCAAGTGTGATTCCATCCCAGGCTATAGCTCAGGCGCTTCCTCAGCCCAGCTCTTGAATGGTGAAGTCAGCAAGTGCTCCAGGTAGTAGGACTTGGTAGATACAAACTACCCTGGAACTGTTTGCCCCAGGATGCTAGCAGTGGGGTGGTGTTCACCTGTGGCATAGACCCTGCATCTTGAACACCAAATATAAAAGCAATTTTATGAGGGGTTTCTTCTTCACTCCATTCCATTTAGTTCCCACATAAACTACACAGAGATATCAGACTTGATTAAAAAGCTGCTGACAATATGTTGGGCAGGGGTCTGAGCTATTAAAACCTTATTAGTCTATTAATAATCAGACAAATGTTCTGTAAATTGCACATTGGTCAATACAATGTCCATGTCTAGACTGCAACCCGATCTTGGGTTACAGAACTCAGCATCTGAATATAGAGTACACAAGACCAACCCCAACAGACTCCACACAGTATCCTACTTCAGAGATACCTGCTCAGCCTTATTCATTACCAGACTGTTCATAATAGGAAAGAAAATAAACAATGCAAAATATCCATAAACTAACAAATAGATAATAACCGTGTGGTACATACACTCTGAAATATTATTCAGCTATAAAGATAACTCAGTAGAAAGACAAACCTGTTATGTTCTAACTCTTCTGTATTCCCTACCTCAAAGTCTTCAAATGTAATTATATAAACTGCAGTAACTGCAGAAACCAGCGAAGTAAAAAAGGATGCTTGAGAAGGGGCAACTGAGATGGGAATAGCAGGGTATAAGTCATTCGAAGTCAGTAATATGAAAAAAGTACATGACTTTAGTTAAACAGCCTCAGGGAGATAAATACAGAAACGATGTCGGAAAAGGTCGAAATTTTACTTACCTAAAATTACACACAATACATAATAATGTCTTTGAGTACAATTACATGTGTTGTTGATCAAATTTTCCCATCTGGGCTGACAGTGCTTTCTTTGAGAACCATAAAAGATCTAACCACAATAACAAAAAACAACAGAAAGCATGAGAAACCCAATTTTGAGTTTTTGGTCAGAATTGTAAAAAGACTCAAAAAAAAAAAAAAGTATAGGTTCATGCTGTTGTCTTTGGTTGCTTCCCAAAAGGGAATGACCCTATTGCTGAAAACAGCATTCACTTTGGGCACAGCATCCATAGGACCTTAGCTAAACTGACCTAAAAGCTTCCTGCCTGAAGACTAGATTACATGGTACCAGGAGGTGCCATGCAAGTTTCCAAGGGACAAAAGAAAGCAATTGTTCTATCCAGATGAGAAACCAGTGAGCCCTATGCACTGTGATAGAAACACATCAATTGTACCAGCTACAATCCAGAATTTCTTTGTGCTGATTGTATACATCTATATTGAGAAGGTGATTTATTGTATGTTGAAAGATTATACGAGTTACTGGTATAATGCCTCCTTAGGCTGATTTAAATAGCCTAAGAAGGAGGAATTTATAAGAGAGAGTTTTAGGCTGTAGTCATCCTGGATGAAGAAGCTGTGGTTGACAGTTTCTAGATGCATCATTATTCATAAATACTAGTACTTGGAGCCAGAGGGATGCTTTGCCATAGGGCTGAGCCCACTAAAGGCCCAGAAGTGGTTTTGCCACCTTCTATTGTTCTGAGATATTGGGGTTTTTGATATGTCTGAGCTCATATCAACAATTTATCTTCATACTATACTTCACACATTCCTCACACATTCACTCAAGGCTTCTGCTCCCTAAATTAACAAATATTCATAAATATATATGAACTATTATAGGGTTTGAGCAGGTATTTCATATGAGTGTGTGGGTTTTGTACATGTGTGTGTATGTGTGTGTGTATGTGTGTGTGTGTGTGTGTGTGTGTGTGTGTGTGTGTATGTGATAGTTAAAGAAAATGAGTGCATGAATCTCCAGGAGATAAAGGTGAGGATACATAAAAGGAAAAAGGGAAGGAGGATAATATAATCATATTATAATTTTAGAAATAATATTTTAAAATTATTTATGTAGAAGCATATTGTCATGAATGTATTCAGTCAGAGAGAGAGCAGAGAAAAAGATCATTCAAGTACAACATTGCTTTATGCTTTTAACTTCAAATTAATAGGCATTAAAAGTTTCCTAAAATTACTTTTGTAGTCCATAATCATTTAAGCAATGTTGCCCTTAGAATATGCATCATGACAGTATTTTGCTTTAGCATATTTATTATTATTATAGGCTATAAACTTCCACATACATCTTCTTAACATGGCAATCACCAGTACAGAAAGCCACTGCATATCTTATTAATATTGCAATAACCATTAAAGTGATGCAACATATATCTGAATAATATGGCAATAACCGTTAGCTTCTTTTAATGCTAATAAAATATATAAACATGCCAGGATAATATATATGGCTAAGTTCATGTGCGTTCATTGGTTGAGGACTTTAGAGCTGTAATGGAGGAGATAAGTTGTAGAGAAAACTGGTATGACCATTGCGATCAAGCAGGCCTAAGCTTAATTCCTGGCACTTCAGTTTTCTAATTGGAAACCTCAGTGAGCTGTTTTTCTTGTGTTGAATTTAGCTTTCACATCATTGCAAGTACTGATAGTGGTGCCAATCAATACAGTGTGTTTGAGCAGTTAAAACGAGTGGCTTATTGGAGCTTCTTAGCTCATTCCTAACCTGCTCCTGGGCTCAAATAAAACAAGATTCTGTTTCGCTTCTCTTGCTACCCCGAAACCTAGGGAGAGGGTGAAAATGTATGTCAAATGCCTTCTTCTCCTGAGAATGGGCTGAAGGGTAAGTTCTGCAGTCTGTGTAATAAAAAATATTAAAATGAGAACTGGAAAAATTAATTATTTATGCCCAATATATTCAGATAATTGAAAGAGCATCAATGATTGACTAAAGATTTTATCAGTTATTATAAATCATCTGTAATAGCATATGAAGTCCCTAAATATGAAATTCCTAAAAATAAGAGATGAGAAATAGTATATTGAGAAATTACAATATTGTATGTAAATATTATATGATAACATGCAAGTGTTAATACATAATATTTTATGGAAAATATATGTATTTGGGATTGTTATTTATATCTCATAGCAATTTTACTGGCACATGAGTCTGTGAGCTTTAAATGTATGTGTTTTGAGTTTGTAAGTTAATTTAGGTTCCTCTCCATGTTGCATAATATGAATTGACCAAGGGGTGTGCATGTTAATAAGTGCATGTGAGTGTGAGCATATTTTTTTTTATTTACAGAAGGTGAGGAGAATAAAGTCAGAGGATAAAGCTATTGCAACTAATGAATTACAATATTAGCATGGAGCAGTCACAGTGACAACGATGGTAACTGACTTAAAATCATTGTAGTTAGCAAAAGACTCCTGGGTAAGAACCCACAGAAACTCAAATCCCATGCCCTGTGTTCACCAAACTCATGACATGCTACAGTATCTGTGGCAGTAAAGGGCAGTTTCCTGTGCCCACGGACACTTGCCTGTTGTATCATATCATCACGTTCCTACAACTGCATGCCAGGCATGGTTGTAAGAGATCCTACTCCACTGCACAGGACAGATGCAAGGTTGGACACCTTAGATAATGTTCCTAGGGAGAATTCCATGAGGGAATGTCACATGCATAAATTTGTTGTGGGGCAGGCAGAGGGCCATTAAGAACACATTAAAGATGGTTTAGGAATCTTTTCTGCATGCCATATCAGTCTGGCATTTTCCACCCTTAGATGCCTATTTCTAGCCATGACAGAATCCTTATGGCCTGATCATAAAAGTCTCTCTCTTGCATTGTCACAGACCACTTACATCAAAAAAAAAAAATACATCCAGTAATTGTCATTTTTTCCTTCTATCCCTTTAAGGTCCAATCATTCTAATTAGATTTTTAGCAACGTTGAAACAAGAGGCTTTTTAAAGGGATCTTAACTAGGTGGTCCCTTTAAATGTAATTGTGAAAGAAGGTAGTGTTCCTTACCACTTTTCTCTCTGGTACAGTAGGAAGGTAACTTCTGTGGGTCAAGTTACTCCAAGTGGAGATGACTACATTGTGACATAAGCACAGGAGAAAGTTTCCTTCCCATTGGATCATATCCATTTCTAAACAAATAAACCTGAAGCCTCTGACAAGGTGTTTATGGGACAAATCCTGTTTCTTTTATTATTATTATTATTATTATTATTATTATTATTATTATTATTATTAACTTGAGTATTTCTTTCTTCTTTTTTTTTTTATTAACTTGAGTATTTCTTATATACATTTCGAGTGTTATTCCCTTTCCCGGTTTCCGGGCAAACATCCCCCTTCCCCTCTCCCCTTCCTTATGGGTGTTCCCCTCCCAACCCTCTGCCCCATTGCCGCCCTCCCCCCAACAGTCTAGTTCACTGGGGGTTCAGTCTTAGCAGGACCCAGGGCTTCCCCTTGCACTGGTGCTCTTACTAAGATATTCATTGCTACCTATGAGGTCAGAGTCCAGGGTCAGTCCATGTATAGTCTTTAGGTAGTGGCTTAGTCCCTGGAAGCTCTGGTTGCTTGGCATTGTTGTATATATGGGGTCTCAGAGCCCCTTCAAGCTCTTCAGTTCTTTCTCTGATTCCTTCAACGGGGTCCTATTCTCAGTTCAGTGGTTTGCTGCTGGCATTAGCCTATGTATTTGCTGTATTCTGGCTGTATCTCTCAGGAGCGATCTACATCCGGCTCCTGTCGGCCTGCACTTCTTTGCTTCATCCATCTTGTCTAATTGGATGACTGTATATGTATGGGCCACATGTGGGGCAGGCTCTGAATGGGTGTTCCTTCTGTGTCTGTTTTAATCTTTGCCTCTCTATTCCCTGCCAAGGGTATTCTTGTTCCCCTTTTAAAGAAGGAGTGAAGCATTCACATTTTGATCATCCGTCTTGAGTTTCATTTGTTCTATGCATCTAGGGTAATTCAAGCATTTGGGCTAATAGCCACTTATCAATGAGTGCATACCATGTGTGTTTTTCTGTGATTGGGTTACCTCACTCAGGATGATATTTTCCAGTTCCAACCATTTGCCTACGAATTTCATAAAGTCATTGGCACATCTTAGGCCACTTGGAATTGCAAGTTTGGACGAATATGGCCATGACTTAAACATAGCTGTAGGGAGGGCAGCAGTCATCAAGAATCACAGATTGGAACATTTAAGCAGAAGAGTTTCTGCATTTCCTGACATCATCCATCCAACTTATTTCCTTATGCAGGTTTATATTTGGGAGGAAATCTGTAAGAGTATTCTAATCATATGGAATCTTTATAATCTTTCTTCATTTGGTCTTAACTATAACCATCCCTATAATCCTCCTCTCTCTCTACTATTTACTTAAGTTCTCCCAATGAGCTACTATTGTGGCTGAGATTGGTAATATACCTCAGAACTTTACTTCTGAGTAATCTGATCCTAAGCTATCACATAGTCCTGACACCAGGGTAGATGAATACATCTGTTAACCATGCAGTGACATGCACAAGCTCTTTTTTTTCCTGGCTTTTTCCTACTCTTCTCTCATTTTTTATTGGATATTTTTTATTTACATTTCAAATGTTATCCCCTTTCCAAGTTTCCTGTCCATAAACTCCCTATCCCACCCCCTCCCCCTTATTCTGTTACCCCACCCACCCCTCCTTCCTCCCCATCCTAACATTCCCCTACACTGGGGGGAGGGGTCCAGCCTTGGCAGGACCAAGGTCTTCTCCTCCTATTGGTGCCCAACAAGGCCATCCTCTGCTACATATAAGGGGGCAAGAAAACAATATTTGCTCCTGATACCTGTATAAAATTAATTTCTCATTATCCTCTAATGTCCCTTCTCTCATTTCTCCCTGGTAGCTTTTTCTTCTTCACAAAGAACCCTTATTACTCTCATAGAGAATCAGGATTCAGTTTCCAGACTTTATATGGTGACTTAGGTGCTCCTATAACTCCAGAAGGAAATTTGATGCCTGATATCCTTGGGTACAATGTGCACACATAAACATACAACAAAAATTTTAAAAAGTAATAGAATAAAATAGTATCTCAAAATCTTGCCAATAAACACTATGTTGGGGGTATCCTTTTATATTGTCATCCACATATTTTTAATGATTAAGTTAAAATTCATTTCAAATTTTAGATATATAATTTGAGCTAATAATACTTTAGAATAGCATCTATTAATTTTCCAACAAAACTGAAATAATTATTAAATACAATGATTGTGTATCTAAGTGGTTGTTTTTTGGTCTAAGAATTAATTTTTATTGAAATGTTTTTCCTATTCTTTTTATTAATCATAGACTATTTTTTCATATAATATAATCTGAATGGTTTCCCTTCCTTCTGCTCTTCTCAGTTCCTCTCCACCTCTTCTCTGCTCTGGACCCACCCTCTTTTGGTCCCTCAGTAGAGAAGAACAGGCTTCTAGATGATAACAACAAAACATAACAAAATGAAATATAAGATAAAATGAAAATCATCAAATCAAAGTTGGACAAGTCAAGCCTGCAGAAAAATAAAAAGAGCCACAAGAGCGTGTATAACAATCAGAGACCTCCTCCTTAACACATTCAGGAGTTACATAAAAGTATATATATATACATATTCATATATGTATGAATGAAGTGGTGCAGACCAGAAGACACTGTGAATGCTCCAGGTCTCTCTGATCCTCTGATCACATCAGAGCTTAGCTCAATTGTTTTAGATGGCCTTTTTCTTCTGGGGTCCTCCATCTCTTCTGTCTTCCTGACTTTTGCCCCCTCTTGAACAGGGATATTTATTTTGCTCTGTTTGATCTATCAGTTAATGAGAATCAATTTCTTCCCCTATCATTATAGATCAGATAGCTTACCATTAGGTTATGTTGTATAATAATGTATATACTTCAATGCTCTGTTGCTGTGTGACATCAAATTTGAATGCAGTACATACATTTGATTGACATACTTAGCACTTTTCTGCAGCAAAGAGGCAACCAACCAGAGCTTCCAGGGAATAAGTCATTACCCAAACACTCTACATGGACTGACCCTGGGCTCCAACTGCATAGGTAGCAATAAATAGCTTAGTAAGGGCACCAGTGGAAGGGGAAGCCCTTGGTCCTGCCAAGGCTGGACCTACAGTGAACAGGATTCTTGTGGGGAGGGTGGTAATGGGGGAAGGGTTGGGAGGGGGACACCCATATAGAATGGGAGGGAAAGGGGTTAGGGGGATGTTGGCATGGAAACCGGGAAAGGGAATAACATTTGAAATGTAAATAAGAAATACCCAATTTAATAAAGATAGAAAAAATAATAAATGTGTTACTTCTTCAATAAAATGATAGTTCCTTTTGAAAAAATCCTTAAAACTACCTAGTCTTATTGCAACTTGATATCCCTTGGGATGGCTGCTGTCTTCCTAAAGAAAGAAGGAAGAAGGGTAGATGGGGAGGTGGGATTTGGTTGGGTGGGCCTGGGAGGGAAGTAGGAAGGAGAAAGTGCAGATGGGATACAATATATGGGTGAATAAATGAAAAATCTACAATGATTATAATGATAATAAAGTTATGTATGCACTCGACAGCTGACTTAGTATATTACTAGGGTTTTTGATAGGAGGGAAATTTGCTGAGGATAACTTGCCTGAAATGTACGAGGCTCTCCCTGCATCACATAAATTGGGAAGAAGAAAGGGACACAATAGTGGCAGAAGATAAAGACAACCAGCCATGTGAGTTTTCAAGTAGGTGGCTATTGGCCACTTCCTCAATTGGGTCTGGGGTAGCATGGGAAGATCCTTTTAGATATCCAAGGTATTTTAAAATTAACTGATGTGTGTGTGTGTGTGTGTGTGTGTGTGTGTGTGTTTGTGTGTGAAAATAAATTAGAAAAACAAATACTGAGATGACATTATCAATAAACCACTAACCAAAATGCTAATTATTATTCTACTGATATGTGTTCTAACAATGTATGATAACTCTCTTTGATAACTATGTATTTGGGTTTATATAAATTCTTATTAGAATCTTAGGGCTTGGTCTATGGAATTGTTCTATGAATAAAATTAATTATGTCTCATAGCAATTAAAATATTGATATATTTAAGCAATATACAATTCCACCATATGATCTGAGAACAGCTTGGCAATTGGTCATATTTTTGAAATTGCTCAACATGTACCACTACACTGAATAACAGTTTGCTTGGGTAGGTTTCCAGAAAGATATGACATTGTCTATTCATCCTGAATTGAGTGCTGCAAGAATACCTTTTGGAAAGGATTTAGTAGAGTAAACTTGTAAAAATTTTAAAGCCATTAATATTTGACAACTTTAATGTATAAGATGATAGGATTATTTTATACCCATAATTACATTTGTGTAGTTTTTTTTTTAAATTGAACAAACTTTTATTGCACTATACTTAATTTTAAAGTGAACAAACAAGTAAATTTAAAATTATCTATTTTTATGATTGCTACTCTGAATAGAAACTGCAAATCTCTTACATATAAATGAAAGTATCTGATTTAATGTCCCAGCATAGTACAGAGAGTTTACTTAGATAGAATTATCTATATTAGAAATTCTTGAAGAAACCTGGGCACATATTAATTCCTGATATTGTTTAGGTGAGGGCTTTTGTATTCATAACAATATTTCACATATTAAAAATGTTTTATGATAATAATCTTTATTATGCATTCATTTTGTTCTGTTTTGTGTTTTATAAAATCTCAAATATAGAGATTGTATTAGATTCTCTGTAAAGAATTGTAAAGGTAATTAAGAAACAAAAGAAAATATTTGAATACTACCAGAAATGAACTGTTCTAATATCTTTTATTTTTAGTGAACATCAGTTTTCAGTCAAACAACATGAACTTCTTTCCTTATTCTAGCCTAAGTCTTAAATTTTTGACCATAGGCCATAATTTTTTCATCCAATCTTGAGAGGCAAAGACGGCAAGGTTAGGCTAATAAATTGATTCAAGACTAATGCCAAGTCCATGTCTCCTGAGTCTTATATTTTGCATTGAGGACATTTAAAATCATGGAGACTAGTGATATACACAGTGGTGGCACTGAAGACCTGCAGATGGATATAGATATATTGAGCTATGCACTTAAAGCAATTGCCTCCAGTCATGTCTGAGGTAAGAGGTAGCTATGCACACTGGAAATGAAAGAGCTTCATGTAAATTTAAATCAAGTCTAACAGCTGACATTTAACTAGCTTTGGTAGGACAAAAAGTATGTATTAAGATTGAGAAACAAATTTAAACATTCACAAAGAGCTTTAAAAGATTTAGAAATTCTGAAGCTGGGATGACAAATGGTGGGGATTTTGAGGGAAGTTAGAGGGGAGAGAGCCAGGGTAGATTTATTTAAAATATATTATTTGCTTGTATAAAAATCATAAAAAATAGGTTTTATAAGATTCCAAATTCTGTAACAAAATTCCCTTTAGGTTCATTGTGGAAAACCGTATCAATTATTTCATGCATTAGAATTTCTTCCTTCCTTTCTTCCTTCCTTTCTTCCTTCCTTCCTTCCTTCCTTTCTAAATGTGTAGTCCAGGCTAGCCTCAAATTCATGAACTTTCTGCCACAGATTCTGCATATCTAATTAGCATAAACTAACACAACCATTGTGTTGATTTTATAATTTACAAAACTTATATCAATGTGTGTGTGTGTGTGTGTGTGTGTGTGTGTGTGTCTTAGTTAGGGTTTTATTGCTGTGAACAGACACCATGATCAATGCAAGTTTTATAAAGGACAACATTTAACTGGGCTGGCTTACAGGTTCAGAAGTTCAGTCCATCATCATTAAGGCCAGCATCTAGGCAGGCATGGTGCAGGAGGAGCTGAGTTCTACATCTTCACCCGAAGGAAGCCAGCAACAGACATCTTCAGGCAGCTAGTAGAAGGGTCTCCAAGCCCACCCCCACAGTGACACACTTCCTCCAACAAGGCCACACCTCCTAATAGTGGCACTCCCTGGGCCAAGCATATGTAAGCCATCACAATGTTATATCAATCAGTTTTGTAAATTGTAAAATCAACACAGTGGATTATGAACATAAAAATCCATTTCTAGAGCAATTGTGTCCATTATGCAACACATATACAGAGCAGATGCACAGGATATGTAGAAAAGATGGTCACAGTGAAGAGGAACCGGTCAGTCCTACAGAATACATTGTACAAGTTGTAAACTGCCGCTTTCCTTCTCATAGTCATTGAATCTAGACTTTGCAAGATCTATGGTCAATATCTTCTGACAGGGAACTCAGCAGGCAAATGGGAAATGATGAGGCTGATAGAATGGAAAGTGTGATCAGACATGGAGGTGGCTGTTGGCTACTTCTGGGCATTTTTGTACATAAGGATTTCCTGTAATATTGAAAACATCTCACTGGAAATGCTGTCTCTGTCTCTCATCCTGAAAAATTACAGAAAGCTGAGAGTTTTACAGTGTGTGCTACCTACAAAAGGCATTACAGTTAATATCCAAAAAAAATGGACTCCCTTTCCTACAGAACAACTCATGATTGTCACCTCCAGTATGACTGTAGCAAGAATAGAAACCAATATTCAAGAGCAGTCTTTTACTAGGCAATAAATAGTCTATAATGGGTCATTTCTGATGTTGTTTTATGAAAATCAAGCCTGATATATAATTTCAAGTAATACTTGGGAGCAAAAAGCTCCATACCAATATGTTAAAATTTACCATAGTTAAATCTTCAAGTTGGCTTTTAAATACTAGCCATCTATGATATCTTTGAAGACAGGGGAAGTCCCACACCCGCGGATCCCGGCCCGCAGCAGCTCTCTGCTCCCAGAACCCGTGGGAGAGATACCTTACCGCCTGGCCAGGTGGGCACTCCTGAGGCTGCAGAGCAGAAGAGACCACCAACACTGCCCACCCCTGCCCACATCCCTGGCCCAAGAGGAAACTGTATAAGGCCTCTGGGCTCCCGTGGGAGAGGGCCCAGGTGAGGCAGGAGCCCTGCCTGAGACACCGCCGGAACCTGAAGGAAACAGACCGGATAAACAGTTCTCTGCACCCAAATCCCGTGGGAAGGAGAGCTAAACCTTCAGAGAGGCAGACACGCCTGCGAAACCAGAAGAGACTGCTCTCTGCACACATTGCTGATTCCAGAGGAAAACACCGGAGGCCATCTGGAACCCTGGTGCACGGAGGCTCCCGGAAGAGGCGGCGCAGATCTTCCTGGTCGCTGCCACCGCGGAGAGCCCGTGGGCAGAACCCCGCGAGCGAACTCGAGCCTCGGGACCAAAGGTAAGACTAACTTATCTGCTGCAAGTGACTTGCCGGGTGGAATCGGGACAACAGAGGCAGAATCCTCTAGGACCAGGCACGTCCTGTGTTTACCGGAAGCCCCACACCCGAGGATCCCGCCCGCAGCAGCTCTCCGCTCCCAGAACCCGTGGGAGAGATACCTTACCGCCTGGTCAGGTGGGCACTCCTGAGGCTGCAGAGCAGAAGAGACCACCAACACTGCCCACCCCTGCCCACATCCCTGGCCCAAGAGGAAACTGTATAAGGCCTCTGGGCTCCCGTGGGAGAGGGCCCAGGTGAGGCAGGAGCCCTGCCTGAGACACCGCCGGAACCTGAAGGAAACAGACCGGATAAACAGTTCTCTGCACCCAAATCCCGTGGGAAGGAGAGCTAAACCTTCAGAGAGGCAGACACGCCTGCGAAACCAGAAGAGACTGCTCTCTGCACACATTGCTGATTCCAGAGGAAAACACGGAGGCCATCTGGAACCCTGGTGCACGGAGGCTCCCGAAGAGGCGGCAGATCTTCCTGGTCGCTGCCACTGCGGAGAGCCCGTGGGCAGCACCCCGCGAACGAACTTGAGCCTCGGGACCACAGGTAAGACCAACTTTTCTGCTGCAAGTGACCTGCCTGGTGAACTCAAGACACAGGCCCACAGGAACAGCTGAAGACCTGTAGAGGGACAAAACTACACACACAAAAGCAGAACACTCTGTCCCCATAACTGAAAGAAAACAGTAAAACAGGTCTACAGCACTCCTGACACACAGGCTTATAGGACAGTCTAGCCACTGTCAGAATTAGCAGAACAAAGTAACACTAGAGATAATCTGATGGCGAGAGGCAAGCGCAGGAACACAAGCAACAGAAACCAAGACTACATGGCATCATCGGAGCCCAATTCTCCCACCAAAACAAACATGGAATATCCAAACACACCAGAAAAGCAAGATCTAGTTTCAAAATCAGATTTGATCATGATGCTGGAGGACTTCAAGAAAGACGTGAAGAACTCCCTTAGAGAACAAGTAGAAGCCTACAGAGAGGAATCGCAAAAATCCCTGAAAGAATTCCAGGAAAACACAAACAACAGTTGAAGGAATTAAAAATGGAAATAGAAGCAATCAAGAAAGAACACATGGAAATAAACCTGGATATAGAAAACCAAAAGAAGAGACAAGGAGCTGTAGATACAAGCTTCACCAACAGAATACAAGAGATGGAAGAGAATCTCAGGAGCAGAAGATTCCATAGAAATCATTGACTCAACTGTCAAAGATAATGTAAAGCGGAAAAAGCTACTGGTCCAAAACATACAGGAAATCCAGGACTCAATGAGAAGATCAAACCTAAGGATAATAGGTATAGAAGAGAGTGAAGACTCCCAGCTCAAAGGACCAGTAAATATCTTCAACAAAATCATAGAAGAAAACTTCCCTAACCTAAAAAAGAGATACCCATAGGCATACAAGAAGCCTACAGAACTCCAAATAGATTGGACCAGAAAAGAAACACCTCCGTCACATAATAGTCAAAACACTAAACGCTCAAAATAAAGAAAGAATATTAAAAGCAGTAAGGGAAAAAGGTCAAGTAACATATAAAGGCAGACCTATCAGAATCACACCAGACTTCTCGCCAGAAACTATGAAGGCCAGAAGATCCTGGACTGATGTCATACAGACCCTAAGAGAACACAAATGCCAGCCCAGGTTACTGTATCCTGCAAACTCTCAATTAACATAGATGGAGAAACCAAGATATTCATGACAAAACCAAATTTACACAATATCTTTCTACAAATCCAGCACTACAAAGGATAATAAATGGTAAAGCCCAACATAAGGAGGCAAGCTATACCCAAGAAGAGGCAAGAAACTAATCGTCTTGGCAACAAAACAAAAGAAGAAAAGCACAAACACAACCTCACATCCAAATATGAATATAACAGGAAGCAATAATCACTATTCTTAATATCTCTCAACATCAATGGCCTCAACTCCCCAATAAAAAAGACATAGATTAACAAACTGGATCATAGCGAGGACCCTGCATTCTGCAGCCTACAGGAAACACACCTCAGAGACAAAGACAGACACTACCTCAGAGTGAAAGGCTGGGAAACAACTTTCCAAGCAAATGGTCTGAAGAAGCAAGCTGGAGTAGCCATTCTAATATCAAATAAAATCAATTTCCAACTAAAAGTCATCAAAAAAGATAAGGAAGGACACTTTATATTCATCAAAGGAAAAATCCACCAAGATGAACTCTCAATCCTAAATATCTATGCCCCAAATACAAGGGCACCTACATACGTAAAAGAAACCTTACTAAAGCTCAAAACACACATTGCACCTCACACAATAATAGTAGGAGATTTCAACACCCCACTCTCATCAATGGACAGATCATGGAAACAGAAATTAAACAGAGCGTAGACAGACTAAGAGAAGTCATGAGCAAAATGGACTTAACGGATATTTATAGAACGTTCTACCCCTAAAAGCAAAAGGATATACCTTCTTCTCAGCTCCTCATGGTACTTTCTCCAAAATTGACCATATAATTGGTCAAAAAAAACAGGCCTCAACAGATACAGAAAGATAGAAATAATCCCATGCGTGCTATCGGACCACCACGGCCTAAAGCTGGTCTTCAATAACAATAAGGGAAGAATGCCCACATATACGTGGAAACTGAACAATGCTCTACTCAATGATAACCTGGTCAAGGAAGAAATAAAGAAAGAAATTAAAACTTTTAGAATTTAATGAAAATGAAGGTACAACATACCCAAACTTATGGGACACAATGAAAGCTGTGCTAAGAGGAAAACTCATAGCGCTGAGTGCCTGCAGAAAGAAACAGGAAAGAGCATATGTCAGCAGCTTGACAGCACACCTAAAAAGCTCTAGAACAAAAAAAAGAAGCAAATACACCCAGGAGGAGTAGAAGGCAGGAAATAATCAAACTCAGAGCTGAAATCAACCAAGTAGAAACAAAAAGGACCATAGAAAGAATCAACAGAACCAAAAGTTGGTTCTTTGAGAAAATCAACAAGATAGATAAACCCCTAGCCAGACTAACGAGAGGACACAGAGAGTGTGTCCAAATTAACAAAATCAGAAACGAAAAGGGAGACATAACTACAGATTCAGAGGAAATTCAAAAAATCATTAGATCTTACTATAAAAGCCTATATTCAACAAAACTTGAAAATCTACAGGAAATGGACAATTTCCTAGACAGATACCAGGTACCGAAGTTAAATCAGGAACAGATAAACCAGTTAAACAACCTCATAACTCCTAAGGAAATAGAAGCAGTCAATAAAGGTCTCCCAACCACAAAGAGCCCAGGTCCAGACGGGTTTAGTGCAGAATTCTATCAGACCTTCATAGAAGACCTCATACCAATATTATCCAAACTATTCCACAAAATTGAAACAGATGGAGCACTACCGAATTCCTTCTATGAAGCCACAATTACTCTTATACCTAAACCACACAAAGACCCAACAAAGAAAGAGAACTTCAGACCAATTTCCCTTATGAACATTGACGCAAAAATACTCAACAAAATTCTGGCAAACCGAATCCAAGAGCACATCAAAACAATCATCCACCATGATCAAGTAGGCTTCATCCCAGGCATGCAGGGATGGTTTAATATATGGAAAACCATCAACGTGATCCATTATATAAACAAACTGAAAGAACAAAACCACATGATCATTTCATTAGATGCTGAGAAAGCATTTGACAAAATTCAACACCCCTTCATGATAAAAGTCCTGGAAAGAATAGGAATACAAGGCCCATACCTAAACATAGTAAAAGCCATATACAGCAAACCAGTTGCTAACATTAAACTAAATGGAGAGAAACTTGAAGCAATCCCACTAAAATCAGGGACTAGACAAGGCTGCCCACTCTCTCCCTACTTATTCAATATAGTTCTTGAAGTTCTAGCCAGAGCAATCAGACAACAAAAGGAGATCAAGGGATACAGATCGGAAAAGAAGAGGTCAAAATATCACTATTTGCAGATGATATGATAGTATATTTAAGTGATGCCAAAAGTTCCACCAGAGAACTACTAAAGCTGATAAACAACTTCAGCAAAGTGGCTGGGTATAAAATTAACTCAAATAAATCAGTAGCCTTCCTCTACACAAAAGAGAAACAAGCCGAGAAAGAAATTAGGGAAACGACACCCTTCATAATAGACCCAAATAATATAAAAAAATACCTGTGTGACTTTAACCAAGCAAGTAAAAGATCTGTACAATAAGAACTTCAAGACACTGAAGAAAGAAATTGAAGAAGACCTCAGAAGATGGAAAGATCTCCCATGCTCATGGATTGGCAGGATTAATATAGTAAAAAATGGCCATTTTACCAAAAGCGATCTACAGATTCAATGCAATCCCCATCAAAATACCAATCCAATTCTTCAAAGAGTTAGACAGAACAATTTGCAAATTCATCTGGAATAACAAAAAACCCAGGATAGCTAAAACTATCCTCAACAATAAAAGGACTTCAGGGGGAATCACTATCCCTGAACTCAAGCAGTATTACAGAGCAATAGTGATAAAAACTGCATGGTATTGGTACAGAGACAGACAGATAGACCAATGGAACAGAATTGAAGACCCAGAAATGAATCCACACACCTATGGTCACTTGATTTTTGACAAAGGAGCCAAATCCATCCAATGGAAAAAAGATAGCATTTTCAGCAAATGGTGCTGGTTCAACTGGAGGTCAACATGTATAAGAATGCAGATCGATCCATGCTTATCACCCTGTACAAAGCTTAAGTCCAAGTGGATCAAGGACCTCCACATCAAACCAGACACACTCAAACTAATAGGAAGAAAAACTAGGGAAGCATCTGGAACACATGGGCACTGGAAAAAATTTCCTGAACAAAACACCAATGGCTTATGCTCTAAGAACAATAATCGTTAAATGGGATCTCATAAAACTGCAAAGCTTCTGTAAGGCAAAGGACACTGTGGTTAGGACAAAATGGCAACCAACAGATTGGGAAAAGATCTTTACCAATCCTACAACAGATAGAGGGCTTATATCCAAAATATACAAAGAACTGAAGAAGTTAGACAGCAAGGAGACAAATAACCCTATTAAAAATGGGGTTCAGAGCTAAACAAAGAATTCACAGCTGAGGAATGCCGAATGGCTGAGAAACACCTAAAGAAATGTTCAACATCTTTAGTCATAAGGGAAATGCAAATCCAAACAACCCTGAGATTTCACCTCACACCAGTGAGAATGGCTAAGATCAAAAAACTCAGGTGACAGCAAATGCTGGCAGGATGTGGAGAAAGGGAACACTCCTCCATTGTTGGTGGGGTTGCAGACTGCACAACCATTCTGGAAATCAGTCTGAGGTTCCTCAGAAATTGGACATTGAACTGCCTGAGGATCCAGCTATACCTCTCCTGGGCATATACCCAAAAGATGCCCCAACATATAAAAAAGACACGTGCTCCACTATGTTCATCGCAGCCTTATTTATAATAGCCAGAAGCTGGAAAGAACTCAGATGCCCTTCAACAGAGGAATGGATACAGAAAATGTGGTACATCTACACAATGGAATATTACTCAGCTATCAAAAACAATGACTTTATGAAATTCGTAGGCAAATGGTTGGAACTGGAAAATATCATCCTGAGTGAGCTAACCCAATCACAGAAAGACATACATGGTATGTACTCATTGATAAAGTGGCCCAAATGCTTGAGTTACCCTAGATGCCTAGAACAAATGAAACTCAAGACGGATGATCAAAATGTGAGTGCAGATCGCTCACTTGAGAGACACAGCCAGAATACAGCAAATACAGAGGCGTATGCCCAGCAGGAAACCACTGAACTGAGAACAGGACCCTGTTGAAGGAATCAGAGAAAGAACTGGAAGAGCTTGAAGGAGCTCGAGACCCCATATGTACAGCAATGCCAACCAACCAGAGCTTCCAGGGACTAAGCCACTACCCAAAAAGACTATACATGGACTGACCCTGGACTCTGACCTCGTAGGGTTGCAATGAATATCCTAGTAAGAGCACCAGTGGAAGGGGAAGCCCTGGGTCCTGCTAAGACTGAACCCCTAGTGAACTAGACTGTTGGGAGAGGGCAGCAATGGGGAGGGGTTGGGAGGGAACACCCATAAGGAAGGGAGGGGGGGGGATGTTTGCCCGAAACCGGGAAAGGGAATAACATTGAAATGTATATAAGAAATACTCAAGTTAATAATAAAAAAAAAAGCGCTATATTTTGATACTACAGAAATTTTAGAAAAATACATGAATAAAAATGGCTAACTTGTTTCTTCAGTTTTGAACTCTGGAAAGAAATAGATAAGAAATATGAGGTTTTTCTCTGGCTGTTAAGAATATGATTTTTATTGTCATATATTTTTATTAAGAAAAGAGAAATTTTCTGTAATGAAACAATAAAAAAAATTAAAAACAAAAAAAAAACCAACAACAACAAAAAAAAAGAAGACAGAGTGGAGATTTACTCAATTTTAGCCTTTAAAAAATGCTTAGTTTGTGGTGGTAGAAAACTAGAACACCATACTCGGAGAGGATGATGCAAGATTATGAGATTATGAGTTCAAGGCAATTGTGAGCTATAGAATGAGGTGGTTTCTAGAAACTAAGCATGAAAAACACAGCAGACTGTCAGAAACCTTAGTTAGCATGTAAGCTAGTAGAGGCATACTTCTGATGACTTTATAGATCAAACAATAAATGTGAATGTCATAAGTATAGTCTCTGTATGTTTTCCTGTTGTGATGCGTGATTGAAAAATCACCTCCATAAAGGGGGAGCATATAAATGTGGTCTTCCAACTTCCACACTTTCAAAGACTATGGCAGATAGCAGAGATTACAGGACTGAGATAAAAGATTGTATTACTCATAGAACAATGGGTAGTCTGCTTTCAAAATTATGCTGGGCTCCACTTACTGTCCCTGTCCCTCAGGGGCAATGGGAAAATAATCTTTAAACTTATAAACATAAGTCCTCTATATCAGAGGAGTTCCAGATCTTGGAGCAACACTGCCAGGGACTCTGCAAGAAATTTATCCATACTTTGGCCCAGACTGAGATATTAATTTTATCACAGTCATTAGGAAATATGTGTGATCCTTAAGCCCGAAGACACTAAACCTATCTTCTAAAATTCTTTGCTTTATAAAACTATCACAAGATATTAAAAAAATTTTCGAGTTACAAGCTGATTTATAGTGCCATGTGCAAGTCAAACTGAGAAGGGCAAACGATCCTCATTTCTCACTATATGTATGATATAGTTCATGCTTAATGAAAGCAGAAAAAAAGAAGCCTATTTAGGAAGAGGAAGGGGATTAGCAAAGATTAGGAAAGTGAACAAGAGAATTCATAGGAATGTAAATACGATGAATGCCCATAACACGTGCATGAAACCCAAAATATTGTATAATAAATATGCGATAATAAAAAGGAAAATAAAACAGACTGAATCGGAATTACTTTCTGAGGACAAACTTAAAAGAATATGTTTAAAAATCAATGTGAAGGTGGCCAGAACAAAGGACATATCCTCGACAGATAAGCAGTATCAAATAGAATAGGAAAGGAATCCCATTTTTACTACTAATTCAATGCACTTCTTAATAGTAATTAACAATTACTGCATAGCATGACTCTCACCTCATGGGTCCTTTCCTTAAACATGGTCTTGACTTCTGCTTGGGGAGGGCATCTTCTGAGATTTATTTGCACTGTGGCCTTTAATTCATCTCATTAATCTTGGTTTCTACCAAGAGTTGTTAACATCATTGAAATATTTTGTCACGACAGCATGCAGATTGTGCCACACATGCTATCTGAGAAAATTTTATCCATTATTTCCCAAAGGATTTTTATTTACTTTAAAGAAGCTTTGTACAGTTAGTTTACAGGTAGATAAACACAAACACTGAATATGCCCAGAAGAAACTGGGTGAGAGATACAGTAAATGCCATCGAAAGGAAGTTCTCATTCATCCCAAGGTTCATTGGTGTGCAAAACCATACCACACTTGCAAATACCAAACACGCTCTTCTTTGTTTTACAATAGCAAATATTACCCACTTTTACTGGTTTCAGCTACTATAGATTTGTAGCTTTGCCCAAAAATATATGTGTTATTTAACCTTCATCAGTCTTACTGTAACTTTACCCTATGGTGTCTCAAAATAGATTTCCTGCAATTTATAGCTACTCTGCTCATGGTATATTGGAAATCTCCCAGTGTACGATATTTCAAGCAATAATTCCTATTGCCTAACAGTAAAGACCTAAGGTGAAGAAAAGCCATTGTCCTAATCAAGCAAGAGTTCTCAGGCAGCGCATGAACAACTGAATGTTCCTCTTAAGGATTCTGCCATCATCGCTAAGGTTTTAAAAAAATAGTTTTCTTACATTTAAATCTGATGTTAAAATTAAGAAAAAATATTTCCTTGTACCAGATATTCAATTATAACGGAAGAGTGAGTTTAACATTTAACGCAAGTATTTTTGACCTTTAATAAAAGTTCATCTGGTTAATAAATTGTACTGGATATTTGTGCTTGTTTGATCTATGACGGCTAAATTGATACTTTGCCTTATTATTCTGCTCTGTTGACTCATCGGGAGAGTTGGAGAGACATTTTGCCTTCCAATTTTTCAGAATGATATAATTAGTTTTAGGTTGCTCAGCTTATGTATTAGTAGAAAAACTAATTATGGCATCTTTGTGGTATGAGTTTATGTGATATTAATTTTTGAAATTTATGCTAAATAAAGTTGATCTTAGGTCGTTTTCTTAAACATACTTGAGAAGTCTGTAGAATCCTCCCCATCCCCACACTTACATGGAGAAATAACCAAACATTTAAAAATAATACACAGGCAAAACAGAAAGTATAATAGCCTTACTCATGAATTTAGAAATTCTGTTTGAAAATACAGAATTTCTGCCTCCAAAATTGATTTTGTTCTTTCTCTTCTCCCTCTGATGTCTTTGGTCTTGAGTGCTTTTTCCTTACTCAATAATTAATTAAAAATATTCTTGATTCTTTCCAACATATCAGACAATGCGCAGCCTATTGAGTTGATGATCGTCACGATAGAGACAAGATGGTGCCTTTTTCAGTTAAAGAAAGGTATAACTTAAAAGTCATTTCGTGTAGTATTTTAAAATCTGTGCTAGGATTTCTATAGCATAGTTCAAGAAGTCAGGCTACATTCTGAAGACCAAAATGCTATTATTAGCATGCCTTTTTCCTTCATTATCATGCACTCCTCTTATTTCATTAATTTTTTCTGTTTTCATTTTAGCGAAGCCCTACTGTCAACAAAATGTGTAAATGGCTATGCTCTAATCAAGAGTTTAATCATGATGTTTGATTTAGCTGGGTTTCTATAAATATATATTCAACTTTAATAATGCAGTTTTGAAACTGAGCAAAAGAAGAATTTTGAATGGCTTAAAATTAGGAGTAGAAATAACTTCAGTATTACTCTAGAAATTTATCTAGGAATTTTAATCCAGCTGTTTTCACAGGCAAAAACTTTATAAGTCTGTGTGATCTCCCTGGAATGCAGACATGCCCTTAGGACACACCTTTAATTCCTTGGGCTGAAATCTTTTAGTGCATACATTTAATTCCAAACAAAGATGTTACAAAGTGATGTATCAGAAAAAAGATTTGACAGAATGAGCAGAGATAGGACACTCCCAGCTCTCAGGAGAAGAGCTATTTATGAGCAGTGCAGGGAAGGGGTCAGCTCACTAATCCCCTGAGCTGTAGTAAATTGTGAATTAGTCAGCTGGAGTCAGTTCAGTAGTGAGTTGGGAGTCAGTGCAGTGGAATTGAGTTTGTTCCTGAGGCCATGCATTTCAGTGCAGATCAGCAGAGGATGTGGAAGCCAGAGAGTAAAAACAGCCAAAAAATTAAAGCAAATCGTTAGAATTATTTTGAGGTCAAGCAGAGCATTTCATTGAGAAGCTGAGAGAAGCCAGACTGAATCAGGCAGCTCAGAGCGGGGTTAGAGTCAGAACACCTGAATTAACTTAGCTACCCAGATATCAGAAAAAAGCTAGGAATAGTGAACTTACTCAGCATTTGGAAGCCTCTAAGATGATAATTCTATCTGTTGAATGAAAGTTATGTTTACAGCAGATTTTTTAATAATGGGAATGACATACAGATTTATCTTATGTACTCTAACTCTATGTAGCTACATTTATTAATAAGGTATAGTCATCCCGCTTACCCACACACAGACATGTACATAATTAAAAATAAAAATAATCCAACTTTACTTTTTCTTTTATTGGATATTTTTTATTTACATTTCAAATGTTATTCCCTTTCTGGGTTTCCCTGATATAAGCCCCCTATCCCAGATCCCTCCCCTTCTTCTATAAGGATGTTCCCCTCCCCATCCTTTCCCCTTCCAGCACTCCCCCACCCCAGCCATTCTCTTACACTGGGGGTCCAACTTTGGCAGGACCAAGGGCTTCTCCTTCCACAGGTACCCAACAAGGCCTTCCTCTGGTATATATGCAGCTGGAGCCATGGGTCAGTCCATGTATAGTCTTTGGGTAGTGGTTTTGTCCCAGGGAGCCCTGGTTGGTTGGCATTGTTGTTCTTATGGGGTTGCAAGCCGCTTCAGCTCTTTGAATCCTTTCTCCAGTTCCTTCAATGGGGGGTCCCGTTCTCAGTTCAATGGTTTGCTGCTAGCATTCGCCTCTGTATTTGACATGCTCTGCCTGTGTCTCTCAGGGGATAGCTATATCCGGTTCCTGTCACCATGCACTTCTTAGCTTCATCAATCTTATCTCATTTTGGTGGCTGTATAGATAACGGCCACATGTGGGACAGGCTCTGAATGGCTGTTTTTCAGTCTCTGTTCCAAGCTTTGCCTCCATAACCCCTCCTCTGAATATTTTTGTTCCCCCTTTTAAGGAGTGAAGCATCCGCACTTTGGTCATCCTTTTTCTTGAGCTTCATCTGGACTATGGATTGTATCTTAAGTAATTCGAGCTTTTGGGCTAATATCCACTTATCAGCAAGTACATACGGTGTGTGTTTTTCTGTTAACTCATGCAGGATATTTTCTAGTTCTATCCATTTACCTATGAATTTCATGAAGTCATTGTTTTTGATAGCTGAGTAGTACTCCATTGTGTAGATGTACCACATTTTCTGTATCCATTCCACTGTTGAAGGGCATCTGGGTTCTTTCCAGCTTCTGACTATTATAAATAAGGCTGCTATAAACATAGTGGAACACGTGTCTTTTTTGTATGTTGTAGTATCTTTTGAGTATATGCCCAGAAGTGGTATAGCTGGGTCCTCAGGTAGTATAATATTCAATTTTTTGAGGAACTTCGACTGATTTCCAGTGGGCAGCCTTGTCTAGTCCCTGAATTTTAGTGGAATTGCCTCAAGTTTCTCTTCATTTAGTGTAGTGTTAACTACTGGTTTGTCGTATATTGCTTTTACTATGTTTAGGTATGGGCCTTGAATTCCTGATCTTTCCAGGACTTTTATCATGAAGGGGTGTCCTGAATTTCTACATGTTATGCTGCTTGACAACAAACTGTATTTTATACTTCATTTTATGACTGTTATAGAGTCATTATTTTTGTACAAATCTATTTCCTTTATTTTTGAATAATTAGGCTATGCAATATTCTTTATTCATATTTGAATTTTATGCTTGTAAAATATAATTGAGGCATGATAATTAATAGGATACTTATTTTTGCCTAGAGTTAGAATTTTTAATTTTTCTTCATTTTATGACTTGGGTCAAAAATATAAAGCTAAGTAGAATTTTGAATAATTATGTGCTGAATTTCAAAGGCTCTAAATTATCCATTGAATTTATTATATGAAACATGCTTTTATTCTTTTTTAGAATATATAAAGCCTTTTGAGACTATAATTAATACAATCAAGATATTACATTAAATGAGATTTTTCTTAACCTAGTTCTCATTATACATATTCTTAACTTATACAATGAAAAATAATAAATTAATTAATCACCATTTTGTCAGCATTTAAATAATAACATTTCTGCCATTTGCTACCTATTTTTACATATTCATCCATCAGTTACTCATTTTGTTTATTATACATCCAGCCAAGTACTTTATTGAACTACTTGAAAGACACATAGCATGTGTCAAAAGTAGTCAGCAGAGAGTATGAATCTTACTGTAAAAGGATGTGTCCACTTACAATGCCAATAGTTCAGAGTTGACACACCCTTCAGATAGATGAGATGCTGAGGGAACATCTCTCAAAGAGATCAGGGTTTCAGCAGAATTCAAGAATTTCACATAAGATCCAGACTAAAATGCACATGCACACAGAAAAAGAGGACGCCCACATATGCATGTAATGGTGTGGATTGTTCAAGTAAATAATGAGCAATCACTAATCTAATATGAAAGTGTTGATTTAAAAGCACTATAGCTCTCAAACTATTTTAAAAGCTAAATATGAAAGTCTTATAGTGTCAGAGAAGAAAATGAGGGATTCTTTTTAAATCTTGTTTACGTTCTATAACAACTATTACAGGGAATAATTATTTGACACTTACTGACTTTTTCATTTTATATATTCATATACATAGAACTTTAAAACTCCATATTTGCGTCTATACCATATATGGATTGTATAAATTTACTTATTTTTTTTAATTATGCAATCAAGGACTCCTGAAATACACTTAAATGTCATCAGTTTCTCCTGTTATTCTCAGTATCATTTGGAGTTCTACACAATCATTCTCGAAGCCATGTAGAGAGCATAGATGTAGAATGTACACACGATGTTCTGCAGTACCTTATAAGGGCATACTATGCCATACAGCCAACATAACAAAGAAACTAGATATTATCATTAAGAACAGAAGATGTAGCTCACTCAATATGCTTACTGTCTCTCAGATGTCAAAAGTTATGTTGGTTTTTTTTTTCATATCTGAATAGCTTTGTATGATAGTTCTCCCTCTCCCTTTTTTTACATGCTCATTCTTCCTTTTAAACTAAGACATCCAGACACCTTTATGGCTTCTGAAGTTGAGCCAAACAATTCATCATGATAATTTTAGTTTTCATGTTGACATATAAAGTTAACTGTCATGGCAGGTTGATTAAGATTTTGTAATTTTGTGACTATGTAATCATCTATGCAATGGTCCAGACTCAGAAGAAAAATGAGTAGGTATTCAAGCACCTGACTATCTGATAAGGATTGGGTCCACATGTGGACTACCAACTTCTAGAAGGCAGGAGAACAGAAGCCTCCTGAGAGAAGTATTCATGAACAAAAAAATTTATTATCAGTGGTGGAAATACACACACACACACACACACACACACACACATTATGCTGCCATTACTTTTGTAAACAAATTGTCTGGTAGAAGGGTTCTGAAGAAGATAGGGAGCAGAGAATCAAGAAAGTATATTTTGAATAGATTTAACTTTGATCCTACAGGACTTAAAGCAAAGATCAACATCCTCATTCTTTAAGTAAAACTCTTTGATGAAAAAAAAAAGTTCAGTTTCTGCTTCCTTCCTTTTCAAGTGTCATCTCTGCTGCTTAAAATATCTCTCCACATTTATCTATTCATAACACCCAACTTCACTTTCAAGTTTTAGATAGACTATATGTTCTTTGTGAAGCCAGATCCCATGGTTTCCACAGAATATAACCACGATAGCACAGTATACACTTTGTCAATATTGTCACACTTAACAGTGATCTGCATTTAACACAGGTTTGTGTACTTAACAGCACATAAAGTTCCTAGTTCCTGAAGTTGAGAAGAACTTTATTGTTCTAAGTGAAGCACAACTATCTTATTTTATTAATGTATATAATGTGCTTTCAACTAGGCAGGACCATCAAATATCATGGCTGATTCAATGTTCTTTTGAAATACTAGATTGATGATGAAACAATGATATAGATTTTTCAGGGATTGTTTCATTAAATATAACTGTTATTAGACTCAATCATATCCCTTTCTGATCAATGTGTCTAATATCGACATTATGGAATCCTTAAGTCTTTATGTGATTAGACTTTTTAAGTACCCCAACAATGTCAATATTGATTAGGAAGTATTTGAATTTCCAAAATAAATAATAGAAGAAAGTAATAGAGAATTTCCAAAACAAATAATAGAAGAAAGTAATAGAACTTTTATTTATTATAACAACAGAAATAATCTTTTTATTTAAAATCCTATTTTCTCTTTTTATAAAAAGTAGACATTATCATTTCCTCCTTCTTGGCATCTAATCCATGTGTTCCTTCCATCTGTTTCTTTTATACAGGAAAACCAAGTGGATATCTAATTCTATTTTTATACAGCAATCTGACATTTTGAGAAAATTTAAACTCTATAACTGTGAAGTTGATATAAATCTTAATCATTAAAATTTAATGATGGTTGTAGTGAGAATTTCAGTTTCTTTAAAAAAGCACAAAAACATAAGAATATGTTTTTGTTTTAATTTTGAATGTGGAATATCAGGTTGCATCAGATTTTCCTCAGCAGCTAGCTATGATTTGCCTCATGCTCTAGCAGGGGCATGATTTTGCTCACACCGTATAGTTTCTGTGACTGTGTAATGGTTAGAATTCTGGGCACTTTTCAGAAGGGCCCCAAGGGGTGGGGGCAGTTTTTAATTGTTGGTTGCTTACGGTTGGTTACTGTTGTTTGCAGCTGTTAAAGAAGTAGTGCACAGAGAAAGAGAAGAAATTAGATATTCTGACAGTGAAGACCGAACATTCCCCAAAGAACTCTACATCCCCTAAAGAACAGGAAGTAGTTTTTTTTTTCCTTATCTAGTGTTTGGATTTTTAAAGGAGTAGAAAGGGGGTGAAAAAGAGTGGAAGATAAAAGAACCACACAATGGGCAAAGTCTGGTTACAGATTATAACTTGGAAGTTTATGCTTTCATCAAATTATAAAGCACAATAATTTGTATTTTTGTGTGAAGGAAAATCAATTCCCCACAAATCTGATTTATACGCATATTTCTAATACTCCCAAGTTTCAGCTGACTGTCATGGAATCACATCTCAGGAAGTTGATCATTTTTCAGAAGCACACAAGAATATATTCAACTTAGTATTAGAGATTTTTTAGTACTTATGCTCCCATCTATACACATGTTTAAGAGTATGAAGAATGGATAACAATAGAATTTGAACAATAAAGATACTTATACTTCTATTTGAATAATTTTGATTGAATAATGTTGAAACAGAAAATTAGGGAAGAAGAATGTCCAAAAACTTTGAGTAAAAATCAGTGTATGTTTGTCCCCCAAGTGGAACATTACAAATACAAATCACAAAAAAATGGTAAACATTGCTAAAGGAGAATCAAGAATATTCTAACAGTCAGAGTGAACCTCTGAGAGAATACTGCAAAACTGCATTCTGATGTGGCTCGGCTTTCCCACCCATGAACATACAGCAACTTGCACAAGACTTTCAAAAGAGTCAGCCATAGAAACAACATGGATCGGAGGGGCTCAGGAGCCCTCACCTCTAGTCACCCCCTTTTAGAGGTTGGTGACTGCTAGAGGGAAGAGCTTCTTCAGCGGTGTGTCTCCCAGTAGATTGTCCATGAGTTAGTGGAAGCCTATGCACTCATATAGGAAAGCATGAATTGTTTTTAATGGAATAATTAAAAAAGAGAGAATGCATAGATGGGGAGGAGAAATGGTTAGGGAGTTCACAGACAATTGGAGTAGGAGTGGAGGATGATATATTGATATGTTCAATATATCATATATATATATGTATATATATATATGTATATGAAATCCTGAAAGATTAAATAACAATAGTACATTAAAAACAAGGTGATCTAGAAAAATCATTGAGCAGGACTTGCCCAGGGACATGATTGGGGTTGATATGAAATTACATACCTAGACAACATTACTTTTGAGATTCCTGCAGCTAGACAGCAGAGAGAGTTCTTTAAAAAAATTCATGTGCTGTAAACAATAAAAATAAACAGATAGGTTTATTGAAAATGATGTTTTAATAGACTTTGAAGGTGAATGCAGTTTAATTATAATTGTGAAAGATTTTCATTTAAAATAATGTGCAGCAAATTCTAGCATTAAAACAAGTATTGATCTTGTTGCATGCATTCTGAGCAGGTCCTGGTGAGTCATGCACTTCGTTGCACAATTCTCTCCTGAAATTGTCTATGCATGGTGAAGTCCTTTAGTGTTTGCTTCCTTAATAAAGTAAGAATTGTTTCTAAAATCCCTTAGATACAAAAATAACTTCTATTCACATCAAAACCTTCTATTTTCTGATCCACATATTATGTTGTATCTCACTCTTAAAACATTTGTGTATTTTTGTAATGAATTGTCTCCAAACACTCTTTTGGATTAACCTCTGAAGTCATGTTTCCTGTGTTTACCCTAGAGCTACTAAGATGACTGCGTCCTCATTCTTCCTGGGAGCCATTTAGAGTTGTGAATATATTGTGGAGATTGCTCTCCTCTTTCATTTCCCTCCATCTTTCTGTACATAACTTAGCAAGTATTTAGTAAGTGCCCACTAGATGTCAGGCAATCTCTTAATAATTTCAAAATCTGAATCTTCACGTATGTTGAGAAGAAGCTGGCTAAAAGCTGCAGGATGTCAAAAAGACCATTTTTTACTCTGCACTTTAAACATTTTGAAGTATCCAGCTTCTATATACTTACTTGTTAGAGCTAATTTATAATTGCATTGACGATGACTGTTCAGTATTGCTTAATTATTCCATATGGTAGACTAGTGTACTGAGAAGACTTTCAGTATTAGCAAGTATATATTGCTGAATCCTTAGCCTCTTCATGGCTAGACATTTTCTCTTCCACTAAGTGACCTGCCAGATCAGGTACTTTTTAAAATTTCATTTGTAAAAGATAAGGCATTATTTACACAAAACAACGTACTTTAAACAACTTTGTAAGCAAATAATCTTTCACTCATTCTTAAACTATTGACTTCCAAATAACGTGTACTATCTACTGTTCGGTAGGTAAAATGATACATATTCCAAGAATGTTACATTTGGAGTTAGCGGATTTAGTATGAGAAATGAGTATGAAACGTTAGGTCTGCATATGTGATCAGCATAGTCAAAATTTAAGCCAATATAAGTTTGTTATATTTAGATAGTCTCATAAAATGTCTCAAAAATTTTTTGTTTTATTTTCACTAAATTTGCGTTACAAAAATGTAAGTTCAGGAATTGTTATATCTTTGATATGATATTATTTTTTTATAGAATTAACACTGTTTTGAAAATAGGTAAGGACATTTCATTTCCACTGAAGTAACTGCTTACTTCATAAAAGCTATAGGGGGTTAGAACGATTTCTCAGTGGGCTAGAACAGGTATTGTTCTTCAGAGAGGAACAAGCAGAGATGCTGTTACTTCCATTCAGGCAGCCTTCCAGAGAACTGAAAAATACAGCCCAGGGTATCCATAAGGAACCAAAGATAGGTTCAATGGTAGAGTGTGTAGTGCATCTATACCTTGTGGGAACATTAGAACTTAAAACAGAAAGGAGAATGAAATTGGATGAGGAGGAGAAAGAGAAGAAGCAGAAGAAGGAAGAATACAAGAAGGGTGAAGAGTTTGAAGACAATCACTAAGTAAAGGATATATCTTTTTCTCCACTAAAAAAAGGCAATTATTTTAAAGTTATGGAATAATACATGTAATAAAACTTTAATTTTCAAAACAATTTAATTTTCAAAATATGACTTAATCTGCTTTAATGAAGTTTTATTTTCAATATCAAATGATAATTTTGGAAAGATTTATTACATTTATTTGAAATTCTTGTGTTTACTATTTACATTGTTTAATTTTGTTTGTTAAAATTGCTTTCACTTAGACATTTTTATTTAGTTGTTACTGAGCGGTCTTATTCCTGTCACTATCCACATTACCGTGGTCACTCTCTTGATCATATATGGAATAGGCAATCTATGATGTCAGGATTTATGCATAGTGTCTTCTTTCTGGGTGTGAGATGTCCCTAACCTTTTGAAAATAATTCGTTCCCAAGAACAATCTTTTGGTCTTGATTCCCAGCTCTGACACTCACTTCTCCAACTAAGAACAAGTGTCTCTACTTGTGGTCTGGAGCAGAAAAAGAAAATGCTAATGGCCTTGCTCTCTCAATTTAACTCCAACATTAGTCACCTTGACAACAATAGTTCCAAACTTATTGCTATGCTGTGCATCCCTTGATTTTTCTCAGCAAGGTATGCTTAGTGATCTTATTCTGTAATAAAGATCATTTCAATGTTTTCTCTGAATGAAATTTCCTGGCCTGGTTATTTGAGAACCTATCAGTCTGAACTCTAAGGTTACTCTTAATATTTCTGAGTATTTCTGACTAGGTATGAGATTTTATTCATTTGTGAAGATGTCTATACACTTTGTTTTTCTAATATTCTTGTTGCTGTCAGATTGCTTTGAGAAGTGCAGTGTATTCAGTTCTCAATTTATCATGTTACTCTAATGGTTTCAGTATCACAACCACACAAATGCTTGATATATACTGATAATAATCCGAATACTTTGTACTTTATATTCTTATACTATTCTGCTTAACTTGGTAATGATAGCTTTTCTTAATCTGGATGTTTATTTCTTTTTTTTTAAATCCAGTTGTATTTATTACTCAATAGTAAAATCAATATTCCTCAATATCTCCTTAGCGTAGAATCTCAACACTCTGTTTCTTTATCCCTACCTTCTCACATTTTTTTTTATAGCCTGTTTGAGTCCCATTTAATAATTTGAATATTTTCACCATACATTTACTAAAATCTGCACATTAAATTCCAATACTCTCATTATTTTTAGGTCCTATCATCTCATGACTTTTTTTTGAATTCACTTGGAATTATTTCTTTAAATGTCCACCCTATAAGATTGTTATGCAGAGATAAAATTACTTGTAAAGAAATTAATCTTATTTCTCATGAACATTTAAATGACTCTGGAGAATTCCATTTTCCCAGATAATGTATAAACTCTATATTTTTAGCTCATCTGTCTGTGATTCTCTGGACTTAGGAAATTTACAATTCCTCCATCTCATTCCCCACATTCTTTTTAATATTCCTGACTGTGTGGGCACAGGTCTCAGTTGATACATCCAGTCCCTTAATTCTTTATATCAGTATCTTCCCCAAATATCATTTTGAATGCATATATTGGCTTAGTTATGTTTTTTATTGTCATGATAAAAAACACAACCAAAAACTAATTGAGAAAGGAAAGGGTTTATTCAGCTTACTGTTCCAGACCATAGTACATCATTGAAAACAGGACATATACTGGAACCTGGAGGCAGGATCTGATGCACAGGCTACAGAAGGGTACCATTTGCTGGCCTCCCTCAATGGTTTGCTCAACCTGCTTTCTTATAAAATCAAGAATCTTCAGTCCTAGGATGACACTACCCACAATGGCTGAGTTGCTTCCCATTGATCATTAATTGAGAAAGTATCCTACATCTGAATCTCATAAAGATATTTCCTCAGCCGAGGATCTTTCCACTCTTGTGACTCAAGCTTGTGTTAACCTGATACACAAAACCAGCCAATACATACATGAAGACAGAATACGATGATGCGAATGTCATCTTCTAGTATCATATTTCTCCTTGACTTTTGTTTTCCAAGTGTTACTTCAGGGCATTAGGTTTTTATTTTCTTCACAGTAAATAAAAGTTTGTGGGTTACATCCTCCTTTGACTAATTAAGCTCAATAGAAATTTCATTTATTTCTCATCCTTGGAGAAAAGTGAGATTCTGAATGTAAACATTAGATTGAGCTACATAAACATGGCAGTATTTTCTTTGTCAGGAAAGTCTATTTGGTAATTTTATGCCTTTTAATTTAATTTATGTGCTGTAGTATTCAGTTCTTTAAAATACCTGCCATCTGGAAAAAATTTCCTGAACAAAACACCCATGGCTTATGCTCTAAGATCAAGAATCAACAAATGGGATCTCATAAAACTGCAAAGCTTCTGTGAGGCAAAGGACACTGTGGTTAGGACAAAACGGCAACCAACAGATTGGGAAAAGATCTTTACCAATCCTACAACAGATAGAGGGCTTGTATCCAAAATATACAAAGAACTCAAGAAGTTAGACCGCAGGGAGACAAATAACCCTATTTAAAAATGGGGTTCAGAGCTAAACAAAGAATTCACAGCTGAGGAATACCGAATGGCCGAGAAACACCTAAAGAAATGTTCAACATCGTTAGTCATAAGGGAAATGCAAATCAAAACAACCCTGAGATTTCACCTCACACC